>NC_044549.1:27253094-27575017 GCF_007565055.1 Rhinopithecus roxellana | reverse complement strand
TTATTTCATCACCCAGGTAATGCGCAGCATAGTACCCTATAGGTAGTTTTTAGATCCCCTCTCTCCTCACACTCTCTACCTTCAATAGACCACAGTGTTTACTGTTCCCTTTTTAATGTCCATGTCTACTTAATGTTTAGCTCCTACTTATAAGTGAGAACATGTGGTATTTGGTTTTCTGTTCCTGCATTAATATTCTTAGGGTAATGGCCTCCAACTCTATCCTTGTTGCTGCAAAGAATATGATTTCCTTCTATTTTTATGGCTGCATAGTGTTCCATGGTTTATATGTACTACATTTTCTTTATCCAGTCTCCTGTTATGGGCATCTAGGTTGAGTTTATGTCTTTGCTAGTGCTGTGATGAACATACGTATGCATGTGTCTTTATGGTAGAATGATTTATATCCCTTTGGGTATATGCCCAGTAATGGGATTACTGGGTCAATAAATTCAATAGTAACAAGCAACAGGGAAAGAACTGACTATTCAATACCAGACTAAATCTCTAATATTTTTTTATTGCCATTAGGAAGAGGAAGAAGTAAAGGAAGGAAGGAGAGGAAAAAGGAAGGAAGGAAGAAAAGAAAAAAGAATGAGAGAGAGAGAACAAAAGCATCAAGTATAAGTGATGCTAGGAAGACTGGCTAGCCCTATGCAGAAGAATGAAATTGGACCCTTTCCTTTCACCATATACAAAAACTCACTCAAGATGAGTGAAAGACTTAAATGTAAAACCTAAAACTGTGAAAACCCTAGGAAACCTAGGAAATGTCATTTTGGATATAGGCTGTGGCAAAGATTTCATGATAAAGACTCCAAAAGCAATTGCAACATAAAAAAAACTTGACAAGGAGAACATAATCAAAGAGCTTCTGCACAGCAAAAGAAACAATCAACAGAGTAAACAGACAACTTGCAGAATGGGAAAATGTGTTTGCAAACTATGCATCTGATAAAGGTCTAATATCCAGCATCTATAAGGAACTTAACTCTGCAAGAAAAAACAAACCCCCACCAAAATTTTCTTAGAATAATAAAAAAATAGACAAAGAACATGAACAGACACCTCTCAAAAGAAGACATACATGCAGCCAACAAACATATGAAAAAAATACTCAACATCACTCATCATCTGAGAACTGCAAACCAAAATCACAATGATTTATCATCTCACAGCAGTCAGAATGGCTATTATAAAAAGTCAAAAAAATAACAGATACTGGTGAGGTTGTGAAGAAAAGGGAATGCTTATACACTGCTCATGGGAATGTAAATTAGTTCAGTCACTGTGGGAAGCAATTTGGAGATTTCCCAAAGAACTTAGAACTTCCACTAGAATTTTGATAAGGATTGCATCGAATTTGGTGTCTGTTTGCATACCATGAACCCTTTAACAATAGTAATCCATGAGCATGTGGTATTTTTCCATATATTTGCTTCCATTCAAATTTTTGAACACTTTGAAGTTTACATAAATCCTTCTTTTCGTTCCTCTTTCTTTTTGTCTCTCTCTTACTTTATTTGTTCTTGTTTCCTTCCTTCTTTCCTTCCTTCCTTCCTCTTCTTCTTCTTTCTAGTGGCAATATAAACATATTCTAGCTTTAGTCTGGTGATTTGTGTTTAGTGAATTTTAAAAAAATGAGAATAATGATTGAATTATAATTGGAAATAGACCTAAAGCAGAGAGAAACCTTTCCTCTTTTCTTTTCTTTTCTTTTTTTTCTGTTCTCCACTGCTTCTTAACTGATTGGTTTGCTTTTCTAGTCATAAGGAAGCTGTTTATTATAAAATTAAATTGATATTGTCATTTCTAGAGATGGCTACAAGTAGCCGGAAGATGTTTTTAAAATTGAAAGCTAACTGCCAATTGAAAAAAAATCCCAACGAAACAGAATCTTCCTTCCAAGTTTGTCTTGGGGAGAGGATGCATAGGGAGTGGTGTGGTGGCTCTGTATTTCTGCAGTGAAACTGGTAATCTCTTAAGGGGTTAACGGAGAGCCACAATGTGTCTGTGTGTTTCCTTGTGTTCCCACAGCCTGCACGACTCCTTATTTTTTTCTTTATTTTATTTATTTATTTATCTTGAGATGGAGTCTCTCTCTGTAGCTCAGGCTGGAGTGCAGTGGCAAGATCTTGGCTCACTGCAACCTCCACCTTCCTGGTTCAAGTGTTTCTCCTGCCTCAGCCTCAGCTAATTTTTGTAATTTTTAGTAGAGACTGAGTTTCACCATATTGGCCAGGCTGGTCTCGATCTCCTGACCTTGTGATCTGCCCACCTCAGCCTCCCAAAGTTGAGGGATTACAGGCATAAGCCACCGCCCGGCCTTTATTTTCTTATATACACTGAAGTTGGTTTTTTGTTTGTTCTTCCCTGCAGGGAATAGAGTGAGAAGTATAGAAAAGATGTTAAACAACAGCTGTTTGAGTAAACCTTCCTTAGTCTAATTGGCTGAATATTAATTGGCTGAATATGACTAGCCTCACAACATGCAGAAGAGGAGGTGTTAGTAGGCAAGCAGAACTCTGGACGAATGTGTGAATATTTTGCATCTCTAGTTGGTAAACTTAATGGATCACAAAATACAGTTGATGGTCACTGCTGTGTTCTGCACATGGCAGCTCCAGGTGTGATTATAGAAGGTTTGCATATTAGAGACCAAGTGTAGCAGAAAAAGCTTAACTCCTCTTGCTATTGCTCCCAGGTTCCTGGGTTGAGGTATTGATGAATTAGTTGACAAACCTAATATTCTTAGAGACAAAACCCACAAAATATTCATAGACTTTAATAACGCTGTAGTGACTGTATCATTTCCCTAGCTTTGCCTCTGTTTTCATATCTGAGAAGACAAATGGTCTAAAATAGAAAACTTGCCAAAGGTCCAAATTTAACCCAAATCTTTTAACACCAAGCATTATATTTTCTCATTGAACCTGAGAAATCGTAACTGTTAAAAATGCAAGACTGTGTTTGCTCTCTTACAGAGGGGTGAGGCTTCCACTATGATATTTCAGTACTCATCCTAAGAGTGAAAAAAAAAGTTCTGCTGATGTCTGATGTGCAATCTCCTAAAAATTCTAGTTTCCAAGGGCTCCTGAAATATTTCAGGAGCTATAATTTCTGAAATATTTCAGGGAGGAATATGGAGTAGAGATCAAGAACACAGATTCTAAAGTCAGACTGGTCTAAAAGTAGCAACCAAATTTCTCTCTCTCTCTCAATGCTCTTATTTGTAAAATGGAGAAAATAATATGTCTCCCTAGTTAATGAACACTATTGGGTGCACACCTTATAGCTGAAAGGAAGTATTAGTAGTTAGAAGTATGAGCTTTAGAGCCTTACTACTGGGATGAAATCCAGGCTCCTCTACTTGTTAGCTGTATAGTCTTGGGAAAGTCACTCAACCTCTCAGTGGCTCAGGTTTTTCATATGTAAAGTGAGAATATTAATATCTACATAAACTGTTGGATGTAAAAGGGAGAACTTAATACATACAAAACTCTTATAATAGTCCCCTGTACCTAGATACTCAAGGAATAGTAGCTGTTACTGTTACCATTTATACTTAGAATTGCTGTATAATTTATCATCCACATTGAAACACTTTTGGGATTTGAAAGAGAACACTATTAAGAATTATGCAGGAACATGCTATTTAAGAAATAACTTACATAACCCTTAGGAACTCTTACTTCAGGCTTTAAAAGGCAAAGAGCAAATAATTTTAGGAGATTGATAACAGTGTCACCTAAATTTGAGATACTAAAAAGAGATTAGTGTTCTCAACTATGTGAAATGTATTTCTCCTACTGTCTCAAATATAATTCTAGGAATCTTGCTTCTCTCCTTCTATAACACTTTCAAGAAAAAAGGAGTAAAGCTCAGAATCATACTACAGCTTGCATTTGTGGTGTCTTTTTCTATGTGCAAGGCCCAAGACGGACCGCCCCGGCTTCCTCGGGTGGGTTCCCAGAGGAGGAGTGGGAGAACGCAAAGAGAAGACAGTGTGTGGACGCAGCCTCCAGGAGAAGCTTTCTCTGAGCCACGTTAGACTCCGTAATCACTTTAAAGATAAAGAGGTCGGCGGGGGATATGGGTCTTGTACATTAGGAAAAAACGGGCAGAATTAATTTGATAGTGTGTGTGGAGGTTCGCTTTACCCTCTCCTGTATTTTGTCAGTATCAAAAGTTATATCAAATTAACCATGTGGTAATAAGGTAGGACTATTCCCCCAAACCATTAAAAAAAAAAAAATACACACAACTGCAGTAAAAAGAGGGAAAACAGGTTAGCACAAGTAACAGATAACTCTTTTGTGAGATGATAATGAAAATGATGGACATGAATTTTGATTTTAGTTTATAGATATTTTTGAACAAACTGGAAAGTTATGCCCAATTGTGCGAAGTCCTAGGGGAGTGGCACCTCTCCAGAGGTGTGCCCAGTTCTTTCCTTAACATGGCGTGATCTTAGTGGTCTAAGTTAAGTGTTGGGTTTTCTAAGTGGGTCCAGCACACACTCGTTTCTCACCTGTGGGTCTTTGCCTTACTGAGGTCTTTGCATTGGGTGTCCTGTAGCCCACCTGCCCTCATTTCACTTTTCTTTTTTTTTTTTTTTTTTTTTTGAGACAGAGTCTCGCTGTGCCGCCCAGGCTGGAGTGCAGTGGCCAGATCTCAGCTCACTGCAAGCTCCGCCTCCCGGGTTCACGCCATTCTCCTGCCTCAGCCTTCCTAGTAGCTGGGACTACAGGCGCCCGCCACGTCGCCCGGCTAGTTTTTTGTATTTTTAGTAGAGACGGGGTTTCACCATGTTAGCCAGGATGGTCTCGATCTCCTGACCTCGTGATCCGCCCGTCTCGGCCTCCCAAAGTGCTGGGATTACAGGCTTGAGCCACCGCGCCCGGCCTCATTTCACTTTTCTTTTTCTTCTACTTTAGAAGATTAAAGTTGCCATTTACTTATGAATTTTGCTCAAGGTTTGCCTTCTCTGTGAAATCTTATTTATCAAAAGATGAAATTAGACATGGCCCAATTAATCTTCGACTTTACTGCTGTTATAACATTTTTCATGATTGATTTGATTTGAATGCTTGCTAACAAGTTTATCTTCTGTACTCGTATTTGAAATTCTTCGGAAAAGGGGTCGAGTCATCAGTGTTGAATGAATTAGAATCCTAGTATGGATCCCTCAGAACTTGCTCCAAAGAGAACAGAGCCTCTGGGTGAGCTTCAGGATTAAGTTTGAAAATTTGGAGCTGGATCCTGTGGTAAGTCCATCCATATTTTCTCAGGTCAATAGCAGGTCATAATGTTATGGGTGGGAGATGCCTAGGAACTTGGCTTGCACACCTTAGATTAGCACTTACATGAGGTTACATAAAATTCTTTGGTTTATCGTTTGGTATTTCCTTTGGTCCTCTTAAATAGTATTTTTAAATAGTATTGACTGAAGACCATTTGCATTAGAATTGTTTGGGTAGGTTTTTACAG
The DNA here is from genome assembly GCF_007565055.1 of Rhinopithecus roxellana. Classification (NCBI taxonomy): domain Eukaryota; kingdom Metazoa; phylum Chordata; class Mammalia; order Primates; family Cercopithecidae; genus Rhinopithecus; species Rhinopithecus roxellana. The sequence continues at coordinate 27,569,527 of NC_044549.1, read as the reverse complement.
TTGTAAATTTCTCTACCTAATCCCAGAAGAGAGGAATCAGAATAACCAGTGATAAGTCTTGGGATTCTGCATTTTAACAAGACCCTTGTGTAATTCTTAAACTAAATAATATTTGAGAACAAATGCTCTAGTGAATTATAGCGTGGTAACTTCCTTACACTTAAATACATTGAGTGACATCAATATAATAATACTGGCTAAGTTTTATTGATTATATTTTAGGTACTTAGTGGTAAGATGTATGACTACACTGTAATTTCATAGGTATATTATGAGAATTATGAGTTAATGTACATGACTGAAAGACACTACACAACTGTGAAGTATAATTATCCCTTTATTTCCATGTGCTCACAGAATGATTTGATAGCAGAATTGGAAACTGAATCCAGGAAACTCATTTTTCTTCCACCAGTGCTCGCTAGAGTGACTTGCAGGAATAAAGAGGAAATTTGTTATTTAATACCCAGCTCCCAGCCAGGTGCAGTGGCTCATGCCTGTAATTCTAGCACTGTGGAATGCCAAGGTGGGCAGATTGCTTGAGGTCAGGAGTTCGAGACCAGCTTGGCCAATATGGTGAAGCCCCAACTCTACTAAAAATACAAAAATTAGCCAGGTGTGGTGGGGTATGCTTGTAATCCCAGCTACCTGGGAAGCTGAGGCGGGATAATTGCTTGAACCCAGGAGGCGGAGGTTTCAGTGAACCGAGATCATGCCACTGCACTCCAGCCTGGGTGACAGAGTGAGACTCTGTCTCAAAAATAATAATAATAATAATAATAAATTTAAAAATAAATAATAACACCCAGCTACAGTATTATTTCATTTCTGTCTTCTTTGATTCTGTTTATGGGTCTTCCCCACACAAATGGCACCTACTGTAGCAGGATGAGCTGCAGACAAAACCTCTGAGACACCGAGTTGTGGAAGGAAGGGCTTTATTCAGCTGGGAGCATCAGCAAGCTACTGCCTTAAAACCCGAGCTCCCCGAGTGCATAATTTCTGTCCCTTATGAACCCTAAGGGCTCACAACTCTAAAGATTTCACTTGAAAGGGTCATGATTGATTTGAGCGAGCAGGGGGTACGTGACAGGGGCTGCATGCACCCGTAGTCAGAGTGAAACAGAACAGAGCAGGGAGTTTCACAGTGTTCTTTTATACACTGCCGGGAATCTATGTATAACATAGGTTTCTAAGTCATGAGTTGATTTTTAACTACTAGTTTCAGGCCAGGCAGACCCAGGCCCGGTTTTGGGCCTGGCGCCGGGCTGCTTGTCTTTGGTTTCACTACCTTGTTTTTTCTTAAAACAGGTACTGAGTATAAAGCAATGTAAAACAATATGAGAGGTTTTCTCTCTTTCCTCACTACTCTTGGCTTATCATCTTTCTACCTTTCCCAGGGAGAAAAAAAAATGTAGTTTCATGGTTTTGATGAAGTGCAGGACACAGTACCCCAACATATTTTAAACTGAAGGAATCTGAGAAAACCGTAGAAGCAGAAAGCTCTCTCTGACCTTCCCCTACCCTTCTGCCCTGAAGCAAGTTAGGAAACCTCCGAAGGATTTTCTGACCTTCCAATGAAGCAGGCCATAAGACCCTGAGGTGAGAGGGCCACTCTCTATACCTGGAGGAAAGGAACATCTTTATGTCAGAAGACAAAGCATCACAGAGAAGAATCTGAACAAACAGACCTCGCTAAGTTTCTTGCTATTTAGTACCATTAGCACGTACCCTTTTTGATTTATCCTATTTTTCCATGACTAATTAAACCTACTATGCAAAACACTTAGGTTCAACTGTTTCTTCAGGCCTTCATTTCCTTATGAAGGCTCCCATACTATGTAAAACTTACATTAACTAAATCTGTATGCTCTTCTCTTGTTAATCCGTCTAGTTATAGGAGCCTCTGCTAGGAACATAGGATGAATGAGAAAAATATGTATTTCCTTCTCTACAATTTCAGGAAATCATAGTCCTTGATCAGTGACAGGCACAGTTATCATTTATACTTGCATGGTACAGTTGATTTGTTCCTTAATGAAGATGAACCCACTAGACAACTGAAGACAAAAAAATTGACAGCTTTCATCGACTTGTGTGCTTCTTTTTAAAATTACATTTTCTTATCTTAATTGTGTCTTTCTTTGAATTTTCTTCAGTGGTTTTACCCTAAATCTATTAGCCTAAATAAGAAATTATTTAATTGTAATTGTTTTAAAATTCAACAAAATGATATCAGTCTCATAAAACTTCTTACTCACTTAATATTAATATTAATGAACTGCATTTTATCTAGATTATTATGGGTAGCTATAGTTTATTTATTTTCACAGCTGTATAATATTGCATTATTTGGATATACCAAAACTTTGACTCCATTCTCCTTTCAGTAGACATTTTTAATTTTTACAGTTTTATTCAATTTTACACCTTATTTCCTAGAATATACATCTCCTGGTTCACATTGGCAGGGGTTTCTCACACATATCTATGGTCAGAAGTGTTGGGTCATAGAGTATGTGTATTTTCAAATTTCCTCAACAATACCACACCACTTTCTGTCAGCAACATGGAAAAGATCTTGTTTGTTTTGCCTGTTTATCTAAGTAAAGCTCAGCTTTAATCGGGATCTCTAATCTCTCCCAAAGTGATATAGGAGGATAAAAAAACTTTAACTCCAGTAACTTTTCTTGATATTACATGTCATTATTGCCTACTTTTTTGGGTTAATTTTCTTAGATGTGTCTTCTACATTACTAACTCATAGTAGCAGGGCAGGGTACTGGTCAGGAGTATACGTTCAAATCCTGGGTCTACTATTTGCCAGCTGTAATTTCTTAAACAATTTATTTAGTCATTTTTGGCCTGGTTTCACCATCTACAAGTGAGGATATTTCTTAAACAAGTTATTTAGTCATTCTTGGCCTGGTTTCACCATCTGTAAGTGAGGATATTAGTAGTAACTATATATGTAGTCTATATAAACTCTATATAGTTTATATAGTTTGTATATAATATACAATATATTATATATTTTATTATATATTATTTATACAATTATATAAATAATTATATATTATTAATTTATAATATATCAATATTTTATAATAATTTATAATATATTATAAATTAATATATAATATATAATATAATACATATAGAGAGTATATTATATATTATATATATTTTATTATAGATTGTATATAATATATAATATTGTATATTATATTTATATATAATATATAGAGTATATTATATATAATACATATGCAGAAAGTATATTATATATAAACTATATAGAATACAAAAATTAGGCCTCATATTATACATATATAATATATATGTACACACACAACTGTATGTAAAGCCTAATATATATAAACTATAGTTCGAGACCAGCTATATAGTTTATATATATAGCTTATATATATATAAAGTTTATATATATAAACTATATAGAGTTTATATATATTAGGCTTTATATACAGTTGTGTGTGTGTGTATATATTTATTATATATGTATAATACGAGGCCTAATTGTTCAGATTCTTCTCTGTAATGCTTTGCCTTCAGCAATAAGAATGTCCCTTTCCTTTAGGTATAGAGAGGGTCCCTCTCACTTGAGGTCATATAACTTGCTTCAGTGGAGGGTCAGAAAAATCTTCCTAGATTTCATGACTTGCTTCAGAGAGGAAGGGTGGAGGAAGGTCAAAGAGACCTTTCTGCTTCTGCAGTTTTCTCAAATTAAAATATTTGGGGTAGCATGAACTGCATCTTTTCAAAACCATGAAACTACATTTCTCTCTCTCTCTTTCTCACGTTCCCTAAAGCACTTGAAAGAATTTCTAGCACATAGCTGTACGTGAATTGTCACTTTTTAATATTTTGTTTGTTCCTGCTCTTTATTCTTAGGTTAGTGATTATGATCACTGCTTTGGACAATACTTGATGAGATTTACTTGTGCTTACTGATTTCTCTGCTTATCATTATTTCCTGCATTCTTCTCCTTCATTAGCTTAAATTTCTCAACTTCTCTCTGAATTATCTTCCAATCATTTCTTTAATAAGCATTTGTGGTGGTATTTTTTTAAAAAACTAAAAATGTTTTTCTTTTGCTTTGCTTCTGAATGGTGATTTAGCTAAGCTTGAATTTTAGGTTGAATATTTTAATTCAGCACTTGAGATTCATTGTTTCCTCTACCACTGTTAATGAGCCGCATTCTAACAGTCTGTCTTTGTTTGCTTGAAGATGACCTGTCTTTTTTCTTTGGGCGCTTTTAGGATGTTTTCTTAGTTTTCGTGTTATCTCAAAATATTATGCTTTATATATGTTCTTTAATACAAGACTTGGTTGTTTTTAAATTAGTTGTGGATATTTTTCAACCATTTATCTTTTTTCATGAACTAGTTTCTCACCTATTTCCTGTAATGTAGCATTTAGTTCCACGGTTTTAGTTGCTGCAGAAACTGGAATCCAGAGGTTCAATGCTTTTTCTAACATCAACATTAAAAAAGTAAGTATCTACAATGAATTAATAGATGAGTATCTTAGTAACAATGATAATAATAATAGTTATTATTATTATGTTATCACTGCTACAATGGACTTCTTTTTCTGAGTGCAGAAGCCCAAGATTGATCTTTATCTCATTAAATACCAAGTCAGACAGAAAAGGTATTTGTAAAATGAGATTCTCTTGGAAAAACAGATCTATCGAATGTTATAAGATATTGCACTACTTCTGGGACTAGCTTGCTGGTTATAATCTTCCAGTAGCAGATTGTGGAGAACTTTTTGGGAGGTTCCAGGAGGGAGATCCAGTAGTTTTCTCTAAATTTATATGTGTCTGCAAGCTCTGGCTAGAGTCTTGTGGATGTTCATCAATGACATGGTTAGAATCTGAAGAGGAAAATCTTATCCAGGAGATAGGAGTGGGCTCTAAATGCAATTACATGTATTCTTATAACTGAGAGGCGTAGGGAGTTTTGTAAGAGAAGAAGAGAAGAAGAGGAGACAAAACATAACCAGGGAGTGATGTGGCCACAAGTCAAGGAATGCCTGGATCCACCAGAAACTAGGAGAAGCAAGAAACAGATCCTTCCTTGGAGTCTTCAAAAGGAGCATGACTCTGTAGACATTTTGATTTAGTACTTCTGGGTTTCAGAACTGTGACAGAATAAATTTCTGTTATTTTAGTTCACCAAGTTTGAAGTAATTTGTTATAGCAGCTATAGTGAACTAATACATACCCGCCAGAAACACTCTATGTTAAATATTTGGGAGCCAAGATTTATTTCTTCTGGAATTTTCCAGTGTTTCACCATTACTCTTGATGTTACTGCTGCAATCTGGCACTGCTGAGCCTAGCAAATCAGATGGAAATGGAATGGGGAGAAACCACACCAAGGGGCTGGACAGTGAGTCTGTGGGCTCTGCCATGAGACAGACGAGGAGGCTGGGTTGGCATGAGTAGAGGCACCTGTAACCCACATTGGCACAAAGGCAAAGAGGGCTATTCCATTGAGTAGCCAGAAGTTTGGTATTTAAAAGATGAGCTGAATTGGGGACTAGAGCAGATAGGTGGTTGTCATAGAGAAGAGGAATGGGGCCAGGCATGGTTGCTCCCACCTGTAATCACAGCACTTTGGGAGGCCGAAGTCGGCAGATCACTTGAGGTCAGGAGTTTGAGACCAGCCTGGCCAATACGGCGAAATCCCATTTCAACTAAAAATACAAAAAATTTAGCTGGGCATGGTGGCGAATGCCTGTAGTCCCAGCTACTCAGGAGGCTGAGGCACGAGAATCGCTTGAACCTGAGTGGCAGAAGTTGCAGTGAGTTGAGATCGTGCCACTGCATTCCAGCCTGGGTGACAGAGCGAGACTGTGTCTCAATAAAAAATAATAAAATAAAATAAATATAAAAATAAAAAAGAGAAATGGGGTCCAAGTCAGTGCAGTCACATTTTGTTCTGTAGTTTTCACAAAGTGTTGTCCTTTTAATTGACATGGATTTGTATTTGGAGACTCTTATAACCTTCCCTGAAGGCACTTTTCAGACTCTCACAGTTATATATCAGAGGAGAAAAAAATTGTCAGCTTCTTCTTTAGCTGGGGAGGTAGTTACATGGGTGATTGTTATTGTGTGATTGTGTCTTATATGATTTTATAAATAATCATATATATCTTATGATTATGCAATGTATTTTTAAAATGTCTTCTACTAGTCAAGGAGTTACAATTGAAATAGACAATAATTGCTCTTCCTTTTAGAAAAATAGCCCGTGCCCTTAACTAGATCGCTGTGTGTGCAGCTTCTGTTTGTGTTGTGTTTGCCAGCAAATCTAAATGAGTAATATTGAATAATAATATCCTACACCCCACTGAAGATCCCAGATGTGGATTGACACTTCTCCAATTTCTGATATTGGAAGCTCTCCCTGGCCCACTTCTATAGTTATTAGGACAGGATCCCAGATTGGCTTCAAGTGAGCATCGTGTGGAGCCAATTTACAAACCATGCGCATAATTTAGCTACCTAGTCAAGCTGATTTTCATGGGTAAGCTGCGCTGTTTTTCTAGAAGAGTATTAGGGTATGTTGACCATGATACATGCAGCACATCCTGGGGTGAATGCCCATGAATAAATATGGCTCTAATCATGCTTTTAATGTGAAAGAAAACTATCATGTAACATAACTTCTAGTAGATGTTCAATAGTCATTGACAGATCTATCAGAGGGGGTAGAATATTTTCAGGGTGGAAAGGATATAAACAACTAAGCATATTCCAGGTTTTTTGGGATAACCTGTTGAACACTGGCATTTTTTTTCCAAGATGTGACTAAGAAGGCTATGCTGAACCTATGTGAGTTCAGCCTGCCTTTCATGACAAAGTTTTCAAACAGATGCATAGACTTTGGTGAGACACATCAAGGTATTCCTAGAGGTATGTTCTTGTCCTGTTTTCTCATGGAAAGCTTCAATTCTCTCCAACATCTCCACTCGTGGTCATCCATCTATGCTTGGAGATATCCACAGGTATCGCACCACTCTTATTTCCACAGCTGAAAAGTTTGCTCTCTCTTTCATGGATATAAGTCCTTTGATTTATTATCTCATTTATTCCATGGGTCAGAATTCAGACACATCTTAGCTGGACCTTCAGCTCAGGGTCTCACAAGGCTACCCACCAGGTGTTGGCCAGGATATATGCCTTCTGGAGCTTAAGATTCTTTTCTATACTCACACAGTTGCCAGCATTCAGAGCCCTGCGGCTGGAGGCCTTGAGGACCCTGCTTCCTTGCTGATTGTCCATGGGGACTACTCTCAGCCTTTGGAGGTATCCCATTGCTCTTTGCCACAGGCCATCTCACAACATGGCAGCTCACTTCTTCCAGACATTACTTTTCAGGTGTTTGCATCTCCATATTTCTTTCTATTTTCTTTCTTTGCAATTCCATCTAGATGTATATTGGATTTTCATATTTTGTTCTCCTTGTCTCTTAACTCCTTTTATTATTTTTCTATCTCATTACCTCTCTAGGCTGCATATTAGGCAATTTTTTCATGCCCATCTTGCAAGTAATTATGTCTTCAGCTGGGTTTAACGCTTATTTTTTTAACCTATTGACTGAGTTCTTAATGTAAACGACTATGTTTTTTATTTCTAAATATTATATATATTTTTTTCTGTTCCCAAGGTTTCCTGGCTTCCTGGTTGTTAAATGATGAAGGACAAACCCTTTAGTATAGCAGGAAAGCCCATTCAACCCCCTGACAAAGACTCCAGGTAGTCAGGCTCCTCTGATCCCTCTTTTTGACTAGACTTCACCCTTGGACTCTGTCCTGGGGTCACTTAGTTCAGGTGTTTTGGTTGTTGTTTGTAGGTTTTTGGGGTGTTTTGTTTTGAGATGGAGTCTCACTCTGTCGCCCAGGTTGCAGTGCAGTGGCATGATCTCAGCTCACTGCAACCTCCACCTCCCGGGTTCAAGCAATTCTCCTGCCTCAGCCTCCTGAGTAGCTGGGACTACAGGCACCCACCATCACGCCCGGCTAATTTTTGTATTTTTAGTAGAGACAGGGTTCCACCATATTGGCCAGGCTGGTCTCGAACTCCTGACCTTGTGATCCGCCTGCCTTGGCCCCCCAAAGTGCTGGGATTACAGGTGTGAGCCACCGTGCCCAGCCCTTAGTTCAGTTTTAGTAAGGTTCCTACTGGGTCAGTTTATCAAGACTTTCCCACCCTTGATATCTGATCAAATTCCTAATTCCTTACCCTCAATACCTGAACACCTTGTCTTGTCTTCTGCAAGAATCCTTGTGAGCTGGTTTAGCCAGAATCCGCTTTACCCCTGATGTTTTCTCTTTGTAATTTTTTATCCACTTACCCGTGGGACGATCTTTGGCTGTAAATCCTCATTTGTTCTTGTTGTATTCAGAATGGAGCTCAATTCTGTTACTTTTTCCCTATTGCAATACTTTTGGAATAAAATCTATCTTTGCTACTTTAACTTCTGTCCAGCTCTGGTTTCCTTTGATATCTCTTCCCAGTTTGTTTCTTTTGCACTTCAAGATTGTTTAGGACATCATATCCTAAGTCCTCACTGTTCTTTACATACGCCATACTTTTGAACATCACTATGCCTTTCCGCTTGCTGTTCTCTTTGATGGAAATACCTTCCTCTTCTTTCTACTTATTGAACTCCTATTCTTCCTTTAAGACCCACCTCTAAACCCTTTCTTCATCAACTTTTCCCTGACTCCTCTTCCATTCTGTGCTTCCATAACACCATATAAAGAACACTTTTTACATTGTACTTTAGTTACCAGTCATTTTTCTATTTCTTCCACTAAATTGTGAATACAACAACAATACCGTCCATGTCTTATTCACCTGTGTATTTCTGTCCTTTCCATTTAGTATCTGGCCCATAGTAGATATCCCATAGATTTCCTTTGTTGTTAGATAATAAAAATAAGTTCACTAAAATTTTTCTACACTACTAAATACAGAGTATAATTAAGTAGTTAATTGTATTCTGTATTCTGTGTATCCTAACCCATTATACAGAGATAAATCTCTGGGAGAAAAGTATTTGTAAATGAAATTGAAAATTGAACCGCAACTTCTTATTTTCCAAGTTGCTAAATCTTACTTTTGATAAATTATCAATCATTCTTATCAGCTTTGTATCTGATCCATGACAAAATAGGAAATAATCTTTGAGTCAATATTTAGTGCATTGCAGTGTTTACCATATTTAAAATAACCCTGGTATAAATCCTTTTATAAACTTGAGAGGGTTATAATATAAATAATTACTCCAAATTATAGCTTCAGAATTTCTTAGACTGTGGATATGTTATAATAGCAAAATGAACATATTCACTCATTTCTTGTCAAAACTAACTGGAAACATTTTCTTGCAATGATTGATATATGAGGATATTGAAACCCTAGTCAGTAGTTGAGATATTTCTAATTTTAGGTCACAGATTTTTCACTTATTGAAAATGCTTGTTGGTTGTTCACTGCTTTTCTTCTTGGGGGCAACTTATATCAAATTGCATGACTCAAAGTTTGTTCAGGTTGAGAAATTGTGTACTTATGGTCAAAATATCTTCTCTTGTCTCTGCAGCCTGTGTTTTATTTTTCTTTCTCTTTATTTACATTATCTTTCAGATTCAATACTAAATCCGATGTCATTAAAGAGAAATTTTCTAAACAAATTTTAGAGAACTGAAGCAATTTTGTTGAAAGATTAGCTGCTACTAACACTTAAAATGTGACCTGTCTGTGCATCTTATATAGTCATTTGAATACATTAAAATTTTGAATATCTAACAAGGAATGATTTAGTAAATTTTACATTAATAAAATAAATGTTAATTAACAGACAATACTTAAAATGACTTCAAAATGTGCATGCTAGTGTCAGCTCTTGGAAACAACAGTAAAAGTTGAATCATAAAAATGAGTCCTCAGGGTAGCTGCTTTTATGTAAACTGACCTCCCAAATGTATGAGAAATGGGAAGCATTGCTTCTTAGCTAAAATTTAACAAAATGGTCACTGAAATGTCTCTCTGTGAAAAGGTAAGTTCTTAGGCTGTTTGGGCAAAGAGAATTCAAGGAAATGAACTCATCACTGCTGCTGCTCTTTGTCAAAATTTCACTGAAATGAATATAGTTCTCTTATAAAAATAAACATGACACGAATTCCAGAGCTCACTGTTCCTATCTCTGCTGTTGGAGGTGCTGTTGGATTTTCTTGCAGCTATAAATGATGCTGAAAGAATGTAGGCTAGAATCTAATGAATTGTATGCCGAGCAATCACAGAACCAGCCTACTTTTCACTATCATCCTATTTATGGAGGGATTTTTATTTTACAAAGCTACTGATACAGAAAAGTCTATAGAATTCACGATGTTTGATTAAGCCTGGCAGGAAAAGTCTATCTTTTGGAGCACTGTACCCTCCAGTTTCTGTATCTTTGTTTCCTTTGAAGATGTGAGAAATTATATAGAAGGGGTGCTTTTTTAGGTAAGCTGGTGGTAGTGCTAGATTATATTTAGAGGTATTTACTTAAGCACAAAGCTACCGGTGAAAGCCCCAGTGACTTATCACTCAATAAAAAGATGAAGTAACAGCTTTTAACTCTGAAGACACTGATGCAAGATATGAAACGAAACAACTTACCCTTTTCAGGAAAAGTATTCATATTTACCAGAAAGAACAAAAACCTAGAATACTGAGCTATTTGACTCAAAAAGGACTCAGAGCTCCAAGTCTTTGTTGAAAGTGCTTGTTCACTGTAAAACCATTCCCGTGACTGTTTCTTTTTAATCTTTAATATTTTATTTCCATAGGTTTTTGTGGAATAGGTGGTGTTTGGTTACACGAATAAGCTCTTTATTGGTGATTCCTGATATTTTGGTGCACCCATCAGTCGAACAGAGTACACTGTATCCAGTGTGTAATTTTTATCCCTTGCCACCCCTGCCCTTTCCCCTGAGTCCCCAAATTCCAATGCATTATTATTTGTAAGAGGCCAATAACTCAAATGATTTGATAAAAATCTTTTTGTGTACTCATCTTAAAAACAGACTAAAACTTGTTTCCAATGTATTACTTTGCGATGTTTTAAACAATGCCTCAGAAATATTTTATTTGGTGGCTATATGGAACCTGACAGTGATTTGCATCTAAGGAGACTTATTTAAAAACTGTTCATTTGCATATAGAATAATTTAAGGGGGTCAGATTAAAGAGAGTTCACACCTATGTTACTTCCATCCATTATTTCAAGTCACAATTCAACCTTAGTTTCTGTTTTAGTTTCCTTTTTTCAATGAATAACACACAGAGCCAACTAGGCATGAGGCACTATAAGGTAAGCGAAATGGAAAGGAAGTGATTCTGCCTCTGAGGAGGTGCGATCTAACTGGGAAGAGAAGTCACAAATAATTGACTTTCTTGCTTGGTGTGTAAAATATGGTAAAGCTGGGCACATGGTTTATAGGCGTGCTGAGGGGTATTGTAATGACCATTAATTCACTAACCCCGTTTGGTTTTCAATATTTGGAAAATCATTAGGCAAGCTATAGATGAGGTGCATATGACAATAGTATTTTGAACTATTAGTTGTGTGGTTCTTAATTTAGTATTTGCTAGTTTTAAAATAGTTATCAACACTGCTAGACCAAGCATCAATGCTGTCTCTCTGTTTTTGTTTTTCTAAAGATTGATTTTGATGTAAGTAATGAGACAGCAAAATTTCAAAGAAGCATACATGGGACATTTTACCAGAGTTCATGAGAGTTGAGAATAATGTTGGTAGAAACCATTTTTGAATTAAGTACATTCATTGGTAAGTGTTTTTTTTTTTTTTTTTAATTAATAGGTTGGAAACTAGCATTTATAAAGTTAGCTATTTGAGCATTTTTCTGACTATCCACTACTTTAGGAAGACCCTGTAAAAAGTAGAAAAAATAAGATAGAACAGAACTACATTTGTATACCTTCTACAAATGACTTTGCTTACAAAACGCATTGGATAACTAATGCCAATGACTCATAGCTTTGAAATGAGATTATTACTCTATTTTCAACATATTCCTTCTGATTACATGGTAAGGCATAGTCAGTGTAACCCTAAGGACAACAGCAGAATCATAGGTATACATATACTACCTGAATTTATGTCTAGGGACTAGATGCAAAATTATCCAGTATAAATTATTGTGGTCAGTATGTTTTGAGCAACTCAGAAAAGCTTTAATAAACTGCAGGAATTCAGTTGCTTTCAACCAACATGAGGGCAAAATGCACAGGCAAAATTTCTAGGACTTACGAAAGGGGACTATCCAAATCCTGTAGTTATAATATTTGATAATGAAGAAAAATGCTTTGAATATGATGGAAGAAGAAGGTAGGTATCACTTTTCTCCTATTATATTCTTGCTTAAATCAAGTTTGTTTGAGAGAATGATTTTTGGGTTGAGATGAATTTTATTTATAGTTGAAATTTTTCAGGATTAAAAGAACGGCCTTTAAAGAAAATACATACTTAATGCTAAGACCAAAACAACAACAAATACATATCTCAGTTCTAGTTCAGGTTAATTATTTTTCTATAATTATTCATATTGCTCAAGTTAATTTATTTTTCTCTAAGAAATGATTATTGAATATCCATGGACTATCTTTCTTAGTTGGGTTTTGGGCTTATTTCCACTGCAAGATTATTTTTTATGAAAAATGTTTTGAAATTAGCTCCTTATGATCTATGAACTATCTGGCTTATAATGTAAAAAGCAGCCACATAGGTTAAATAAAGTTTTAGTGTATATGTATTTGTATGACTCATTAAGAAGAGTGTAGAATTTTAAGATTTTTATAGTTAACATCATAATGCTTTAAAAATCTTTGAATTATAGCTCATAAAGATACTCCCTTATACTTATGAAATCTCTAAAACTTTGCTTTTCACATTTAAGTCATGAATTCATATTAATTGATTTTATGTATGTAAAACCATCACTGTTTATTAAAGAAAACTTCATTTCCCCAGTGATGTGAAATGCCAGCTCTATCATATGTTGTTTGGACCTATTTCTGGTCTCCTTCATCCCATTCCATTGAGCAGTTTGGTTCTCTCTGAAATTATATTACATTGTCTTAATTCATCTAGTGATATAATAAGCTCTGCTTTTGCTGTGAGGGCAAGTCTACATTCCTTTTTCTTTTATTTAATTTTACTTTATGTTCTGGGATACATGTGCAGAACGTGCAGGTTTATTACATAGGCATACATTTGTCATAGTGGTTTGCTGCAACTATCAACCCATCATCTAGGTTTTAAGCCTCGCATGCATTAGTTTTTGTGTCCTAATACTCTCCCTCCCCTTGCCTCCTAACTCCTGGCAGGCCCCGGTGTGTGATGTTCTCCTCCCTGTGTCCATGTGTTCCCATCGTTCAACTCCCACTTATAAGCGAGAACTTGCAGTGTTTGGTTTTCTGTTCATGTGTTAGTTTGCTGAGAATGATGGTTTCCAGCTTTATCCATGTCCCTGCAAAGGACATGAACTCTTTCTGTTTTATAGCTGCATAGTATTCCATGGTGTATATGTACCATATTTTATTTATCCAGTCTATCATTGATGGGGATTTGGGTTGGTTCCAAGTCTTTGCTATTGTAAGTAGTTCTGCAATAAACATATGTGTACATGTGTCTTTACAGAAGAATGATTTATAATCCTTTGGGTATATACCCAGTAATGGGATTTCTGGGTAAGATGGTATTTCTGGTTCTAGATCCTTGAGGAATTGCTAACTATCTTCCACAATGATTGAACTAATTTACACTCCCACCAACAGTGTAAAAACGTTTCTATTTCTCCACATTCTCTCCAGCATCTGTTGTTTCCTGTTATAATAATCACCATTCTAAAAGGCCTGAGATGGTATCTCATTGTGGTTTTGATTTGCCTTTCTCTAATGACCAGCGATGATGAGTTTTTTTTCATATGTTTGTGGCTGCATAAATGTCTTATTTTGAGAAGCATCTGTTCATATTCTTCACTCATTTTTTGATGGGGTTGTTTTTTTTCTTGTAAATTTAAGTTCCCTGTAGATTCTGAATATTAGACCTTTGTCAGACAGGTAGATTGCAAAAACTTTCTTCCCTTCTGTAGGTTGCCTGTTCATTCTGATGATACTTACTTTTGCTGTGCAGAAGCTCTTTAGTTTAATTAGATCCCGTTTGTCAATTTTGGCTTTTGTTGCAATTGCTTTTGGTGTTTTACTCATGAAGTCTTTGCCCATGCCTATGTCCTAAATGTTAGTGCCTAGGTTTTATTCTAAGGTTTTTATGGTTTTAGGTTTTACATTTAAGTCTTTAATCCATCTTGAGCTAATTTTTGTATAAGGTGTAAGGAAGGGATCCAGTTTCAGCTTTCTGCGTATGGCTAGCCAGTTTTCCCAGCACCATTTATTAAATAGGGAAACCCTTCCCCATTGCTTGTTTTTGCCAGGTTTGTCAAAGATCAGATGGCTGTAGATGTGTGGTGTTATTTCTGAGGTCTCTGTTCTATTCCATTGGTTTATATATCTGTTTTGGTACCAGTACCATGCTGTTTTGATTACTGTAGGCTTGTAGTATAGTTTGAAGTCAGGTATCGTGATGCCTCCAACTTTGTTGTTTTTGCTTAGGATTGTCCTGGCTATACAGGCTGTTTTATGGTTCCATGTGAAATTTAAGGTAGTTTATTTCTAATTCTGCAAAGAAAGTCAATGGTCGTTAGATGGGAATAGCATTGAATCTATAAACTACTTTGGGTAGTGTAGCCATTTTCATGATACTGATTCTTCCTATCCATGAGCACAACATTTTTTTCCACTCATTTGTGTCCTCTCTTATTTTCTTGAGCAGTGGTTTGTAGTTCTCTGTGAAAAGGTCTTTTGCGTTTCTTGTAAATTGTATTCCTAGGTGTTTTATTCTCTTTGTAGCAATTGTGAATGGGAGTTCACTCACGATTTGACTCTCTTCTTGTGTACTGTTGGTTTATAGGAATGCTTGTGATATTTGCACATTGATTTTATATCCTGAGACTTTGCTGAAGTTGATCAGCTTAAGGAGTTTTTGTGCTGAAAAGATAGGGTTTTCGAAATATACAATTCTGTCATCTGCAAACAAAGACAATTTGAATTCCTCTCTTCCTATTTGAATACACTTTATTTCTTTCTCTTGTCTGATTGCTCTGGCCAGAAATTCCAATACTATGTTGAACAGGAGTGGTGAGAGAGGGCATTCTTGTCTTGTGCCAGTTTTCAAAGGGAATGCTTCCAGCTTTTGCCCATTTAGGATGATATTGGCTATGGATTTGTCATAAATAGCTCTTATTATTTTGAGATATGTTCCATCAATACCTGGTTTATTGAGAGTTTTTAGTATGAAGGGATGCTGAATTTTATCAAAGGCCTTTTCTGCATCTACTGAGATAATCATGTGGTTTTTGTCATTGGTTCTGTTTACGTGATGGATTACGTTTACTGATTTATGTATGTTGAACCAGCCTTGCATCCCATGGATGAGGCCAACTTGATCATGGTGGATAAGCTTTTTGATGTGCTGCTGGATTCTATTTGCCAGTATTTTATTGAGGATTTTTGCATCAATGTTCATCCAGTATATTGGCCTGAAATTTTCTTTTTTTGTTGTGTCTCTGCCAGGTTTTGGTATCAGGATGATACTGGTCTTATACAATGAGTTAGGAGGCATCCCTCTTTTTCTGTTGTTTGGAACAGTTTTAGAAGGAATGGTACCGGGTCTCCTTTGTATCACTGGTAGAATTTGGCTGTGAATCTATCTGGTCCTGGGTGCTTTTTGGTTGGTAGGCTATTAATTACTGCCTCAATTTGAGAACTTGTTATTGGTCTATTCAGGGATTTGACTTCTTTCTGATTTAGTCTTAGGAGAGTGTGTATGTCTGGGAATTTATCCATTTCTTCTAGAGTCTCTAGTTTATTTGCATAGAAGTGTTTGTAGTATTCTCTGATGATAGTTTGTATTTCTGTGGAATCAGTGGTGATATCCCTTGTATCATTTTTTATTGTGTGTATTTGATCCTTCTCTCTTTTCTTCTTTATTAGTCTAGCTAGCAGTCTATCTATTTTATTAATGTTTTCAAAAAACCAGCTCCTAGATTCATTCAATTTTGAAGGATTTTTTTGTGGCTATATCTCCTTCAATTCTACTCTGATCTTAGTTATTTCTTGTCTTCTGCTAGCTTTTGAATTTGTTTGCCCTTGCTTCTCCAGTTCTTTTAATTGTGATGTTAGAGTGTCAATTTGAGACCTTTGCAGCTTTCTGGTGTGGGCATTTAGTGCTATAAATTTCCCTCTTAATACTGCTTTAGCTGTGTCCCAGAGATTCAGGTACGTTGTCTCTTTCTTCTCATTAGTTTCAAAGCACTTCTTTATTTCTGCCTTAATTTCGTTATTTACCCAGTAGTTATTCAGGAGCAGGTTGTTCAATTTCCATGTGGTTGTGTTGTTTTGAGTGAGCTTCTTAATTCTGAGTTGTTCTCTAGCTGCCCTGAACATTTTTTCCTTTGTTTCAACCTTGGAGAATCTGTTGATTATTTGTTTTGGGGTTGCTCTTCTTGGGGAATATCTTAGTGGCGTTCTCTGTATTTCTTGAATTTGAATGTTGGACTGTCTTGCTAGGTTGGGGAAGTTCTCCTGGATAATATCCTGAAGTGTGTTTTCCAACTTGGTTCCATTCTCCCTATCACTTTCAGTACACCAATCAATCATAGGTTTGGTCTTTTCACATAGTCCCATATTTCTTGGAGGCTTTGTTCCTTCATTTTCATTATTTTTTCTCTAATCTTGTCTTCACACCTTATTTCAGTAAGTTGATCTTCAATCTCTGATATCCTTTCTTCTGCTTGATCGATTTGGCTACTGATGCTTGTGTATGCTTCACAAAGTTCTCCTGCTGTGCTTTTCAGTGCAATCAGGTCATTTATGTTTCTCTCTAAACTGGTTATTCTAGTTAGCAGTTCCTGTAACCTTTTAACAAGTTTCTTAGCTTCCTTGCGATGGGTGAGAACATGCTCCTTTTGCTTAGAGGAGTCTGTTATTACTCACCTTTTGAAGCTTCCTTCTGCCAATTCATCAATCTCATTCTCTGTCCTGTTTTGTGCCCTTGCTGAAAAGGAGTTGCAATCCTTTGGAGGATAAGAGGCATTCTGGTTTTTGAAATTTTCAGCACTTTCTTTTTCTGGTTTTCCCTCATCTTTGTGGATTTATCTACCTTTGATCTTTGAGGCTGATGATCTTTGATGAGATTTTTGTGTGGGGATATTTTATGCTGACGGTATTGCTTTCTCTTTGTTAGTTTCTCTTCTAACAGTCAGGCCCCTCTTCTGCAGGTCTGCTGCAGTTTGCTGGAGGTCCACTCCAGATCCTTTTCACCTGGGCATCACCAGTGGAGGCTGTAGAATAGCAAAGATTTCTGCCTGCACCTTCCTCTGGAAGCTTCATCCCAGAGGGCCACCAGCTTGATTCCACCTGGACCTCTCCTGTATGAGGTATCTGTTGACCCCTGTTGGGAAGTCTCTCCCCGTCAAGAGGCACAGGGGTCAGGGACCCACTTCAGGAGGCAGTCTATCCCTTAGCAGAGCTGGTGCACTGTGCTGGGAGGGTCCCTCTTGTCAAGATCAGCTGCTCTCTCAGAAGGTACTTTTGCAAAGTGGAGCCAGGTACCTGCTGAAGATAACGTCCTACTCTCCTACAGAAAGTGTGGGATAGGGTGTCTATTCTTGCTATTTATATTTCCAAGCAACAGTATCCAGTTCCATTTCTCAGCTTCAGGAATGTTCTGTAGTCTTAATTCTGAATCTTCTAATACCAGCAGGTCACAGAACGAAGGAGGCTGAGGCTATGGCAGAATCACCTAGACCTCCTGCAGCAGAGGACACAGGGCCATGAAACCCTAACCCCAAGCTCCTTTTTGTGTTTTGTTTTGTTTTGTTTTTGTTTTTGTTTTTGTTTTTTGAGTTGGAGTTTCGCTCTTATTGCCCAGGCTGGAGTACAATGGCATGATCTCTGCTCACTGCAACCTCCATCTCCCGGGTTCAAGCGATTCTCCTGCCTCAGCCTCCCAGGTGGCTGGGATTACAGGTGTCCACCACCACGCCTGGCTAATTTTTGTATTTTTAGTAGAGACAGGGTTCCACCGTGTTGGCCAGGCTGATCTCAAAATTCTGACCTCAGGTGATCCACCCACCTCGGCCTCCCAAATTGATGGGATTACAGGTGTGAGCCACTGTGCCCGGCTGCTCCTTTTTCTTTATGAGTGTCTTGAATGTACTTGACACTGTTCTTCTATAAACATTTTAGAATCAGCTTATCAAATATTACAGCAAATCCTATGGTGATTTTGCTTGGGAATGCACTGACTCTTCACATCAATTAGGAAAGAGCTGACATTAAGAGTACCTCTTTATTCACAAATATGTAAGATTTTCATTAGTTTATCATTTGGAATATCTTTTAATGCTTGCATAATTTTCTCCATATAAGTTTTGAAATGTTTTTTGGATATATTCCTAGCATTCTTACAATATTTGTTGCTGTCACGAATGTCACTTATACAAGACTTTTTTCCTAATTGTTGTTTGATGAGATATAAATACACAAATAATTTTTGCATATTAATCCTATAACCAACCACCTAGCTTTACTTTAATCAATTTCTACAAATTTTAGATAGATTATTTTGTGTTTTCTCCATTATATCATCTGTGAATAATATGTTTTGTCTCTTCCCTTCACATCCTTAGTTTCCCATTATTTTTGTAGTTTGATGCTACTAGTTAGACATTCTAACTGAATGTTAATTTGAAACTATTGATTCCTTACTAAATTTCTGTCTTTGAAAGAGATCCTTCCAATATTTCATTAATGATAACAGTTGCTATAGGCTTTTGGCAGATATCGTTTATCAGATTAAGTTCATTTCCCTTCTCATTTTGCTAAGAACTTTTCTCCTGAATCAGTGTCTGTTTCTTATCAAATTATTTTGAGAGTTTTTAAAATTTGAAGAGTTTTTATTCTGAATCAGTGTCTATTTTTTCTCAAATAAGTTTTTCTCTCAAGATGATCATATGCTTTTCCTTCCATTTCTGTAATTTTATTTGTAATAAATCTTTTGTGAATTTCTGGCATAATGATAAATTGCTCTTAGTAGATCGTGTCGTTTATAAATTTTTAAATTTGGATTGGCAATATTTTCTTTAAAACTTTTGTTTGTATATTTATGAATGAGAGAGACTGGCCTGTCATTGTCCTTTTTTTTTTTTTTTTTAACTCTCCTTATCATATCTTTGTATCAAGGTTATACTGGTCTCATTGAAAGATTTGGGCAATATCCTCCCCCTCTAGTTTTCCATTATCTGGAAGACTTTATATTAGGTTGAAGATATAATATCATCAAAAGTATATTAGAGCTTGCGTGTTAAATAACTTGGGCCTGGAATTTTTCTTTCTTTCAGCATTGACCAATTTTTATAATAATTTGAGGGCTATTCAGACTTTCTACTTCTTGATTAAAAGTTTGTAGTTCTATTTTTCATAAATTTCTCATTTTTTCCTAAGTTCATACATTTATTGGCAAGCCTCTCTTCTATTTCCTCATTTCTCTTTTTCTAGGACTCTACTCAGAGCGGTACTTTGGATTGAACATTTTCATTCAATCCTACATGTGTATATCTCCATTTTCATATTTCTATTCCACGGCTCTCTGCTCTTGTTTTGTGGGTAATATTTCAGATATACCTTTACTGTTACCTCTTTGGCTATGTTTTTTCTGCTATTTAACCTCTTTAATTAGTTTTTGCTTCATTTCAGCCATTATATTTTCAATATCTAGGAGTTCCATTTGGTTGCTTTTCTGGAATTCCCTGCTCATTTATGAAAGTCTCTTGTGGCTTGGTCTATCAGAGAATTCAGTTTTTATGTTTTCTACATTGGCTATTTTATATTTTGCATCTGACAATTTAATTATCTTAAGGTTTTTATGGGCTAAATCTTTTTTTTTCTCTTTTTTTCTGCTGCCTCATTCATGATATCTTGTCTCCTTATTTGCTTGATAGTATTTAGAAACTTATGATTGACTTTGGTCTGGGAATAGTGTGGCCTTACACTGGGAATGCTTTTCTTCAGCTTTTGTTTCTGTTAAGGGTCTCTGGAGTATCGTAGATCTGGTTGGACCTTTTAGGGTATCCTAGCTTAAGATAGGCATTTCAGCGTCAGCTTCCTTACTTCGTTGTCGGCCAAAGGTTTAATGTATAATTGCAGTAGTATGAAGGGCACCTGCTCATATTAAAGCCACCTGTTTGAGGAGCAATCACATTTCTCTCACCTGTTTACCTCTCACAGCACGGATTTTCAACTACTACTCAAGTCCTTTTGAGGGAGGGATAACAGATTTCCCCTGCTTCCTGGGGCCGAGCATGCTCTGGAAAATATGTTATTCATCATTTAGTTGTGTTTGTGTAGGAGACCTTGTCAGAGAATTCAGTCTCCAGCATTGCCAGATGTTGTTACTCTTGCATGATGTTTGCACTAGTGTGGAATTCCTTCAGTTATTTGAAGATGTTATACCAGTATTTTCTGGCATTTATTTATTTTTGCTAAAAAGTTTACTGCCAAGGCAATTACTACTCTTTGGTAAGTAAATGGTTTTACTTTATGGTAACTTTTCAAATTTGTATTTTACCATGTCATTTCTAAGGTGAACTTTAAAAACTCCAGCCTTGGAATTGGATATCCTTTTGATTTTACATCTCCTCTCTTCATTTTGAAAAAAAATAAAAATCAGTCATTATCTCTCCTGTCATTACTTCTCTTCTCTTTTTTGGCAGGGAAAAGAAGTGGTGGAGAAAGTCCTATTCAGTCTATCTTGTAAATTTTCAACTATTTCTCGGGTCTGTAAACTGTCTTCTTTCTTCTCTTTCTTCCTTCATCCCTCTCTTTCTCCCTTCCTTTCCTTCTTCTTTTTCTCTTTCTTCCTTTTCTTTTATTCTTTCTAAATATTTTAACCTCTGCCTTCTGTTTGTACTGAATACTCTATTTTTTTCTAAAAATATGCCACTTTTTATTATAAGCTGACAATTTATAATTGTGTAAATTTATGGGTTACAAAGTTATGTCATAGTCTATGGATACAATGTTGAATAATTAATTAAGTTAGTTAACATACCCATCACTTTAAATACTTAACATTTTCATGTTAAGAACATTTGAAGTTTACTCGCATAGCAATTTTGAAATGTGTGATACGTTTTTATTAACCATATTCACCACACTGTGCAACAGAACTCAGAAAAAAGTATGACATTTTCTTCCTAGGATTTTGTAAACTTTGATCATTATTTAATTTTTTTTTTTTTTTTTTTTTTTTTTTTTGAGAAAGAGTTTTGCTCCTGTTGCTCAGACTGGAGTGCAATGTCATGATCTTGGCTCACTGCAACCTCCGCCTCCCAGGTTCAAGTGATTCTCCTGCCTCAGCCTCCCAAGTAGCTGGGATTACAGGCACATGCCACCATGCCTGGCTAATTTTTGTATTTTTAGTAGAGATGGGGTTTCATCATATTGGTCAGGCTGGTCTCGAACTCCTGACCTCAGGTGATCCGCTTGCCTTGGCCTCCCAAAGTGCTGGGATTACAGATGTGAGCCACTGAGCCCGGCCTAAAATTTTTGAGTGAGACAAAGTATCAATTTCAAATACTTTCAATTCAAAGTATAATTTCACAGCATCAGAAAGTGAGCATATTTAACCATACTCAGCTCATAATAGAGCAAATGGGTAAATGGAAGCTACATATCACACTACGGAATGTTTAATGAACTGGAAACAACAGAAAGCTGGTCGAAGAAAGGCAGAGAAACTTTGTCTTATAAGAGTTAGAACCTAGGGGCTCCATAGTCACCTGACATCTATTCAGAGTTTTATCTAGGTTAGAAATGTACATGTTAGGAACTCCAGGATTCTTTTGGGTTCTTTTTTAAGGTCCTTGTCAACCAAGGACACAATGTAGCACTTATGAGTTACTCTCTGTGCTAAGTTGTCATCTGCGTAAGTTTCTTTGTGTGTCCCCGGTAATCATTCAAATATTGGATCCTTAACAATCCTTAGAGCTACCTGATACTTCTGCCCTAATTCCCCAGTTTCAGCCATTACACAGTTACACAAGGGATAGACGTGTATACAGACAGTCCAACATTGACGACACTAAGTCCAGTTCGATTTTAATGGAAAAGTTGATAAAGCTGGTATCAAACAGGATATGGTAAGGTGGACCCAGCTGTGTATTGTATTGGAAAAATAACCAGGAAGGGTGCTGAGGAACTTTTCTTTTCTTTAGCATGCTGGGATACTATTTTTCTTTCTTTTTAGGTTTCAGTCTGTCCTATTCTTTAAGCGTCTGATCTCTGAGACTGAGCATTCACTTCATGGTCGCATACTTCCTGTTTAATTTTGCTTCTCCATGTTCATGCCACACTCTTGTGTCTCCTATTATTATCTTTAAACTGAATTACTCCTTTATTCAACAGTACTATATATGGCTTATTAAATTTTAATTTCAATGATCATATTCTTAATTTCCAAAAATGTTGATTGGTTTATTTTTATATCTACCTGTTCACATTTTGTAATATCTATTTTTGGTTTGGTTTGGTTGGCTGATTTGCCTATTTGTAATGTTAGTTATCTTCATGTATTTTGAAGTTTAATTTTGCATCCTTTTCAATGACACATTGTGGTTTTTCCTCTCTCCGTTCTTTACTTTATTGGCTAATAGTTTTGCATTATCTACTGGATCCCCTTGCATAAAGAGATCTGTTCTTCTTTGATATAATTACCTCTGGAAATATCTCATTACACATCATTTAACTTCCTTTCATAGGTTATCTAAGTGTTGCAATATGATATAGACCTAACGACAATATGATTGTCAGACAGAAGTTCGTTCCCATCACACTTCCAATAGCAGAGGGACTGAGAAAGCTTCTAGATTTTATTTTCTCTCTAAAAACAAAATATCACTTTAAATATGAAAGAAGAATTAGATCAACACTGTACAATTCTTATTCAACCTTACTCCATACAAGAGGCATAAAGTACTCGGTACACAGGTCTTCACTTATTCGTCTTGTGATGATGGCAGATTTCTACTAAACTTTGTAGTATCCGAGCCAAGATACAGCTGCAGAATTTTCCACAAGGAGCTCTTACCAAGTGAGAAGGGATGATATTGCAGAAAATCTACCTGTGATTTTAGCTCTGAACTCATCACTTTCACCTTTTTCTAATACGCCAAATTTACTTATTTTATTTTTTGAGACAGAACCCAAGCGGGAGTGCACTGGCACTATCTCAGCTTACTGCAACCTCTGCCTCCCGAGCTCAAGCAATCCTCCTACCTGAGTCTCCCATGTAGCTGAGCCTATAGGATGCACCACCATGCCTGGCTAACTTTGTATTTTTAGTAGCAATGGGGTTTCACCATGTTGGCCAGGCTTGTCTCAAACTTCTGACCTCAGGTGACCTGACCTCCTTGGCCTCCCAAACTGCTGGGGTTACAGGCATGAGCCACTGTGCCCGGCCCATGCTGCATTTACTTATTGCTAATATGCACCAGTAAATAAATGTATCCATAGATCCAGGGAAGTGTTAATGTCTCATATGACTTAATTTTAGATGTGTCCTTTTTCTTAAACACACTAGGATATAGAATAAGTAATTTTACAGAATAAATTCTTTTTGAGCAGCAATAATTATTAACTGGGAGAAAACGATACGGACAAGAAATGGGTTGGTAGAATAACAGTTTAGCATGAAAGCACTTGAGAGAACATTTCAAATTGTATTCTCTAGGTTGTGAATATGTGTGTAGGGAGTGGGTTTGATGAGAAAACAACTTCATGATAAAATAAAATCTAGATTTAATGAAGCTAATAATACTTTTTTTTTTTTCTGAAAAGAATTCTGAAGGGAAGGAAATGGTAAGCATTATTTCCCAAAGGTCATTGCCCATGGAACTCTTTTCTTTCTTAGGAATTTTATCAGCTTCTCTATAGAAGTAGGACTGATAAGCCTCACTATACTGTACTAGCCAGTATCCTTTCTGACTGCAGACAATCACTTTATTAGTTTCTGCCTGTGCCATACCACTTGTTAAGTATTTTGAAAATCACCTTGTATAGGATGAATTTTAGAAAATTCCATTGGAGAGTTGATGTCATTGATGAGTCACAGGTGAAATAGGAATGGGACTATTCATCATATTTGTTTATTTTTCTTGGTTTCAGATTATTTTATGCAAAATAAATTTCAATTTGTATATTAATTACTGTGTGACATGTAAAGTACCAATGTAGGCATTATGATGCACAAACACATTTATTAAAAGCACAAGTAATTCATGTCCAATGGAAAAATATTGAAAAGCACAGATAAGCAAAAATTTAAAAAAATAAAATTAAGAACTCAGTTTTGGAGCTTCCCCCCTGTTCTTCCTGCCAAGTACAGCTAAAACCTCTGAACATTATGTGTAAAAAACAGAAGAAGGCTCTGAAAGGCAGAAAGAGGAAAATAGACCAGCTAAGAATCTTGAGACCAAGAAATGACACACTGGAGAGTTCCTTGGGTTTCCTTTTGCCTCATACATCCCAGACTTAGAGCTGAAGAAGCCAGCAACCTGAAACAGCCAGGGCAGAGATGTAACCAATGAAGATTCGAAAGGATAACTTACTCTTTTTAACTACTCAAAACACTGCAATTTCACAAATTGTTTTTGAAAAGATTCCTTCTCTTTTAAAAGTCATCAATAAATCCTCTATTGCTTAAGTCAACTCATGTAGAGTATTAGTTTCCTACTACTGTTGCAAATTACCACAGAATATGTGGCCTAAAACAACACAAATATGTCTTAACATCGTGGAGGTCAGAGGTCTGAAATGAATTGGCAAAGCCACATTTCTTCTCTCTAGGGGAGAATCAATTTCTTGGTCTTTTCCAGCTTCTAGAAGTCATCTGAGTTTTTTGGCTCACCTCTTTTTCTCTCCCAGTCTCTTTCATATACCACCCCTCTGTTTTTATTACCATATCCCTTTCTCTGACTCTAACTCTCCTGCTTCTGTCTCATAAGGATACTTGTGATGACATTGGGATTGCCCAGGTAATCATCTAGTTAAATCTCCCATTTTAGGGTCCTTCACTTAATCATCTCTGCAAAGTCCCTTTTGTCATATCATGTATCATATTCACAGTTCCTGGGGTTTAGAATGTGAATCTCATTTGAGAGCCATTACTTTACCTGTCAAATATGGCATCTGCTTTCCTTGGATTCTATAATACTATAGTGTTACATTTTATATTTCTTAAATGTCTGGCTATTTCTTCTCAAATTGTCTTTCAGGTTTTACTCTCTGCTCTTTCCTTAATTATTGGGGCTTCTCGGGTTTTCTTCATAATTGGGATCAATCCCAAATTAAATACTAGAAATTTCCATTGTATTTCTTATTCTATTCAATCAAGATAATTCCCTAAGTGGGTTATAAAAATCTCTATTATATTTCTGACTCTGTAATTGAATTTTTACACAAATAATTCATAGACATCTCACATATAACATGTCTCAGACTGAAATCATGTTTGCACCTTCAAAGGTGCACCGTTTTACCCATTCATTTAATGTCATTTCCATGCACCCTTTGCCAAGTCAAGGTCATCTTTATTTCCTCCATCTCCTTCCCTTCCCCAAATCATTATGGATCTGAAAAGCACATTAAATTTAATTTCTTTATAAATCTTTCTCCATATGCACCAACACTCCTCAATCTAGGCCAGTTTTGTCTTTTCTCTATATTTTGGCAACAGACTTCTAAATGGTCTTAAATCCAGGATGACTCCCTTCAATTTCATTCTCCATATTGAAGCTGGACTAGCAGTGAAACAAGCAGCTATAGCCCTCTTTGTAAACCACAAATCTAATCATACCACATTCCTATCGAAAATCATCCAGTGACCCTTAATTGATGTTAGGATAAAAACAAAACCATTTTTTACAACATGGTATGAAAGCTCCATGTCTTATCCTGTTTTCTGCTGTTCTAAAAGAAGTAACACAGACTAGACAATTTATATATTTAAAAAAAGAGATTGATTTAGCTCATAGTTCTAGAAGTTGGCAAAGTGAGGATTGAGGGGCTGCATCTGGTAAAGGTCTTCTTGCTGTGTCATAACATGGTAGAAGGTATCACTTCGCAAGAAAACATGCATGCGAGACAGAAAATGGGGGTCAAACTTATCCTTTTACGGGGAGACTACTCTCCAGACAATAGCATAATTCATTCATGAAGGCAGGCTCCTTATGCCTTAATTACTTCTTTAAAAATCCTACTTTTTAATACTGTCACAATGGCGATTAAATTTCTACATGAGTTTTGGAGGGGACATTCAAACCACAGTACTCTTGTGTATTGAGGTCACTGGTTTGCTCTCTAGCTTCACTACTCATTGTATTCTTTCACTTCCTTAGTTGCTCTAATCATTCTCTCATTCTCCCTTTTCTCCTCCTGACTCTCCCGTACACTGTTCATGCTACTCTTTTTGTCTATAAGCTATTTTTCTCATCTTCTCATCTGGCTAACTGCTATTCTCTTTCAGATTTCCAACTCCTCCAGGAAGCCTTTTCTGGCTGTGAATTCAGGTCAAATGTACTTTCCTAATGGCTCCTTTAACACTCCGCTTGTCTCACATTACCTGTTGCCCCTTTTTATGCCCATGATTAGCACTAGACTGTAAACACCATGAGAACAGGCATAGCATTTATGTAATAGGTATTCATTAATTGTTTGATGAAAGAAGAAAGAGGAAATTATTTTATGAAATACAAATTGGATGTGAAGGATTGTAAATGTTATTTTTTTTTGCAAAATAGAAATACCTTTCAGATGAAGTAGCTCATGTTTTCTTAACAAGAGAGAAAGAGAGAAAGAGAGCCATGATAATTTTTAATATCTATCAAGGATTTGCTTGAATTAATACTTTAACTCTTAAGAGTAGATAAACTTTAGTTTTAATTCAAACATGTTACTTTTGAGTTATGTTTTGATATTTTAACACTGATATTTTTAACTATTTAATGTCTTTATCATGAACCTTTACTATAATAAAAATAAATAAACACAAAATCTCACACTGTTTTTAGAGTTGACAAACATCATTTTGAATTGCTGTTATTGTACCTACATGTAAACTAGAAGTGAAACACTTGCTGAACTTAATGTTGATCGAGTTCCATAAGATTAGGGCCATTAAAGCAAAGCCATTGATGTTTTAATGACAACAATTAGAAAAAGTTTAGGCTCAGATTTTACATCTTCATTTCAGTAGTGTCCTTCTGTAAGTCTTAAACATGTCTTAAATTGGACTTTTAAGAATTATAAGCTAAATACAAGAGTTCTACTTGTTTGAAAGTAGTTTGTATGTTAAAACTGCTAAACTCTAAACATCTATGTGCTTTGGTGCCCCCATTTTCTTTGATTTGGAGTTTAGGATGAGAGACGTTAAGCTCCAAACTCAGAATAAGAATCTATAAGAAATATGCTTCGATGCAGAAGCTGTTAAAAAATGGTAATTATTCCTGAAACTCTGTAACACAAAAAAAAATGTTTTACAGATTATTTATTCAATTGCCTTCTCTAATCAGAAAGTTTTTTATTTAATTTTCCTCTCTAACTGTTATAGAGTAAGATTTTTTCGTTGAGCCAAGAAAGACATGCAGAAGTCTTGACAAACAAGAGAAGAGACTGCCTTAGAGAAAGGGACTACAGTGAACACTGAGAACTTCTTCCTGTGCTAAGACAATCTTTAAAAGTAAACATAAGAAGACAAAAGGTGGTGTGACTCACTGGCTTTTGACTATATAGTGGAACATTAAATCTTAAATTATTTGGTCATTTAAAAAATGCTTATATATGCTAAATGGGTAATCTTAATAATACTACCCTGCTTTTGATAAAGATTATCCAACCTTAAAATTGTTTTAATAAGCTCACAAGCCAGAGTTGTTCAAGTTTAGGGAACTGAAGGATAAAACACAGTAATTATAAGTAAAAGTAAGAAGGAGCTATAGAGAGAAATCCAGAATACCAAGGGATCTTTAAAATAAAAGAAATAATAAAGCCCAGCTTAGTAGTATAGGAAAGGCATTCATTTTTAATCAAAATCTGTATTACCAATTTGGGAAAGTAACTTTTATTTCTAAAGAATCGGTTTATCCTTCTGTGAAAGAAGCTTCTGTCTGGGGAGTCAGTGATTATGACAATTTCCTATTTTAGTGAGTATTGTATTTTTCTGACATGTTCTGAGTAAAAATATCAAGGGGACTAAAAATATCAAGGATAAACCCCATGAGCAATGGGGTTTCTCTGTAAACATTTGCTACATTCCAGTGGTGATAATCAAAGACATCAGTTCTCACATATTTGTTTCTAATCGTTGTGAGAAAGAAATGAAATTAGTGATAGCCTGTATTAGCAAATGTGTATAATCCCAACTTTTATCAACAGCCCATCTTCAATACCTGGATATGTGATTATTTTGCGTGTAAGCAGGAGTTAGAATGGAAAAAAAAGTCGGCCGGGCGCGGTGGCTCAAGCCTGTAATCCCAGCACTTTGGGAGGCCGAGACGGGCGGATCACGAGGTCAGGAGATCGAGACCATCCTGGCTAACACGGTGAAACCCCGTCTCTACTAAAAAAATACAAAAACTAGCCGGGCGAGGTGGCGGGCGCTTGTAGTCCCAGCTACTCGGGAGGCTGAGGCAGGAGAATGGCGTGAACCCGGGAGGCGGAGCTTGCAGTGAGCTGAGATCTGGCCATTGCACTCCAGTCCGGGCGACAGAGCGAGACTCCGCCTCAAAAAAAAAAAAAAAAAAAAAAGAATGGAAAAAAAGGTAAGAACTACTGATGTACAGAGACAGGAAGTAGAAAAATAAATGCTTAGAGATGTCTAGATATTAAATAATTAAGTATAAAAACATCAAATCCTGTCCCATTTGATGATATTTTAGTTAAATATCAGTTTTTTCATAGTTTGAAATGCTCAGGTCAAATCTCTTTAAAATGCCATGGATGACAGCTTTACAAAACTGTGTGAACCCATCATCCTCATGAAATGTTAAACACTG
This sequence comes from Rhinopithecus roxellana, assembly GCF_007565055.1. Classification (NCBI taxonomy): domain Eukaryota; kingdom Metazoa; phylum Chordata; class Mammalia; order Primates; family Cercopithecidae; genus Rhinopithecus; species Rhinopithecus roxellana. Next base: position 27,540,254 of record NC_044549.1, on the reverse strand, counting down.
ATGGTTCTAAAGAAAGTAAATGCAGATCTCTTGAATTTAATAGAAAATTTTTGTAGGTTTTTTTTTTTTAAACTGAATATATCACCATATTGAGGCCAAATATTCTTAAAGTGAAAGGAAATGGCTATGTCAATTTATCTCTGAAAAGAAAATTATTTGGTAAATTAAGATAGATGTAAAAAATGGGTGAATAAAGAGTTAGATACTTAATTGTGACAAAAAAACATTGGGAAGAAGGACTGAGGATTCAAAGGAGAGCGGATAGCTGTGGATATTAACAGCTTCTCAAATTATGTAGTATTGTTGACAAAACATGAGTGATCATGCGACCACATGTTTGGTAGCCATGAAACCAATACATTTTTTAAAACTAAGAATATAAAAAAAGAAAGTTTTCATATTTTTATCATTCTAATTAAGCCACTCTAGCTCGATATATCTCTGTGATTTTCCGATTTTCTTCTTTTTGTAATTGTGTGGAGTGCCTTTGATTTTGAACTATGAAACCCACTTGAAGATTTTAACATGCTTTTTCTCTTGTCCTTCTCTTCAAAAATAGTCTTAGAGATGTTTTTAAAACACGTAAATCAAAGACCTTAGATAAAATCTATCTCATACCTTCTCTTTGATCCTATTTTCTTTCTATGTCCTTGAATGCTTTTGCTGCTTTCATAAAGTGAACAGAGTTTCAATTTTGCATTGCAGATTTTCCAATCTGGCTGTCAAAGATATAAAACTAATTCTTTCCATCACTGAAAGTGACATTACCCTTTTCTTTCCCTTTTCATTCTTAAACAAACATCCCTGAATCATTAAGTTTTGTTGCCTGTTAATATTAATTTGGGATATAGCCTTACTTATGAAAATTCTAAACTATTTAAGAAATAAAGAATAAAGATGCTGCCCTTGAAGGGCATTGAGGTTTTCAGCATCATAACAATTTCAAACTTCTTAATATACCGTAGTTAATTAAGTCATCGACTAGACATATCAGGTTTATTGCTCTTTTGGATTAAAATAAATTAAAGCAGAAAGGAAAAACAACTTAATTGGCCTTAGATAAGTTGTTATATTGTTACTACAATAGTTCTCTTGGAATTTAGTAATCATAATTATGCAAATCTTAATTAGGTAATTATTGTTGTGCAGTTTTTCTTGACTTAAGGAGGGAAATCCATTGGCACAATCAACCGTATCATGCTGTGTCAGAAACTTTAAATCAGAAAATTTGTTAGAATAAGTTGTGGAGTGCTTTATTATTTACTGGGTATAATTCCCTAAGCAACTAAGGAGAAAAAGTTTGAAAACACTCCTTGATTCAATACATATTCTCTTTTGTAGCTGCCCGTATGCTGCTCTGATTTGTCAGAATAAAACTGATGGAGGGGACAAGTCATCATGCATGGGTGATTTTCCATCAAAGTAGACACTATGTAAAAGAGGCTCATGGATTCTTGGTTCCACCAAGAATAAATTTTGAACAGAGTTTGGAATACTTTTATGTTTCTTAGCCCATAAGAGATTGAGTTCAGCCATTTAATTTCTACTTTTGATTTACAACAGTCATGGAAAGAGGAGAAACTATGTGTTTCTAGTGTAACACATTACATGCATTTGAGAAAATTTATATACACTGCGTTCTGCAAAATGAAAGAATCTTCATTTTGAGAAAAATAAAGAGTTAAATACAATAAAAAGTTTTAACCAAAATACTAACAAAAACAATGAGAGGTATTTCAGGAGGTAACTTGAATAATCCAGAAAGGCAGCTGAGCATGGCTAAAGATAGAATAGAATGGCTTGTGGTATCCTGCCAGTACAGATGGAAGTAGATCTCTGAGTCAGTACAGCTTTCATTAAGAAGAAATCAGAGGAAGAACAGTCTGCTCTGAGGTTGAACTTTGCAAAGTTGGGAATGTTCCTGCTTAGAAGGAGGTCTTAGTTTAAGCATTCATTTTTATTTTATTTTTTATAGAGTTAATGAACAAGTCTTACAGTCTTCCTTTAACCAATGAGTTAAAGAAATCTTTGCATAAGTTCATTCAAACTAGAGGTTCCACCAAGATATCCATGTAAATGCACCTTCCAGAGCCCATTTAACCATGTAGGCATGGAAGCAAACATCCTCTCTTGGCTTCTGCAGCAAATTCCAAGTGGCAATGGAAACTACCTTCACTGACTCTTCTGTTTCTTTTTCCCCTGGATTCTGTGCTTTTGTTTTTGTTTCTGGTTTTGGTTTTTATATAACTCAGAAGTTATTTCCTAATGTGCCGGAAATGTTTGTGAATTTGGTTTTATAGCCTATTTGATCATCCTTTTTTAGGTGGAGACCTATTCTGTTGGGTTAGAGATGACAGAAAATCTTATTGGTTGGTTGGTTGGTTTGTTCAAGAATACACTGACCTTCTACAAGAAAGGACATCTGGAAATGTGAGTTTTTTGTTCTCTGTTTATTTTAAACCATGACTAAGGGTATAGAACTAAAGCTGCCAGCTACTTGTCTGTCTGGCTGTAATTATCTTATAAGTCTAAAATCTTAATATCTTATGAGTCTAAGATATTAAAATTAATGTCTTATAAAATTAATATCCTATAATTAAGTATAATTTAGTTAATTTTAATATCTTAGACTTATTAACTCTTGTTATTAATAATCTTTTAATACTTGTATAATATCTTAGATTATTGAAAATTGGTCACCATGCATGGTTTTAATAAAAATATACATACATATTTAAATACGTATATACATGCATGTATACATCTTAAATATATACACATATATGTACACACCCTTGTGTTTCATAAGCTTGCAGAAGCTTGGGACAGCTCTGAATGGCAACACAGTCCTGAGATGTGTGATTTCCTGGGACTTTCACTGGACCTGCATTTCAGCTCTACTCTCTCTACTGCCCTATGCTTCTTTGACCCTATAAGTGAAGCCAGCTTGGCCAGGTGCAGTGGCTCATGCCTGTAATCCCAGCACTTTGGGAAGCCGAGGCAGGCAGATCAAGAAGTCAGGAAATCGAGACCACCCTGGTCAACATTGTGAAACACTGTCTCTACTAAAATACAAAAAAATTAGCCAGGTGTGATGGTATGCACTTGTAGTCGCAGCTACTCAGGAGGCTGAGGTAGGGAAATCACTTGAACCTGGGAGGAGGAAATTGCATGCCACTGCACTCCAGCCTGGCAACAGAGAGAGACTCCACCTCAAAAACAAAACAAAAAACAAAACAAAAAGTGAAGCCAACTCAATTGTCTCATAGAATGATGTTTACAGTGTTTTTAAATAAACACAGAAATTGTCCCTCCCAGTCTTAAAACTTCAAAAACTCACATTTGTATTATCTGAGTTCCTTTCTTACGAAACCAATCATCAAGGCTCCCAGATAGTATCAATGAACTGAAACTTACCAGATCACCACATCTGGACAATGAGATGTCAGACCCCTCATCCATCCTGATCACCTAACTGACTACCTACTTCCTGTTGGCCAACTACTCTCCCTTACCCCTCCCTAATTCCTGTTTTTCCACAAATGGTTACATTTCTGTCCTGTTATAGAAGCCTTTAATTTTAATTGGTCGAAGAGATGGATTTGAGACTGGTTTTTCTCTCTCCTTGGCTGTTGCATCTGCATAGCCTTTTTCCCTGGCAATACTTTTTGTCTCAGTGATTGGCTTTCTGTGCAGTGAGACCAAACTCTTGGTGTTTTGGTAACAAATTTTGGTTTCATGATTGTGAATGCATTGCTTGTGACTCAGCTGCCATGGGCTGGAAGAGTTTCAAAAGCCGACTAAGCAGCTATCTGACCATTTTGGCCAGAGGTGGATTTTAGTCTCTCCCAATTGGGCCCACTACTACCAACCCTAGCCATGCTCCTGATTGCCTAGGAAAAACACCTTTTGAAATTTGACGTCTATATCCAGAAAGGTGAGTGTCTTTTATGGGTACTAGACAGTGGGAATGGCTCCTTTCGATTTGGAAAATCACAAAGGCATATCAGTTTGCAGGTTAAACAAGCCAAACTGATGGAGAGAGGATACTACCTTGACTGATTCAGTTTGAACACTCTTGGGGCTTGTTCATTGCTACAGAAGTTGGATTGTGTTTTGGTGATTGTTTGTGTGTGTCTATGTAGTTATGGGAGGTCAAGTTTTGATCCGAGAGTGCACCCCACATGGGTGCATTCTTTGGGTTAGTCTGTATGTAGTTGTGGGTTGATGGAGCAGGGGAAAGTCTACAGCCATACCACTCTGAGTGTGGCTGATCTTGTCTGATTGTGATGTCTTTGCATTGTAGTGCTGTCTTAGAATTGAATTCATTTTCCTCTTGAATGGGAAAGCAGGATGGAGGTCCATGTATATATGCTTTTATGCTGCTGTTCTAAACGGAGTTGGGTCTGCTTAGTACTGTGATGCTCTTCTGTGGTGCTGTTTGGCTCCAGTGTTCTTTGGAATCTGGGGAAATTTGACCTTTAAAAGTTAAGCTGCCATGGGAAGCAATTTACTCAGTTTTGTTTCATAGCCTTCACTGTATTATCTATGAGGGCAAAAACATTAGCTATGTGAACATGTTTGTAAACCAGTGAGTTTGCATTGCTATCTCATGCCTAGAATTCTAAAGTAAAAACTATTGGATCTTTGTTTGCATACATGTATATGGGTCTAGATGTTATGTGTTGTTTTTACAGGGTACCAGATTGGCTCATAAATAAAAGAGCACTTATAATTAAGGGAATATGTCCAAGCATTTTTTAAGTTCATGTGACTTGAGTAAATCGTCAATAAAAAAGATGGCTTTAAAATTATTGGTAAAATAAAAATATAAATGTCTTCAGAATTGTCAGCATACATTTTTGTCTGGGTTTTATATTTGTCTTTATTAGATAGTTTGAGGTGTCAAGGTTTGGTACAGAAGGTTATAAAACTATAAAGCCAGCCAAAATAAAATAATCTGTGTTTGTATGATTTGACAAATAAGTCTAATTTAATGTTGTTTTAATGAAAACAGCTGAATCTTCTGAGTTATTAGGGAAAATGTCCATATATTTAATTTTAAAATTCTCACTTAGGTAAGCACCTGATATTCACAGCGTATAAAAAGTGGTTCACAAGGAAATGACTTAAAATGATTATTAACTTTGTTTAATATCTCAGTTTTCAGAAGCTATCTAAATAAACTTAAAAAATGAAAGAATTGAAAACATGTAAATGGGATCAATGCTTGTAGGTGAAATTTTTTTTTTTTTTTTTTTTTTTTTTTTTTTTTTTTTTGAGATGGAGTCTTGCTCTGTCGCCCGGTCTGGAGTGCAGTGGCCGGATCTCAGCTCACTGCAAGCTCCGCCTCCCAGGTTCACGCCATTCTCCTGCCTCAGTCTCCCGAGTAGCTGGGACTACAGGCGCCCGCCACCTCGCCCGGCTAGTTTTTTGTATTTTTTAGTAGAGACGGGGTTTCACCGTGTTAGCCAGGATGGTCTCCATCTCCTGACCTCGTGATCCGCCCGTCTCGGCCTCCCAAAAGTGCTGGGATTACAGGCTTGAGCCACCGCGCCCGGCTGTAGGTGAGCTTTTTGTGTAGTTTAAAATCTTAAAATTATTTTGAATGCTTATTGGATGTTTGGGTCATTTCCAATTCAAGAAGGGTTATGATATGGAGAAATAGGTTTTTGAAAGTTGTGAACTGTTCTCATCTATAAAATGCTAGCTAATATCTGATAAATAGTTCAGAATTTTCAGAATTTCTTGCCTTCTAGGTTTTCATTAACATTTAAGATTAGTAAGAATGCACATGTACCCTAGAACTTAAAGTATTAAAAAAAAAAAAAAGATTAGTAAGAATAAGAATTCTAGTTAATATAAAATTCTATATATAAAATGTACCAAAGAAGATATGTTTTTATTGAGAAAAATAGTAATTTTGTCTAATTCAGAAGTTATCTAAAGGTTAATTCTAATTATGGACTTGGAAAGCTTATTTATGAAATAAGAAAGAAAGGAATCAGTAAGTATGGGAGAGAGAGACAGGAAAAAGTTATGGATATGAAGATATATTTTTGGTAAGGAAGGTTGAAAAAAAGATTTTCGTATGAGAAAGAATCTTGTGTGGTAAATTTTTGTACTATAGTAAAATGATTTGTTATTTAAAAAGAAAACTTAGGACAAAACAGAAAGTGTAAGCATGTCATATTTTTTTTTTTTTTTTCTGTTTCTCTATCACCTTCATGTACATACAGAGAAAATAGAAAGTTAAAAAGATTAGGGCTGGGTGAGGTGGCTCACGCCTGTAATCCTAGCACTTTGGGAGGCAAAGCGGGGCCGATCATGAGGTCAGAAGATTGAGACCATTCTGGCTAACATGGTGAAACCCCATCTCTACTAAAAATACAAAAAATTAGCCGGGTGTGGTAGCAGGCGCCTGTATTCCCAGCTACTCGGGAGGCTGAGACAGGAGAATGGCGTGAACCCGGGAGGCGGAGCTTGCAGTGAGCTTAGATCGCGCCACTGCACTCCAGCTTGGGGGACAGAGCGATACTCCGTCTCAAAAACAAACAAACAAAAAGATTAGAGAGTAAACGATTTTTTAAAACTTGATAGAAAATTAGAGAAATCTGGCAAATTTACATTGCTCATAGATAAAGCTCTTAGTCTTGATGAAGGTAAAATAAGAAATATTATAAAGAAATAAATTAACAGTTTGACAATTCTTTTTTAATATAGCTAACCTAAAGCCAGATTTAGCACGCTTTTAGACTGCTTTATCTACAAAGCCCTACAAACGAATTTCACATGAATGCTTATATTGCTTTGTAGATAGTACTAACACCAAATTACTTACTAGTCATGTGCCTGAAGTGAATTTTTTTTTTTTTTTTTTTTTTTTTTTGAGACAGAGTCTTGCTCTGTCACCCAGGCTGGAGTGCACTGGTACGATCTCAGCCTACTGCAGCCTCCGCCTCCCAGGTTCAAGCGATTCTAGTGTCTCAGCCTCCTGAGTAGCTGGGACCACAGGCACAAACCACCATGCTTGGCTAATTTTTGTATTTTAAGTAGAGATAGGGTTTCACTACGTTGACCAGACTAGTCTCAAACTCCTGATCTCAAGTGATCCTCCTGTCTCGACTTCCCAAAGTTCTGAGATTACAGGCGTGAGCCACTGTGCCTGGCCTAAAGTGAATTTCTTAATTGCATGAAATGTAAAGTGGTATTGGTGGACATAAAGACATTAATTTGTGTACCAGGAACAAAATATTCAGTGTGTGTGTGTGTGTGTGTGTGTGTGTTTAGGCTCTGGGTAACACCATAACTTCCAAGGTTAAATTGAGTAGGAGAAAAATTTGGAGTGGATTTTCTGTTATGTTTCTCCTTTTAATTTTCATTTATTTGCTGTTTGTTCTCCTTTGGGTTTCACCTATACATACATATATATAAAGCCACCGATGTTTTTAGTCTCTAATGGAAGGCTTTTATTTGGTTCTATAGTAGTTATTTTGTTTTGTATGCATTTCCAACAATTCATCATTTGCTCTATTTATCTAAAATTCCTAAGCTACCTTTGTCATACCTCCAAAAAAAGAGAGAACACACCAGCCATTTAAAATTGGATTGGTTTTGCTTACTTCTAATAATCTAGAGAGATATAGAGTTTTAAAATAAAGACTTATTTTTATAAGTTCTGAACAGCAATAGTACACTATTTATTTTGTTATTTGGAAAAGTAGGTGAGAATAGAAATTTTTAAATATTTTTTTCCAAAGTAATTTAATTTAATCAATAATTTGAGTTGGTTTCAGACCTTTTCCTTTAGATGATGAGGACAAACTGTGATATGGGCACAAAGTTGTAATGTTGAGGAAATGTTGGCCTTGTCCTTAAGGAAACTATATTAAATAGGATTTCGCTCAAACTACTTTAGTTGTATTTACCATTATTAAAATTTAGTGACAATCTCGTAGATTAAGTAGCAATAAAAACTTGTGAAACTTTCTAGTGATTTTTAAATTTTTGTCCTAAGCCTTTTATCACTGATGGCAGGCCTTCATGTGTGCACTTGAAAATAAAATATGTACAAATGTGGCTCTGGTTTGAAGATTCTATTGATAATAGTTACCTAGTCAGGTGTCACTATTGTATCTAGAAGCCAATCTTGGAAATATGTGATGATGCCTTTTAATATGGCTGAAAAGAAAACATCGTTTGCTTGTTCTTACTTTGTCCTTGTTTTATTTTATAGTATTTAAGAGAAAGGACATTATTTATCCTCATTTTGAATTTCCAAAACTAATATTTGCATATACTACTTTTTTTTAATGATGAAGGAGAATGTTAATTGTCTTACACTGATGAGTTTGGCATAGGACCTGTCAGATTTTTAATGCTTTGGTCACAGTTCTGTCACTAGAGTGCTAGTGATTAGGTATATGCAAGGAGTAACCTAACTACTTTAATACATTGGTTTCAAGTGCTGTAGACGGTAACTACTAGACACCAAATCACAGTGTTTTAATTTGTGATACGTTAGAGAGAACAGCAGGACTTGCTGCTATATTAGTAAACGGAAACACTAATTTCTAAATGTTCTTTTTCATGTCTCTAAACATTTCATTAAATATTATCTTCTATTCTTAACATAAATGCATATACTATACTTGATCATTTATATTATAGATAGAAGCTTATTTTACAGCAAAGTAGTCTATCTGCAAATTATGGGCAGAATGCTCCTTTATTATAATTTTATTTCTGTATTGCTTTCAAAGTGTTTTGATTAGCACTTTGGTTAAATGAATAACTATTTTTTTCAATGACTTGTGTTTCTGTTTTGACCAAAGGTACTGATGCTTTTAACATTCTTGATAGATGTCCTATTAAGTCATCTTTGTGCTAAATTACAGGGCTTTGACTCCTGGGTAAATCTAAAACATTGACACCAGTATAAGCCTCATCTGTAGACCTGGGAGAAGGTGACAATCAAAATGAATTGCTTTCATGAAACACAGGGTCAAAAATTAAACTATTTAATTTCTCCAGAACCAGGGATTATTATGGAAGAGATAGTGGGGGCTTGAGATTGTAAGGGCCAATTTTGAAGAATAAAATTAGTTCAGACCCTCCAATTCAAGGATGGGCATACTGATGCCTAAACAGCTGATGAATTGAGGAGCTTTGACTCTTTAACTTCTTTAACTCAACAGGTTTAACAAAACACTTAAATGTGGGTTATCTACATTATTAAACATCATAGTATCCCATAACACTCCTCCTCAGCATGAAGCAGCCAGAAAGATCTATGACCAGACTCCCCATGATTGAGGAATTGATAAACACAAAAGAGGAACTGATACTGGTCCAATTGTCCCATAGAATTGATGTTTATGGTTTTTTGAATGAACATAGAAATAGACCCTTCCAGTCTTCAAATTTGAGAAACTTACATTTGTCTTATCTGAGTTCCTTTCTCAGGAAACTAAACATCAGGACTTCCAGAGAGTATCAGTGAACTGAAACTCACCAGATCACCACATCTAGACAATGAGACACCAGACCCCTCATCTGTCACAATTGCTTAACTGAGCACCGGCTTCCTGTTGGCCTAACACCTCTCCCTTGTCCCCATCCCCCAACTAATTCCTGTTTTCTCATACATGGTTACATTTCTGTCCTGCTATAGAAAAACTTAATTTTAGTTGGTTGGGGAGATGCATTTGAAACTGATATCCTGTTCTCCTTGGCTGCAGAATCTGAATAACCTTCTTCTCTGACAATACTTGTTGTCTCAGTGATTGGCTTTCTGTGGAGGGAGGAATGGGACGTAGACTGAGCCCCTGGTGTTTCAGTAACAAAAGTACTCCCTGATAATCTTCCTTCATGTTTATCTCCATATCAGTATCTCCTCGCTGGGAAATCTAGCCTGAGGCACTTTTGGTTTTCTATCTAACCCCCTTAAGAAAGTATAAAAAGAATGTGTGTATTGTATGCATTTATGAAATTTCTGGTATGCTCAAAGCTTGCATATGACAGATAGTTCTCAATTACCTATGTTCTAGTAATCAGAAATAAAAATTAGTTGTTTTGTTAAAAGTTATATAGTGCATGGGTGATTGCAACTTACTACGAGCAATAGTGGCAAAGACATTTGCCTGTGTACACAGATTTTGAGATGTATTTTTTAATCAAGAGAAAATCGGTCTTATAGAAACATGTGTTGATACAGAACATTCTATTTGATAGGTCTTGAGAATGTCACAGACAATTTTACTGAGAAAACCACAATCAGTAATATAAGATTGATCCTTGGCAGAAAATTCTGAAAGCAAGATGTAGATAGAAATCTTTGGCATCTAAGCAACAATTCAGGAAAGGTGACCAATGTTAATTACAAGTAAACAAATTTTATTTGCCAGCCTCTCTCAATGGAGAGTTACTTGAACAGTATTTATTTTTCAAAAGACTGGAAATAGATGCAGATGACTGAGGCTCCAACTCTGATTTATCCATTACCCTTTTGCGTGTTTTGTGCAAATCCAGAGCCTTATGATTATCATTATTATTACTGGAATTATTACCAAATAGTTTTGTAATTTCTACTATCCAAGTATCTTCATCACCTGACCCTTGCCTAACACTTCTGTCTCACCCCTTGTGCTCCTTTCTTGCTCATGCCCTTTCCATCCTACAAACCACATATGTAGCTTCTAATACTGGAATATTCTCTGTTCTCCTGCTCCAAGAGACATCAAGGGGTTAAAAGGGTGAACCCTTCAGCCAGCTGAGTCCCTGCATTTTCTCTGTCATTTCCTAACTGTGTGATTTGCAGCAAGTTACTTACCCTCTGGTGCCTCAGTTTACTCATCTCTAAGTAGAGATTAATATTACCACCTACTTTATTTGGTTGTGACAAGGATTTTGCGTCATAGTAGCTCAAGTATTCTTTGGTGCTTTATTATTTGTTAGCAATGACATGCTCCTGTTTAGGAATTCTGCTGCTCTATTTTGCATTCTGAATCTATTACTGTGTGAGCATATTTTTCAAATTCTACTTTATGAATATGTATGGTGAAAGGTATTTGATAGAGTACTTGCACGTGTAAATTATTGCATAATTGTTGGGAAATTAATGAAAATTTTATTTAAAATGTTCCTGTTGCCTAGAAACAGCATAGATGCCTAAAAGTACCTCTCCCAAGTTTGTATTGAACAACTGAGAGATGTATGTGAATTTGTTTCTTTTCATAAAGAGAATTAAATGTGTAGAAGACCTAAAGAAAGGAAATCTCTTTTTTTTTTTTTTTTTTTTTTTTGTGAATGACTTAGTAGAGAATATGAATATTCTGGAATTTTCTGGTAATTGGCCCCAGGTGGAACTCAAGAGGGGTGCTGACATGCTCAAGGAAATGGAAATGCTCTCACATTAAGTTAATCACTCTGGCTGTTATTACCACTAAAGGGATCACCCTGTGCTCTGCACTGCTGCTATGTCCCTGTCTCTCATAAATTGCAGAAAGGCTGCAGGAAGGCTTGTTTTTTTAGGGATTAATGGCACCCTTAGTTGTCTAAGTAATGGACTTTTCATGATGTATTTTAAACTTATTGAGCATTAGTTAATTGCTATAATACATGTCAACAATGTGACTAAAGCTATTTCAATTAGATCAATTGTGTGATTAAGAGGTTACCAGTTAGCCTCCCAGGTAGTTTTTCTCCTCTAAGCCCTAAAAATAACATCTTTACAGAATTTCCCCAAATGCATACTGTAAACCAGTTGCCACAGCCAAAATGGAATGATTTATTCAAGTATTTTATTTGCATCTGAATGTTTGGCAGTTGTGGAGAATAGCAGCAAAACAAATAGGGGAAAATATTTGAATATAATTTGTCCTCTTTTGACACTTAATTTGCTATCACACATTGAGTTTAAAATCCTCAATGTGATATACAGAATTTCAGAATTTCAAAACATTCCCTTTGTTTTTTCTTGACTCTTCAATGACTTTCCCTGACTTCCCACAGACACTACATTCTATGAACTATCCTTCACATCTAAATCTTTATTATCACAATCCCTGTGAGAAAAGACTAATAAACCAACAAAAACTGCATCAGTTAACTAAAAGACCACCCAAATTTTATAAATCTGTAAAACCCAAGAATATTACTACTGCTCTGTCAACAAGTCAGTCAATGTATGTTGCAAATTCATCATTTTCTTGTTATTCTTTTTCTACTACTTTAGTCTGAGCTTCATCATTCTCTGCCCACATTACTGCAATAGATTCTTAACAGATCTCCCTGTGTCTAGTTTATCCCTTCACAGGTTCTTCTACTCAGCATGGCCAATGTAATTCCCAACTTTCATCTTGGTTATTTCTCTGCTTAAAAACTAACATGCCTATTATTTATCAAAAGGAAGCTTTTGATAAATTCTTTCTGACTTAAAGTCAAAGACTGAGTTCTGGCCAGTGGAATGTGGGCAGAAGGAATGTGCCCATATCCCTGCCTCAACCACAAAACCTCCCATACCATTTACCAAATGCTCCCTGTCTCTAATCTGCTGGCTAAATGGAGGGTAACCTGTGGAGAACTCTAAGGTGATAGGCAATGAAAGAACCAACAGATTAAAATATCAAGGTCCCTGAATAGCTTCATAGTGCAGAGCATCCCGCCTCCACATCCCACTCCTGCCTTAGACTCGACATAAACAAGAATGAAAAGTTCATTGTGTGAAAACAGTGAGGCTTCTAAGATGTTTGCTGAAGCAATTAGCCCATTAGCCTAAGATGTATTGGTTTTGCAATAACAGTGTTGTCACTACAAATCAAGATTAACAAATTTATTGGGAGGTTAATATGTGGGTTTTGAACTTTTTCTGTGCAGTTTTTATTAGTTCTATGCTTATGGTTTTTTAATCTAAAAGGCTTTTTATGTTTATAATTCTTTATGCTAATTATTTTAAATCTTGTTTTGGAGCGCTTGAAAATAATGTTTACTCATTTATGCAATAAACATTTATTTAGCATCTATTATGTCCTAGGTACTGTATTTATACAAACAGAAAGGAACAAAAGGTTATTATTTCTATTTTTAAAAAAGGATTATATTATAATCATATATGGAGACCTTTTGCTACGTAATTTTTATGCTCAGCATAATCTCTCAACAACAATATCACTCCTCTCAGGATCCCAAGTGGCTAGATTCTGATTTTCAGGCCTTATCTGAGACACTCAGAATTGTTTTCCTGCCTGATTTTTCCTGGGGTTTGATGCTAATGAAATAGGTTTTTTGATGCTAATGAAATAGGTTTTTTTTTCATTATTAATTCTGAAGGAGGAACTCTTTTTTACTGAATTCCCACCCATGTACAGACAGCATAGATTTTCTTTTGCAAGCATTCATTACTTTAGGTATTCCTTTCTAAACTTGAACATTTTGATGGTAATGTCATGGTAGAGAAGGCATCTTCTCTCTCTTTTGACAGATGAGTTTTTGAAGTTACATGATTAGGTCCAGAGACAGGGATAGGAAATAGTACCTTCTAGCTTGCTCCACTACTGAATTAGTGTGTAATTCATGATCATTTCTCTTTCTAACCATCCTTCTCTTTTCACTGCCATTTGATAAAGTTTATCTCTTACCCAAGGGTGTAAAACTGGCAATGACTAGTTCACCACTTTTGACTACACGTTTTGGACAATATATAGAAATTTCAAGGGAGTCTTGATAGTTTTTAAAGAAAATGTTGGTGCTATTAGTGTGTCCAGAATTGGTTCCTTCCAGTGGGTTCTTGGTCTTGCTGACTTCAAGAATGAAGCCACGGACCCTCGCAGTGTCACACTTCTTAAAGATGGTGTGTCTGGAGTTTGTTCCTCTGATGTTCAGATGTGTCCAGAGTTTCTTCCTTCTGGTGGGTTCATGGTCTTGCTGACTTCTGGAGTGAAGCCGCAGACCTTCGCAGTGAGTGTTACAGGTCATAAAGGTAGTGCAGACTCAAAGAGTGAGCAGTAGCAAGATTTATTGTGAAGAGCGAAACAACAACCTTTCCACAGTGTGGAAAGGGACCCCGGCAGGTTGCCGCTACTGGCTTGGGTGGCTAGCTTTTATTTCCTTATTTGGCCCTGTCCATATCCTGCTGATTGGCCCATTTTACAGAGCACTGATTGGTCCATTTTACAGAGTGCTGATTGGTCTGTTTTTGCAGCGTGTTGATTGATACGGTTACAAACCTTTAGCTAGAGACAGAGCGCTGATTGGTGCATTTTTACAGAATGCTGATTGGTGCGTTTACAAACCTTTGGCACACTTAGTGTGTTTTCTCTGTACTTTAATGGGCTCAGTAAGAAGATGACAGTTATCACATTCTATTGTCATTAGCTGTTGATTTGTCTTCCATATTTGAAGGAAAAGACTGTATGTTACTTTCGAATCTTGAAACAAACACATTCAATAAAGTTTTGGTGACTAAGGGAGTAAATAAGTGAAGTGAATTTACATTTCTCCTTTACTGTAGAAAAACAGGATGATGTAATTGAACTAAAGACTCTATTGCCATACAAATCCTAATTTCCAATCTAGGCTTCTATAAAATAAAAGTAGGAAAGGAAATACATAGTACTGAGAAAGATGAATGAAGGATGAGACAATTTAAATGGGGAGGGATGGGCAAAAGTTAATCAACCAATAAAGAGAACAGAAAAGATTGAAAAGTAAGAGGAAATGAGATTTATAAGTTGAGATAGAGAAAGAGCTATGAAAGACATTAAAATGTTGGTGGAATCAGCCAGTAAGCATCCAAGATTATAGTCAAGTAGTAGCTTGACCCACGTATATGACAGGATGTTGTAAAGATGTAGTGCAGTAAACCATAGAGTTTCTCAGAGGGAAGTTGCTCTGTAGATAAGAAAAGCCCCATTATTTTGTATTATTATTTTCTTTCATGTTGAGCGGATGTACCAGTGACAGTTGGAGTCTCCTTTCAGCCAAATAACTCCCATATGCTACATAATGCTGCTGCTGATTAAAATCCTATGGAAGATTCAGGCTGTATCTGGAACAATAACAGTCTGAATTCGATTTATCAGTCTTCTGGGGAAGCAAAGATAATCAAATTTCCCCCTTCAGCAACTTTGGGACCAAGCCGTTTGCTGAGATGACAATGGATGTGAGTCTCGCACTTTCAGTTTATACACCTGCTGCCTGTTAATCACAAGTTTCTGACATTTTCTGAGTTTTTTTTTTTTTTTTTCCTTCCTGTTCAAATCTTACAGGCTTTGTCATTTAAAAGCAAGGGCACTTCTGTGAAAACTAGTTACAGAAACATGCATGAAAAATTAGGGAAATCTGTAGGGAGACAAGTTATGGGCGATATGAGGAAAAACACAATTTTGTCAGAAATCTGGATTCCAATATGCTTCTTAATTTTTTGGTATGTGACCTGAACAAGCCCTCTGAGCTTCAGTTCCCTCATCTCTAAAGTGGATAATGATATCAGCAACAGAGTGTTACCCTGTAGATTACATTACATAATTTGCATTTGACTTTGCATTCTGGAAAAATCTAGGTAATGAGAACTGCAAAGAACTCTAGGTACAAATACTCCATTCAAACCCGTGCACTACGGAGACCTGACCAAACTTTAACATGGCTTATAGCAACCTAAAGCCTGTCTCTGGGACAACCAGTCCTCTTCTGAGTTCCTGTCTTGAAAAGCTCTGGGCTATCAAAAGAATTTTCCTTTTGTTCTACTCAATATCTGATGATAGGTTTCCCTTTCTTAGAATGTTTACTAAACAAACAAAAAAATGGTAAATCCTTTCTCTGTTTCTTTGAGATGTATTTGTATTTCACACAACTCAAGAGTGTCTTTCTCAAGGGCCTGAAAGTCATTCCTTTGAAATGCAATCATCAGGAAGGATAGAGTCTCTGTCTTTCAGGTTCTGTAACAGACCAGAATCCTAACTTCAGTAGTTGCCAGCCAGCAGACACAGCTGGCCTAATGGCATTTATACTGACTCACCATAATTTTTCACTTGACTCCCTGCTTTAAGTTGCCCAATCACCTCTCTGCACATCAGAATGCAGCTCTGCTCTTTCTCCTACTGTTAACAACTACTGAATAAAATCTGTTTTCACCACTTTAAACAATGTCCAGGTCTGGTTATCTTTGACACTAGAGACTGGCTTTGTGATAACACCTACCAAACCCCTGCCTCAAATTTCTTTTCATGGTAAATGTGTGTGCTTACGTGTGTGTATATATTTTCTGAAGCAGACGTTGAGGTTGAGTCTTCTCAGGACTGTTCATGGGGAAAAAAAAAAAAAAAAAAAACCCTGGAAAAACATGAGAAAGTTATATGTTTTCTGTATCTGGTTCTGAGGAAAAGGACTGAGGGCTAGTTTATGTTACAAATTTTTAAAGGTCATAAGTAAAAGTTAAACATACTTTCATTATTTTAGCATAAATCAAAATGAAATTTAAAGTGGATGCAGCTTTAGGCAATGCTGGATACAGGGGTTTAAAGGATAAAATTAGAACTCAGTTTCTTCCTTTAGATCATGCTGTTCAATAAAACACTCTGTAATGATAGAAATGTTCTATATCTCAACTGTCTAATTCAATTGTCACATGTGAGTATTGAATAGTTGAAGTGTGGCTAATGGCAACTGAGAAAATAAACTATTTCCATTTATTCTGAATCAGTTCAAATGTAAAACACTGCGTGGTGGTAACTCTAAATTACACTGTGCTTGCGTCTTCTTGACTTTATTCTCAAGACAGACTGTCTCTGTGTGGCATCTAGATGGCTCCTGGAAGGTCCAGACTTAGCTAGTTTTTAAAAAATTATGATCTCACAGAAGGAGAAAAACTATCCCTCTTTCAGTAGCCTTGTCAACTTCTGAGAAGGATTCTACTTGACCTTGCTTAGGTAAATCATTATGTGCAAGAGGATGGACACTCATAGTGTAGTCTGAGTCACATTCTATTGTGGACCATTCAATTCACTACCCTTCTAGAATAGTTTTGAGTTCAGAGGAAACCATTATTAAATAGTAGTTGAGGAAGAAGTGAAAGGACTGTGTGAGAAAGGGCAAAAGCAGTGACACCTTGTGGCCTGGTTGGTTTTACCAAACCAAGCCTGGATCTGCTTATCCAGCACAGTAAAACCAAACATTCACACTGAGATTTGCAGCAAGAGAAGGCATGGTGTTTATTTGCAGGGTGCCAAGCAAGGAGAATTGGACAGCTAACGGTTAAGACCTGACTTCCTTGATGGTTTACAAGCAAGGGGTTTTAAAGACAGGGTTAAATTTCAAAAAAGACGTTACAGATAAAATGATAAATAAATACATGGAGGTTATACATTGGTTTGGCCCAAAATGGTGGGGTATCTTGAAGCAGGGGCTTTCAGATTATAGGTGGATTCAAAGATTCTTTGATCTGGGATTGGTTAAGAGAGGAAATCTTTGTCTAAAGTCTTGGGGTTAGCAGAAAGGAATGTTGAAGTTTGGCCTGTGGGCATGACTGTCTCCAGGACCCTTAGGAACTTTTTTTTTTTTTTTTTTTTTTTTTTTTTTTTTTTTTTTGAGACGGAGTCTCGCTCTGTCGCCCAGGCTGGAGTGCAGTGGCCGGATCTCAGCTCACTGCAAGCTCCGCCTCCCGGGTTTACGCCATTCTCCTGCCTCAGCCTCCGGAGTAGCTGGGACTACAGGCGCCCGCCACCTCGCCCGGCTAGTTTTTTGTATTTTTTAGTAGAGACGGGGTTTCACTGTGTAGACCAGGATGGTCTGGATCTCCTGACCTCGTGATCCGCCCGTCTCGGCCTCCCAAAGTGCTGGGATTACAGGCTTGAGCCACCGCGCCCGGCCCAGGAAAAATTTTAGAACAAAGAACAGCGGTCAGATTTCAACCCTCAGTGCCCCCTTCTCTGAGATCTACATGCCAGTGGATGGCATTTTCTACCCAGTGGGGGTCCAGGTTTCTGAAAAACAACTCAGGAACATATGTTCAGATATTACCTTTACCCACCAAGGGAATCAAACATCTCGAGGCTCAAATTTCCTTGGCTGCTATTTTATGTTATTATCACCTTTTTGCTTATCAAGTTGCTCATTTACTTCTCAAAGCTAGCTAGGTGCCTGGAAATTTCCTTGAAGGAACTCAAAATTTTTCTTTATTTTCATGCATGGGGAGTGGGGAGTGGGTAGCGGGCCCCTAGGAGGGATCCCTGCTCCATGTTAGTGACAGTGTACCACACGGGGTTAATACTCAGAATTTTGCTCTTCAGTACAGAGGAAATTTGGTACCTGAAGTCCTGGTCAGGAAGCAGCAGAAACCATACAGTTTATAAAGTAGTGTCCTGAAAACATCAGCAGTATCAGCATGTGAGGCACAGTCTAGAAACCTCTTGTGTAGACAGTCATAAAAAGGGTAAGAAAGTGAGACATTAAGCACATAGAGCAAGTCATGTGGCTCCTGTGAAGTATTCTGCTTCATAAGCACATGACAAGCACGCTCCAAGAATTATCAGAAATACCATGGGTAGGGTGGGGTAGAAGCCTGCAAGTAAAGGTGGTAGTTAAATACAAGAAATAAGACTTTACAATTAATGTGACAATATTTGTATTTAAAGTCTAGTAAAGCTGAGACATTTGAATCATACATTTAAGTGCTTAGAAGGCTGAAATGCACAAATTTTGCCCACCGTTTCCAGCACGTGCAGGCACACACATCTCATATTCAATTCTTGAACAAGTAGATTTTTCTGTGTTTATTGATACTGGTGGTATGAAGAGATATAATAGATTTAACTTCAGGATTTAGTGTAGAACTATGAAGATTTATTTTCTGAAACCTTGTGTGTTACAAAATTCACTATTGGGAACATTGGAAGCAACTCTATAGACCGGGACTAATACTCAGCCATTGTATAAAAATATAACATATTGGTTGTTAAAACATAAAAATGATTATGAACTAGTTTTATATAGCATCTTTCCTAAGTCAAATTATCTCCTATCGTTTATTGACTCACTTCTGTCACAGTCCAGGAATTAAAGTTTTAATTCTGGACACAGGTAGGGGCCCCCCAGTGCAAGACACTATTCTAAATCAG
This sequence comes from Rhinopithecus roxellana, assembly GCF_007565055.1. Lineage (NCBI taxonomy): Eukaryota > Metazoa > Chordata > Mammalia > Primates > Cercopithecidae > Rhinopithecus > Rhinopithecus roxellana. The sequence continues at coordinate 27,521,142 of NC_044549.1, read as the reverse complement.
CAATGTTCTGATTGGTCAGTGCTCATGTGATATGGTTTGGCTCTGTGTCCCCACCCAAATCTCACTTTGGATTGTAATAATCCCCATGTGTCAAGGGCGGGACAAGGTGGAGATAATTGTATCATGGGGTCGATTTTTCCCATACCATTCTTGTGATAGTGAGTTAGCTCTCACAAGATCTGATGGTTTTATAAAGGGCTTCCCCCTTCACTTGGCACTCATTCTGTCTCCTGTCACACTGTGAAGAGGTGCCTTCCACCATGATTATAAGTTTCTTCAGGCCTTCCCAGCCATGTGGAACTATGAGTCAATTAAACCTCTTTTCTTTATAAATTACCCAGTCTTGGGTATTTCTTCATAGCAATGTGAGAACAAACTAATACATCATGTCAGTCGGTTTCCCTGAAATCCCAATTTCCTTTGTCTTCCCAGGGAAAACCAAAACAATCATTTCATGCTCTACCAGAATTTTATTTTTTGTGTGTTGGTTCATCAACCTACATTTTCACTTATTTGTCAATTACATTATTTTTAAATCCTCTGTATCACAGAGATAAAAAGTAATGAAATATTGTCATGGGAGCCATTGGGTGTCGCTTTTCCAACTGGAAATTTCTGTGGCTGGTGGAACCTTTGCTCAGAGTTTTGTTTGGGGCCCACTGAGCTTGTTTCACCCACTCGGCCTGGCAGGCTGCGTTTGGCTCAGGCTACCAGCCTGGATCCCATGCCTCCCAAGGGTGAGTCGGGCATAGAGTGGCACAGGGTGCATGAGCAAGTGAGTGTGGGGTCCGGCCACTGTGCACAGCCAGGCATGCTGGCTGCTGAAGCAGGGCAGGCAGCTCCAGACGCCGGCTCAGGCGCTGACTCCCGTGCAAGCCTGTGGCTGGATCAGATGCACCGCAAACGGCTTCCACTGCGGACACCTGCATCTGGACAGAGGGAACATAGTGGCTCCTGGGAGCTTGAAAATTCCAGAAACCACAGAACCCCAAAGAGGGTGTCACAGCCCTGGCTTGGGGGCCTCCTATGTCTGGGGTCCCCAAAAGGCCGCAGCTCTTTTCTCCTTCTTATTGCCCACAACATGGTGAGCAGTGGGGGCATGTTCCAGCCCTATTTGTTTTATAGCTCTCTCAGTCATACCATTCGATGGGTCCTGAGTTCTTATCCCACATCCAGGAAGAATGAGGTATGCAGACAACTGAAAGATGAGCGAGGTGGAGAGGAGGTTTATTGAGCCACAGAACAGCTCTCTGGAGACCCAAAGTGGGTAGCTCCTACCCACGGAAGTGGGTAGCTCCTTCCCACCACTGGTAGTCCCAGCATCTGTGTGAATCTGGCTGATTCTGGGATTTTTATAGGCTCAGAAGGGAGGAAGTGTGTGCTAATTGGTTTATGGGTGGCCATGGGTGGGCCTGGAAAAAGCACCCATAAGTTCTCACTCTAGGCCAGGGACTCGACCCGGAACTAGCAGTGCGGCCCCCAGGTTCCAGGCCATCCCTGGCTTGAAAGTGGGACTTCAGTGGGGACCTGCTCCTTTCCACCCAGGAACCTGTCTGCCTCCCAATGTCATCAACATGCCCTCCACAGTGCACAAGATGTTTGTGCCAAGGGGTGCCTGCAGGCCTGGGTCCAGCCACTCTCAGTGACTGCCCTGGCCTCCGTCCCATGCTTGTCAATGTCTGATATGGTTTGGCTGTGTCACCACCCAAATCTCATCTTGAATTGTAGATCCCATAATTTTTAAGTGTTGTGGGAAGGTCCCAGTGGGAGATAATTGAATCATGGGGTGCTTTCCCCCATACTGTTCTCGTGGTAGTGAATAAGTCTCACGAGATCTCATGGTTTTATAAGAGGAAAACTCTTTCGCTTGGTTCTCATCCTGTCTCTTGCCTGCCAGCACGTAAAATGTGACTTTCACCCTCCACCATGATTGTGAGGCCTCCTCAGCCACGTGAAACTTTAAGTCCATTAAGCCACTTCTTCTTTATAATTTATCCAGTCTCAAGTCTGTCTTTATCGGCCGTGTGAAAACAGACTAACACAGTGTCCAGAGTTGGCGGGGGAGGGCTGAGGCGGCGGGAGGCTGACCGTGTCATTGCTCCCTGAGGCACACATACCGGCTGGTCGCTACAGCGCCTGGGCTTGGCTACACCTTTGCTCTTCACCAGAGTGGATTCCTGGAATGGGGAGAGGCCAGGGAGTAGGAGCAGGCACTTCTGATCCTGTTGGGGAAGGGGGGCTTCCCGAGCGCCGAGACCATAGGGATGCCCAGTTCTGGAGCCGCACCCAGGAAGCTTCAGCTGTGCCTGGGAGCACGGACTCCTGCTCTGCCCTGCTGACTCGGTTAGCGGGTAGAGCTCCCACCTGTTCCTGCCCCACCGTCTCCTCGGGGCATGCAACCCCAGCTGGACCTCCCTCACTGTGGCTGGCAGCTTTGCAGCCGCCACTCCAGATGGGCTGCCGCTGCCATCAATATTTAAGATATGTTGCCTTGTTTGGGAAATCCATAAAGTCATTGCTGTATGGCAGATGGGTATAGTAAAGAAAAGGAGTTAAATTTAATTTTGTAGCCATGTAGTCCATAGTGACAACAGAAGAAAATGTTGCAAGTTTGTCAGGAGGCTAAGTCTTACGGAAAGAGAACTGCCATTGATACCTATAAGGTTTAGTGATGATCACAAAATTAGGACTGGATATGGGAGTACAAGCAGCTGAGAGAAAAACTATGATCAATAGACACCATCATTTTCTTTTTTTTTTTTTTTTTTTGAGACAGAGTCTCGCTCTGTCGCCCAGGCTGGAGTGCAGTGGCCGTGATCTTGGCTCACTGCAAGCTCCTCCCGGGTTCATGCCGTTCTCCTGCCTCAGCCTCCAGAGCAGCTGGGACTACAGGCGCCCACCACCTCGCCCGGCTAGTTTTTTGTATTTTTTTAGTAGAGACGGGGTTTCACCGTGTTAGCCAGGATGGTCTCGATCTCCTGACCTCGTGATCCACCCATCTCGGCCTCCCAAAGTGCTGGGATTACAGGCTTGAGCCACCGCGCCCGGCCGACACCATCATTTTCAATCAAATAGCTTCAAATCCCTACCTTCAAGTGCCAATAGGGATGTATCGCAGGTAGAGAAATTTATGGTGTGATTAGTAGATGTATGTGTGTTTGTGTGTACTTATATAGTCTTAGCACAAGTGTAGTTATTGGCTTACATAGATGTGTTTAGTTAGTTCCTATTAAAACTGCTGTGGAGAATTTTGTAGAGGTTGAGAGATCAAAGGGTCTGGAAAAATGTTGTGGCGTTAATTCAAGCCAGATGGGATTAGTAATTCTGGAGACAAAACTGTAACTATTGCCAAGCCCAAAACCTTGAGAGACACAGAATTTTGCAGCTTTAGACCACTGGGAATAAAAATAGGTTGTTTTGCATTGTGTTGATGGTTTAAATTTTTGACAGCTACTGCATTGTAAGACAGTCTGAGCTCTTCTGCCAACTGACAGACATATCCTTCTAGAGATGAAGCAATAGATTCAAATAGGTTTTTGTTGTTGTTGTTGTTTTCAGATTATCTTTCTTCTTTCCTCAAACACAGATCAAAACCTAGAGAGGTGACTTTGGTCTTCTTTACTTCATTACCCTAAAACTGAGGATCATTTCAAGTTTGTAAATTCTAAATGTGAACATTTCAGAGGCCAAATTTCTATAACTCACAATCACACCACAGGACAATAACACATAGCCAGCAACTTAGATTTGCGTTCCTTTACTTAGATTTGTGTTCCTTTACTTAGATTTGTGTTCCTTTACTTAGATTTGTTTGCTAAGGAAAACTATGGCAACTGTTGTTTCTTCTGAAAGTCCAAACTCAGCATTTGAGAGCATTTAGTATTTAGCCAAGTGGTAGAGCAGCAAACTCATTTTGAGTAAGATATTTAAAGAAGGAGCACCATATGTCATCAACTGGCATAATTTAACTTGCAAATCACATGTTGGCAAGAGCTAGTTGGCAGCAGATGGCTGAACTCTTGTGTTTCAGACCCCAAACCTATCCTTTCCCATTTTGTGTTGGAAATCTAATTAAAAGCCTTTTTAGCACCATCAGATTAATTATAAACAAGCCTCTTTATCTGGTAGAAAACTGACCTATGTTTATCAAATTTCCCTCCAAGTCCTCTATTTTCCAAGATATTCTTCAAGAAGTACTTTTTTCCAAGCTCATTTGTTCAAATGAAACACAGTTACTCTTTGTGTCTTAAATCCCATGAGCTACTTCTTAGGCCAAATATGAACCACCCACTTACTATTAGGACATAAACTGCTATTAACTTAAAACTACTTGCTAATTTAATTAGTACCTTTAGTCCATTTGGTGAAATTTGTTGATAGACAATCTTCTTTCAGTTACATAATTGCCATTGAAAATAAGATTTTATAAAGCCTTATTTAAAGTATTTTATCATATGGTGGTACACTAAATATCAGAGAAAAGGACATGTGTTTCATTAATTTTCCTGTCACTCCACTAGTTTATGATAAGAGGACTGACATTTCTGTACCATCTGTCTGTATGTGACATAAAAAAAGCTATATGTGCTTTTTTTTTTTGGACCAAAGTATTTAGACAGAGTAAATCCACAACCATTTGCTCAACATTTTGATAAGTATTAGGTTATTTCTCACAAAGAATTTTGTTTTTATTAGATTCTTTTTTAATTTTAAAATTTTATTGTAAATTTAAAAATTATAATTATATATATTTTAGTGGTATACAGTGATGTTATGATATATGTATACAACATGAAATAATTAACTCATTAATCATAGATAATTAGCATATCTATCACTGCACATACTTGTCCCTTTTTTTTGGTGAAAACATTTAAATATGTAAAATTCAAGTAAAGCATAAGCTATAAAAGGGGTGGGAATAAGTGACTTTTTCTTTCCCAACATACAGATGAACTGTGTGTTCTACTGGTTAAAAAAAGGAGAGTTATCTTCTGGTTTTTGCTTAGGATGTGAAAGGCTGATCAGGGCATCCTTTGTACCCTTATAATATAAAAAAATAGATCATTTGCAAATTCATAGTTGTTCTTGGATTCATCTGACAGCTGAGGTTTTGGAGTAGCCAACTAACCCAAAATCTCAAAAAAGATATTCACCTGAAAGGAGAAACAGACTGTGAGCATTTGCTTTTTTGCAGTAGATGCTGGACCCCATAAAATGTGTTCAGAAGAATGTAACTACAATTTTTGACAAATTGCTAAAAGCTGACTTTGGTTTAGCATGAGTGCGTAGAATCCCTGGGAGCTGCAGTCACAAGGGGAAATTGCAGGTATGTGCGTAATCACCACAGACCTCACTAGGTACGTACAAGAGAGATTAGGAGCATGGTGGGAGTCCTGAGAAAGCCTTCATCTTGATGCAGGTAAAGGAGTTGGGAACAAAAGATGTTGTGGAAGAGGGAAAGGAAAAGGCAGAAAGCCTTACCAAGAACCTTCTCCCCTACCTTCACTATAGAGGAAAAGACAAGCTTCTGTGGAAAGGGCAGCAAACACTATCACCCTCAGACCAGAAGGGAACATCCTTTGCAGCAAGGTGAGACACAAAACACTTTCTGCCCTTGAAGGAGAGACTGAAGACGCCTCTGTTGGCTTCTCTGCTGCTTAACAGAAGTCATGAGACTCCTGGGTAAGAGAAAAAGGACAAAGGACAGTAATAGCAGTAACCAGAGTATAACCAGTAGCATAATTTCCTCGTGCCTGTTCCCCAGACCCTGACACTCAGAGGACCAGGTGACTCCTCCAGACACGTAAGGGTGTGGAAACTGCCTGACTTGGTTTTTAGCATTCCAAGAACTGCCCCGCGAGAAAAAAATGGCCAACACAATGTCTGCCCACCTCTTGGCGGTTTCAGAGTCTCTGTGATCTTGGCTCCTCAAATTCTAACAGCTTCAGCCAGTCTCTAATGCCTCAAGTCTAAACTTTCCTTATTTTCCCTGTATTTCATGTGGGTTTTCTTTTCCTTGAGTTGCTTGCAAGATGCTTCAACTTAGCCACACCTGGAATATATTACATATTTGTTTCTTGTTTATTTTCCATATTCTTCTGTAGGAACGTAAGTTCTGTGAAGTTAGGTTATTTTGGCTTCTTCTCTAATAAATCCCCAGTGTCTTGAAAAGCACATGGCAATTGGCAGGCACTTCATAATGTTAAGTAAATAAACAATAGACAGCTGAATTCACATAGGTAAAAAATAATAAAACCACAATTTAAAAAATTTTGTTTTCTATCTCGATGCCTGCTGATATATCTATAGTTTCTACATTTACCCATATCTCTGTTGGTATATGTTTTCTTAGTAAAAAGATTGCATATTTTTAGTACATTGGTTTATTAGTGCATATTTATGTCTTTAGCTCTAATCAAGAGGAGATGTATGAATGTTCTTTGAGTTTAGAAAGAGTTACTTTATTCTCTAGGACCCCAAAAAGGTGTAAATAAACAGATTATTTTATGCACACATCTGATTCCTTCCTTTCTTGTAAAGTCCTTTTAAGTCTCGGCAGCTTCATGCTTGCTGACTTCTTTGATCAAAAACTGCACTCATTTTGGATCCAGTTAAAATACTGTATTTTATAGGAAGTCTTCTGAGACTTTTTTTCCAGGTGACTCAGTTACTGTCATCTCTGTGTGGGTTCTTCTGCTATAGAATGTATTATATTGCCTTTTAGTTATTTGTTTACATGTCTGGGTTTCCACCTAATTACTGAGCTTGTTACATAAAATCTTTGTATCCTTAGTAACTAGCACACAGCCAGGCACATAGAAGTATCTTAGAAAATATTGGCTGGATGCATTATTAAGCTGAGAATGTTGTCTAGCTTGGAAGTACGTACACTTTCAAAAGATGACAACAAAATAACACTTTCTAATTTTGGAATTTTAGTTAGCAATCCTCTGTATATAAAAGCTATTGGGATAGCAGAGAGGCCTTCCCAGAACCACTGGACTCTGTTATTCTGCTTATCCCTGAACTTATAAACTTTAAATCTCTTTTTATAGCTGATAATTCTATGAATTAGCCTTAACATTCAGAGGTGGGACAAATGGTGTCATGTAGGTGGTGGTGGTGTAATTTTAAGGAAACCAGTAAGATTTTCCTTCCTCTAAATTTCCTTTATTTGTGTTTGGGATTTCATATATCTATTGCCTTGTTTTAGCTCTGCAGTCATGCTATAGACTAATCTTAAAACAGAAATCTGTAGAGACTTGCATTAATTTGTTAACCAGATCATTTATCTTCATGGTAGGAGAAGTCTGGAGAGGCAGGAGCTCTGTATACCTGGAGAAAGGTAGGAACGACAGGAAGGGAAGAACAGAGAAAGCAAGGATGGTAATTAGGGACACCAAAGACCAAATGTGAGTTATTGACACCTCTGTCAAAACTTAATCTTCCCTTGAGATCGTATTTTTATATAATATTGTCCTAATCTGCCAAAAGAGGTGATGCAAATAGTACTATATACATCTTTGTGTTTATTTAGTGGAATATTATATATATTATATTATGATCCAGATGGGGAAAAGATTAGGGCTTGAAAAAGCATATGAAGGCCACTTAGTAACAAATTTACAGGGATAAAAATATTCCAAGGTTTTCTGTTTCTCATTTAACTATTCAAATCACATATGAAGATAGCTGTTTTATCCTATTTGCTCTTTTTACCACCAAAATGGTAGGAATTAAAAAAGCTTTACATAAATCACCCAATTGTCTGTAGAGTTTGGGTTGCTTTTCATAGGTTGATGACGATGTAAGTGTCTTGGACTGTAAGTACTTCCATTTGGCATAATCTTGCTCTATACTTGCAAAAGAATACTATTTTATTATAGAAACGGACTATTGGCTCTCATCAGCAATATTTGAAGGATATAGATACAGGTAAAAAGATGGTGACTCAAGGCTTAGGTAAGTTGACCATCACCCACATTCATATCTATAAGCTTTTTCTCTGTATATGCTTAGAATATGGGACTATGTTTTCTATGTATGTGATATGATTAAGTAACCCTAAGCTTCTGTGAAACAATATATTTTTACTTTGAAGAATTTATCTAACAGGGAACTCAGCATCTGAAGGGAGTAGGTTATAACTAACTCAAGAATTATTTGTCAGTTCTCCTGCCCTCACCTCCTCTAATATATAGAACTTGAACTCACTTCTATCCTTACCCAGTCTCTGTCTTCCTGGTAGAACACGAAGGAACTCACAATTCTCACTTGTAGGAGACAGAAGTATCCAGGTGTTTGAAGCACAGAATCCACACTTTGTCTCTTAATAACTATAATCTTGGTCAAGATACCTAAGCCCCAGATTCTGTCTGCTCATCTGTTAAAGTGAGGTTTAAAAATAGTACCTACCTATAGGGTTGTATAGTGAGTTTTAAGATAATGCACACAGAGCACAATGCTGGAAAATAACAAACATTTCATAAATAATAGTTGCTATTATTATAGTTAATGTAATAGTATTCCCCCTTCATGCCCCTCATATTTCCATGAAGGGGAGAGAATTACTACTTCACTCTCTAGAAAAAATTACTGTGGGTTAGGGAGAGAACCTCTATCCTTTCTCTTTTTATTCCTACCCATGGGTGGGAGAGTGAATAATGTTATTTGGAACATGGAAGTCCAAATGTGTCAATTTCAGCTCCTTATCGCTTCCCAGATATAATTCGTCCCCAGCACATACAATTCAGGTATTCGTTTCACCAAGCCTGCCTCAACAGACAAGGCTTGTGGTTATCCAGATATGCCAATGTCTGGTTTATGATGAAACCTAAACAAGCCACTTTACAGATCTTGAGCTACATTCTGCAATAAGCTTTATCAGTAGTGTGATAATTTTATATTCATATATCTAACTTTCCTTTCTTCCTATTTGTTTTACAGTTGAATGAGGAAGGTAAAAAGGGCTATTTATTTGCCTTCCAGTTCCCCCAAGTTTTTGTTCTCTAAATCATTGCTGCGTCCTTGGGTGCTCTTAACTGCAGTTATCACCATGGAATTCCTTTACATTTTGAGCCTCAGGCAGTTTTCTCCATCTGCTGGCTGTGCATTTGGCAGCCTGTGGCCATTGCCCCTGTTGAACTGATTCCACAAATGCCTTTGGCCTGCTCCCATCACAGCTGCTGGGCTGATGTGAGAGATGGTACTGCCTTAGACACTTTCTCAGTGTTTGTTCCTGCCACTTCCACTGTTGCCATGGCAGACATCGGTGCCTTCTCAAAAAGCAGTTAGTATCTTCTAGTCCCATGCACCATGTCTGGGCCCCTGGCGCTCTCCTCTGCAGCAGAAGTAAGACACTTCTCCAAATGTTTGGGACAGGCATTGTGTTGAATCTACACATTGTGAGAAATGTTACTTTTCTATTCCCATGCACATTCCCCCCTCATTGGAAGCACAGATTTTCTCCTTAGAAGCACTCCCATTACAGAGTATGCAACCTTAATTCTTTCCTTTTGGGGCTCCTCTCCCCTGTAGTAAGAAGAAACCTTCTTCCTTCTAGATTTAGCTGACAGCTGCTGAAACGAATACCCTGGTCAAGGATTGTGAGGCCGGAAGCAAAGGCATATTGTCAGTCATGCAGGAATTTGTTGGCCCATGTGTGGTGCAAACAGCTGCTACATTTTCAATTTTGAACTTGGCAGACCTTGTTTTAAATCTGCTTTGCCAAAAATTGTGGCTCATTTGCCTTATTTTCCTCTTCTCCCAATTGGAAAAAAAGAAAGGGTCAAATAGAGAGCTAAAGTGGGGTCAGTATAGAGTTGAATCTCTAGCAAATGCTACTATGTATTTATCAGCATCACATATTTTGGGAGTATTTCTGTGGTCAGTCCATTTAGGTATGTATGTAGGTACGTCTGTATGTATGTAAGTACGTGTGTATGTATGGAGCAAATAAATCATAGGGTTTAACAGAGCAGGCAACCATGAAATTAATGGTTTGTGATGGTTTTCTAATGCCTGAGGAGATTTCTGGTCTAGTAAAATGCATCTGTATAAATTCCCTGGCAACCCTGTAATGGTGTTTATTTCTTTTCCTAAAATTTCTTATATCAAATATTCTTCTTGAAATCATTCCCCACCAGTTTGTTTATTTTGTTTTAAAAAGTCAGGAAGATAATTGATGACACATGAGACTCAAAAGTCTCCATTTTTTGTTGTTGTTGCTGTTCAATGGTTCCTAATTTCCTACAGAATAAATGTCTAACCTTTGTCTGGATATAAAGGGAATGCCCTTCAATACCTGGTATGAAACTCTTTCCACCTTCCATCCTGGAGCACCTCTTTCTTGCCTCCTCCGTAACTTCTTTCTCATCCTCCTGTCTCCTGGTGCCCATAATTCTAATTGAGTACTTCTTTTGGGAACATGTCATACACTTTTATGCCTCAGAGAATTTCCTCTTGATATCTGCATCAGATTTTACTTAGATTTTTTTTTTTTTCTCTCCCTTGCCTGCTTGGAGAATTCATACTCATCCTTCAGGACCCAACACAAACAATACCTTTATAAAGTCCTTAAGTTAGTTGTTCAATATTTCTTTGTTTGCATGTTTGCCTTATCATCTAGTGAGCTCCACAAGGGTACGATATAAACTTATTCACCAAGTTCCTTCCCAGCACTTATGCTTATTGTATCGGGGTGGAAAGAGGAAGAGGAAAAAGACATCTGTCTTCTTATATGACTGCCTGCTATCGCATCGCTTTTCCTATTTGTCATTACCACAGGTATAAACTGTTGCCTAAGGACACAGGGTGTGTGGCTGGTGGCCTCAACAGGACCTATGGCTCAGGCACTGAGACCCAAGCTGGTCCCTCAGGTATGGTTAGCCCTTGAGCGATTCTGCCACATCTTCTCTCTGATCCCTGCTGGTGGTCTCATCCTCAAGCTCTTTCCTCTGGGGCTAAGCTCTGCTTTGTATTGCATTGGTCCATGACCAGCCATGAGATTCATGTGTCATCTACTCTGCATGGCCCAAATGTGTGGGATGAAGGCTGGTACTCCATGGAACTTCCCTCTTGGCTTATATCCTTGGCCGTCTCTCCCCAGTACAAATAAATAAATTCTGTTTACTCTCATAATATTTACTATTGCTATCTGATTTGGTTTGGGTGTGTCCCCACCCAAGTCTCATCTTGAATTGTAGCTCCCATAACCCCCACATATTGTTGTTGGAGGGACCGGATGGGAGGGAATTGAATCATGGGGGTGGGATTTTTCCATGCTGTTCTCATGGTAGTGAGTAAGTCTCATGAGATCTAATGGCTTTATAAAGGGCAGTTCTCCTGCACATGCTCTCTTGCCTGCTGCCATGTAAGATATGCCTTTTTCTCTTCCTTCGTCTTCTGCCATGATTGTGAGACCTCCCCAGCCATGTGGAACTGTAAGTCCATTAAACCTGCTTTTCTTTATAAATTACCCAGTTTTGAGCCTTTCTGCATAGTAGTATGAGAATGGACTAATACTCTATCCCAGTTTTACAGGTGAGGGAAGTGAGGCACAGAAGACACAAAGTCAAAAGTGCCAGGATTAAAACCCAAGCAGTCTGGCACCAGAGTTAATGCTCTTAACCCAGTGTACTGTAAAGACTTTTATGTTAAATCTCATGCTTAAGTTAGAATATAAACTAATATTTGTTTACTGCCCACAGCATAACAGTTAGTTTATATGATATATATGTATATATTCATTGAATCACTGAATGATGGTGGAGTCATGATACAAGTCCTAATTTTATGACTCGAGTAAATGGTCTTTTTACTAAACACAACTGTTTTTGTAGTTCAGATGCCAAAAGTAGTTTTTGAATATTTATTTTTAACAAAAGGATAACTATTCTCCACTTTACAAAAGTATTCATAACAAAATTAGCTATAGAGAGGATGAGTAATTGTAGGCCCTGACAGATTTTGCTGTGCACTGATATTTTGTCTTCTGTTTTTTCAACCCGTATTACCAAATGCCTGACTTAAGAAAAAGAAAATGTAAACAAAAGACAGATTGAGATTGAAAGCACGAGAATTTTATTCCAGTGACTCAATCCCCATTGTGTGAAGTAGACCAGAATGAATACATTGAACTTACTCAGCACCTCAATTATTAAATGTATCCACAGAAATTCATTCTGTCAAATTAACTGTGGAGGTTGTTGTTGCTATTACAGGTATGAGCATCTATCTTTTTGTGCTCTGTCATCACATCTGGTTTTTGCTTTCTAAACAGAACACCAGATTAACCCATTAAAGAAAATCACTGATTCCCACAGAACATTTGATTTATGTAAAGGAGCATGTGTTTAATCATTTATTTTAATCATGTTTCTCACTCAATAAGTTAAAAATTATCCAAATAAAAAGGTGTAGCATTAAATCACTATCATTGTTTCTGATAGATTACAGTGTTAGTACCTAAATGAAGAGATGTTATTCTATATTTTTGTTTTTTGTGTTTGTGAGGCCCTTCTTTATTATTTTCTCTTAAATATGTATTAGATTACAATGTTAGTAGACGCTAGAATATTTCTTTTTGTTTTATGGCTGGATACTATTTTCTTTAGACTAAATGGTTTTCCTGAGAACTCTGACTCTGGCCACAAGATGAAGACTGACAAATTTCCTTTCTCTATTTATGGAGGGAGACTTCATAACATTCATGGAAAGAGGAGCAAAGGACCTGATTTTTGCCATGACTGGCTTTGGCCCTGTGAATGAATGTTCTTCTGGCATTGGAAAGTAGATAGCAAAGACAGCAGAACCACAAATGGGCTATGAGGAAATGTGTTCAATGAAGAAGACAAAATCTCTGACAAGATCCAACATAGGACCACGTCTCAGCATCTTCTGTGATTTGTGAACCCAAGTAAAGCACTTCTTAGAGTTATCTGGCACATTCGCAACTAATAGCTTTCCGTGAATAACTACTGTGGCAACCACATTAACTGTACAAAAACAAACTGCTCATTTCTTATATTCATGCTGGAAGATTATCTGGCTGGCCTATCAGCTGTGATGTCAGGAATGTCAGCCAGTTATCCTATGGTGCATTCAGCTGGGTCATTGTGCCCTGTCAGTGAGGCAATTGCAAAGTTGCATCTGGACAGAGGTAGAAAAAATTACATTCACTTTGAGTTTTGGATTTTTTTTTTTCTCTTAATTTTCAAAGATAAAGACAATTGCTTTTGGCTTTTAAGAGACACATCTGGTATGCCTTGGGCTGAAAGCCAGATATTTCTGCTGTTGAGTTTTTATAACATTGTATAGGCCTCAATATTTTAGAATTAGTATACATTTGATAAAAATGACTTTTCTAAAGTTTTAGGGAGAATCTTTTGCTTAGGTGCAGCTGAGTATTTTTAGTTCAGTACTACAGATGGCATATACCAAATTTAAGAGGAGTTGAGTGACTGCTTCAAGGTTGCACAGCTAGTTCTTGGTAGATCGGGGAGAGAACCAGTATCCCTTGGCCCTTTGTCAGATATTCTTTCTTTGATTTCACACTGTTTTTAAAGATGTTTAATACATTTTAAAATAAAATGGTTATTTGAATCTGCTTAAACTAGACAATACTAATTGTCAAATATCCATCACCCGTTTCTTCTCTAGTAATAGATTGGTGGAAAAAGAATTGCTGTTTTTACCATTACTTTTAATGGCATTAATTACTTTTAATGGCAAAAACCCCAGTTCCTTTTGCATCAGTCTAATAATATAACCCCTAATTTTAACTTGGCACATGGCCAACCAGAATAGACACTACATGTTCCTGTGTTGCTTTCAGTAGCATTAGCTGAAGTAATCTTCAGTGGGGATGGGAAAAATGAGGTGTACAACTGCCTGGCTGCACTCTTATAGGAAAGGCATAACCCTTCATTTCCCTTTTATCTTTTCCACTCACTAGAGTAGTGATTTGGTCATAATTCATTCTCGACCATGTTGACAAGGGCAATATGCTGGAGAAGGTAGAGAAGAAGTCAGAAGGGACTTGTATCCCTGATACTATGGAACTGTCTTGCAACCCTAGTTTGCTTATGTCTATACTTTTATGCAAGAGAAAAAATAAACATTTATTTGTTTTAACTACTGATACTTAGATCTCAGCTACAGCAACTGAACACACAGTGCTATTTAATAATTTGCAAATGTTATACTGCCAGGTGATATTTTATAACTACCAAATTTAAGTGCAGTAAATGGGCATTATGTTTGTTTAAATGTCTGGCAATCTTGGAATTAAACCGTTACCATCATATGTTACATGAGATGGTTTTCCATTCCATTTAGAGTCCGTACAATAACTCATACAATGTGTCACTACTGCTTTCCCTTCTTGGCGGACTTCAACCATACTTACTTCTTTGCTGTTCCTAAACATTCCAGATAAGCTCAGTGTTCCTTCCTCAGGATAAATGTTGTTTGGGTGGTTTTTTTTTAATTCCTCGGCAGCAAATCTCTGCCTAGCATTCGGCATATGGTATTTTGCTTCCACAATTTCAGAATTTTGCTCAGTTGTTATCTTTTCATTAAGTCCTTTCGTGATGAATTCAACAGGTTCCATTCTCCACTGCCTGGCACTTGTATATCCTTTGCATTTGTGTTTTCTCCATATTATTTATTTCTCTTTTTTCCCCTTCTCACTGAAAGAAAAGCTCTGTGGGAGTGGAGATTTTGCCACTGCTGTGCTCTCACAACACTGTCTGCCAACGAAAAGTCACTACGTAAATACCTATTGAATGGATGCATGGATCAACAACTGCATGTTTTAATAGATATGAATGATGTTATGATCTATTAAGGGGTTTATATTAAGCTGATAACTGACTAGCCATAAAAGGAATATGTTGGCTCCTCTAGAGGTAAAATCTCTTCCAGTGATAAATATTTCACACACTGATATGCACACCTCATTCATTCACAAACATAGTTGGTTTTCACAACAGATTACTAATTTCTGATTTTGAATTAACTAGCAAAATCTGAAAATATCAAGGGTTTTAGGAAACAATTTTATCAAGTATATTCTGCAATATGTGTTTTACTATTTTATTTCTGATCTTTATTTTCCCAAAGTAAAAAATTCTGTGCTTTATTGGCCTTGAAAATATAAATAAATGAAGAATAAATAATCTTTTTTTTTGTAATGCCATTAACTAAATGCTAAACTAGTATAGTAGAAATAGACTTATTATACTACATTTCTTTTCTAATTTTAGTAGAGATGGGGTTTTGCCATGTTGGCCAGGATGGTCTCAACCTCTTGACCTTATGATCCACCCGCCTCAGCCTCCTGAAGTGCTGGGATTACAGGCGTGAGCCACCGCGTCTGACCACTTTTTTTTCTTTAAACAGTGATATCTTTTAAATGAATTAAGAGAATTTTCATTTTTATATTTACCTACATACTCAGCATTATCAGTGCTGTTTCTGTAGACTCTTATTTCATCTCGTATATTTATCTTTAGCTATTACACTTCTTTTTTATAATACAGATCTGAGGGTGACAAATTCTCTCAAGTTACACTTACCTGAAAATGACTTTATTTTCCCCTAATTTTTGAACTGTATTTTTGATGGAAAAGTAATACTGGGTTGACATACTTTATAGAACTTAAGAGATGTTATTTCATCTTCCGGCCTTCATTGTTTCTGGTAAGAAGCCAGATCCCATTCATATCTTTATTCTGTGTGTAATTTATTTTTTTATGTCTGGCCATTTTCAAGATTTTGTCTTTAGCTTTGGTTTTCAGCAGTGTGACAATAATATGCTTAGGTCTGGATTTTTTTTGTATTAATCCTGCTTAGTTTATGAATTTGCAAGTTGACATTGTCACAAAATGTGGGACATTTTTGGGCTTTTCTTTGAATATGTTTTAACCCCTTTTTTCCTACCATTTCTTTTAGGACTTTATGTATTTTAGACTGGATATTCCTGCACAGGTCACTGAGAATCTAATCTTTATTATTCAATCCTTTATTTATCAGTTCTTCAAAACAAATTATTTCTATTAAACATTCTTTGACCAGTTCTCCTTCCTCTCCAATCTGCTTTTATTCCCATCACAGAAAATTTTGATATAGTGTAATTTTTTTATTCTAGAATTTTAATTTAGATTTTGGATATTCGTCCTTTGTTGGATGCATACGTTGTGAATATTTTCTCCCATTGTGTAGGCTGTCTGTTTACTCTGTTGGTATGCAGCCTTATTTCTGAGTTCTTGATTCTGTTTCTTTGGTCTATGCGTCTGTTTTTTGTACCAGCACCATGCTGTTTTGGTTAGCACAGTGTTGGTACTACAGTGATTGTAAGTCCAGGCACCAAAAAGGAAACTGTCCATCTAAGAATCAGAGTTACCTTTCTGTTTCTGTCTTTAAACATTATTTTTTTCAGCTGATGGGTAATGGACAAAATATTTATGGATAGTGTATAAAAGTCATGATTTGTATGATACGTAGTTAAAATATTTTTGTTCCAATAGAAAAAAAGCAGACAAAATCTTTCAATATTTCTATTTTTCTATGCTAATCATTCCAGAGAATGTTGGTTTGGGTTTTCAAACTTCATTTAACATGAAGCTTCATGTAAAAGCAAAAAAAAAAAGAAAAAAGGACTTTTTTTTTTTTTACCTTTATCAAAATAGAAAGTAAGCGAGCTAATCTAAACACATAAAAAACATTCAGATGGCAAGTTTGACATTGGTTCTATCCAGTATTTTACATAGGAAAAGTCATTTTGTCTAGTCTTATTACAAATACACTCAAAATCCATAAAATTTATGTTTAGTTTTATCTTTAGTATTACTGTACATTTAATGCATTTTAGTTTTTACATAACAGAATTTTATCTATTGAATATATGTCTACATTACAAAAATCAATCAGAAGATATATTAAAGGAAAAAATTCCCCATTTCTCAATCTCATACATCTCCTGTTGAATGTATTTGTTATAATTCTATTGAATTATTTACTTTTTTTGTATGTACTTTATGTTCTGGGGTACATGTTCATAACGTGCAGGTTTGTTACATAGGTATACATGTGCCATGATGGTTTGCTACACCCATCAACCCATCATCTACATTAGGTGTTTCTCCTAATGCTATCCTTCTCCTAGCCCCCACCCCCTGACAGGCCCCAGTGTGTGATGTTCCCCTCCCTGTGTCCATGTGTTCCCATTGTTCAACTCCTACTTATGAATGAGAACATGCGGTGTTTGATTTTTCTGTTCTTGTGTTAGTTTGCTGAGAATTATGGTTTCCAGTTTCATCCATGTCCCTGCAAAGGACATGAACTCATCCTTTTTTATGACTGCATAGTATTCCATGGTGTATATGTGCCACATATTATTTATCCAGTCTATCATTGATGGGCATTTGGGTTGGTTCCAAGTCTTTGTTATTGTGAACAGTGCCACAATAAACATATGTGTACATGTGTCTTTATAGCAGCATGATTTATAATCCTTTCGGTATATACCTAGTAATGGGATTGCTGGGTCAAATGGTATTTCTAGTTCTAGATCCTTGAGGAATCACCACACTGTCTTCCACAGTGGTTGAACTAATTTACATTCCTACCAACAATGTAAAAACATGCCTGTTTCTCCACATCCTTACCAGCATCTGTTGTTTCCTGACTTTTTAATGACCGCCATTCTAACTGGCGTGAGATGGTATCTCATTGTGGTTTTGTGCCAGCAAATACTGGGTCTTATTTATTCTTTCTGGGTTTTATTTGTTCCCATTAACCATCCCCACTTCCCTCCCACCTTCACTCTCCACTACACTTCCCAGACTCTGGTAACCATCCTTCTACTTTCTATCTTCATGAGTTCAATTGTTTTAATTTTAAGCTCCCAAACATAAATGAGAATATGTAATGTTTGTCTTTCTGTGCCTGACTTACTTCATGTAACATAGTGACCTCCAGTTCCACCTATCTTGCAAATAACAGAATCTCATTCTCTTTTACGGTTGAATAGTACTCCATTGAGTATATGTACCACATTTCTTTATCCATTCATCTGATGATGGACCCAGAGGTTGCTTCCAAATCTTGGCTATAGTGAATAGTGCTGCAGTAAACATGGCAGTGCAGATATCTCTTTGAAATACCAATTTCCTTTCCTTTGAGTATACACTTAGGAGTGGGATTGCTGGATTTTAATTTTTAAGGATCTTACACATTTCACTTCATAGTGGGTGTACTAATTTACACTCCCACCAACAATTTAAAGGGGTCCCTTTACTGCACATACTGGTTAGCATTTATTATTGACTGTTATTTAGGTAAGAGCCATTTTAACTGTGGAAAGATGATACCTCACTGTAGTTTTTATTTGCATTCCTCTGATGATCAATGATATTGAGCATCTTTTCAAACGACTGTTTTCCATTTGTGTGTCTTCTTTGGAGAAAGATCTATTCAGATCTTTTGGCCATTTTTAAATCAGATTATCAGAATTTTTTCTTATATATTTGTTTGAGCACCTTATATATTCTAGTTATTAATCCCATTTCAGATGAGCATTTTGCAAATATTTTCTCCCATTCTGTAGGTTGTCTCTTCACATTGTTGATTCCTTTCTTTGCTGTGCAAGAAGTTTTTTTAACTTTAAGTCATCCCATTCATCCGTTTTTGCTTTGGTTGCCCATGTCTGTTGGATATTACTCAATAATTCTTGGCCCATTCAATGTCTTGGAGAGTTTCCTCAGTGTTTTCTTTTAGTAGTTTTATAGTTTGAGGTCTTAAACTTAAGCCTTTGATCCATTTTGATTTGAATTTTATGTATGGCTGGAGATAGGGGTCTCGTTTCATTCTTCTGCATATGAATATACAGTTTTTTCCAGCACCATTTGTTGAAGGGACTGTCCTTTCTCCAAAGTATATTCCTGGCACCTTTGTTGAAAATTAGTTCACTGTAGATGAAAGGATTTATTTCCCAATTCTCTATTCTGTTTCATTGGTCTATGTGTCTGTTTTTATGCCAGTATCATGCCATTTTGATTACTATAGCTCTGTAATATAGTTTGAAGTCAGGTAATTTGACTCCTTAATTTTGTTCTTTTTGCTTGCAATAGGATTGGCTATTCTAGGTCTTTTGTGGTTCCATATAAATTTTAGGATTCTTTTTTCATATTTCTGTGAAGAACGTCATTGGTATTTTAATAGGGCTTGCATTAAATCTGTAGATTGCTTTTGATAGTATAGACATTTTAAGAACTTTGATTTTTCCAATCCATAAACATGGAATATCTCCTGTTTTGGCAGGTGTCATTTTCAATTTGTTTCATTAGTGTTTTATAGTTTTTATTACAGAGATCTTTCATTTCTTTGGTTGAGTTAATTCCAAAGTATTTTATTTTATTTGTAGCTATTATAAATAAGATTACCTTGTTTATTTCTTCTTTAGATTGTTCACTCTTGGCATATAAAAATTGCTACAGAATTTTGTATGTTGATTTTATATCCTGCAACTTTACAAAATTTGTTTATCAGTTCTAATAGTTTTTTGTGGAGTCTTTTGGTTTTCTCAAATATAAGATCACATCATCTGTGAGCAAGGGTAATTTGACTTCTTACTTTTTAATTTGGATGCCCTTTTTTCTTCTCTCATATGATTGCTCTAGCTAGGACTTCCAGTATTATGCTGAATAACTGGTGACAACGGGTATCCTTGTTGTCAAGTTCCAGATCTTAGAGGAAAGGCTTTCGGATTTTCCCCCTTCAGTATCATACTAGCTGTGAGTCTGTTGTATATGGCTTTTATTGTGTTGGGGAATGTTCCTTCTGTACCCAGTTCTGTACCCAGTTTTTGAGGGTTTTTATCATGAAGACATGTTGGATTTTATAAAAGTTTTTTCAGAATCAATTGAAATGATCATATGTTTTTTTTATTTATTCTAATGATGCGATGTGTCACATTGATTGATTTGCATAGGTTAAACCATCCTTGTATTCCTGGGATAAATCCTAATTCGTCATGATAAAGGATCTTTTTAATGTGTTTGTTGAATTTTGTTTGCTAGTGTTTTATTGAGAATTTTTGTATCCATATTCATCAGGGATATTGCCTTGTACTTTTCTTTATAGATAGATATATATATATATATATATATATATATCTTTGTCTAGTTTTGATTTCAGGGTAATACTGGCCTCACAGAATGAGTTTGAAAGTATTTCCTACTCTTCTATTTTTTTAATAGTTTGAGTAGGATTGATATTTGTTGTTCTTTAGATGTTTGATAGAATTCAGCAGTAAATCCATCAGGTCCCAGACTTTTCTTTGCTGGGAAATTTCTTATTACAGCTTTGATCCTGTTACTTGTTTATGGTCTGTTCAGTTTTTGTATTTCATGGTTCAACGTTGGTCGATTATATGTATCTAGGAATTTATCCACTTATTCAAGGTTTTTCAACTTATTGGCATAAAGTTGTTTATAGTAGTCTCTAATGATCCTCTAAATTTTTGCAGTATCAGTCATGATGTCTCCTTTGTCATTGCTAAATATATTTATTTGAGTCTTCTCTCTCCTCTTAGTCTTTCTAAAGGTTTGTCAATTTTGTTTATCTTTTCAAGAAACAAAGTTTTAGTTTTATTGATCTTTTGTGTTTTCTTCATTTCATTTTTATTCATTTCTGCTCTGATCATGAGTACTTTTTTCTTCTACTAATTTTGGTTTTAGTTTCTTTTGCTTTTCTAGTTTTTTGTGATGTATCATTAGGTTGTTTATTTGAAATTTTTCTTCTCTTTTGATGTAGGCAGTTTTAGCTCTAAGCTTCCCTCTTAGTATGGGAACATAAATAACAGAAACATACACCATAGGTTTTGTTATGCTATGTTTCTGTTATCATTTGTTTGAAGACATTTTTAAATTTCCTTCTTAATTTTTCCATTGACTCACTGGTCATCCAGGAGCATATTGTTGAATTTCCATGTGTTTGCATACTTTCCAAAATTCCTCTTGTTATAGATTTATAGTTTTATCCCATTGTGGTCAGAGAAGATGCTTGATATTATTTCAAATTTTTGAATTTTTTTGACTTGTTTTGTGACCTAACATATGGTTTGTACTTGAGAATAATCCATGTGCTGAGGAGAAGACTGTGTATTCCACGGTCATTGGATGAAATACCCTGTAAATATCTATTATGTCCATTTGTTCTATGGTGAAGAGTAAGTCTCATATTTCTTTGTTGATTTTCTGTCTGGAGGATCTGTCCAATCCTGAATGTGTGGTGTTGAAGTGTGTGGTCTCTAGTTATTATGTGTTGGAATTTATCTCTCTCATTAGCTCTAATAATATTTACTTTATATATTTGGGTGCTTCAGTCTTGGATGTATATATGTATTTACAATTGTCATATACTCTTGCTGAATTGATCCCTTTATCATTATATAGTAACTTTCTTTGTATCTTCTTATGGTTATTATATTGAAATATATTTTGTCTGATGTAAGTATAGTGACCCTTGCTCTTTTTTGGTTTCTGTTGGCATGGAATATCTTTTTCCCATTCCTTTATTTTCACTCAATGTGTGTCTTTATATATGAAGTGAGTTTCTTGTAGGCAACAAGTCACTGCATCTTGTTTTTTTTATAGTCCATCAGCCACTCCATGTATTTTGATTGGAGAGTTTAGTTCATTTACAGTGAATGTTATTTATTGATAAGGACTTACTCCTGCCATTTTCTTGTTTTATGTGGTTTTGAGGTTTCCATGAGGCTTAAAACACTATCTTATAAACCATTCTTTTTAGCAGATCATAATTTAACACTTTGCATAAACCAACAAAAATAAAACCAATAAAAAAGTATAATTTGAGTTCATTCCCCTGATTTTTAACCTTTTGTTGTTTCTTTTTATATCTTATTGCACTATGTCTTGAAAAGTTATTATAGTTATTAGTTTTAATTAGTTTATTGTTTACTCATTCTACTTCAGATAAGAGTGGTTTACATGTCACAGTTAGAGTGTCATAATATTCTGTGGTTTTTCTGTGTCTTTACTATGACCAATGAGTTTTCTACCTTCAAATGATTTCTTATTCCTCATTAATTATCCTTTTTTTTCTGATTGAAGTACTCCCTTTAGCATTTTTTGTAGGACGGGTCTGGTGTTGATGAAGTCATTTGGCTTTTTTTTTTTTTTTTTTTTTTTTTTTTTGTCTAGAGAAGTTTTTATTTCTCCTTAATGTTTAAAGGAAATTCTGACTGAATATACCATTCCAGGGTAAAAGTTTTTTTTTTTCCTTCAGCAGTTTAAATATATCATGCCACTTTCTCCTAGCCTGTAAGGTTTCCACTGAAAAGTCTGCTGCCAGACATATTGGAGCTCCATTTTTTGTTATTTGTTTCTTTTTTCTTGCTGCTTTTAGGATCCTTTCTTTGTCCTTGACCTTTGGGAGTTTGATTATTAAATGCCTTTATGTAGTCTTCCTTGGGTTAAATCTGCTTGGTGCTCTGTAACCTTCTCGTACTCAGATATTGATCTTTCTCTAGATTTGGGAAGTTCTCTGTTATTATCCCTTTGAAAAAACTTTCTACCCTTTTTCTCTGCCTCATCTTTAAGACCAATAACTCTTAGATTTGCCCTTTTGAGGCTATTTTCCAGGCCTTTTATTCTTTTGTTTCCTCTGACTGTGTATTTTCTAATAGCCTGTTTTCAAGCTCACTGCTTATTCATTCTGCTTGATCAATTCTGCTATTAAAAGACTGATGTGTTTTTCATTATGTCAGTTGCATTTTTCAACTCCAGAATTTCTGCTAAATTCTTTTTAATTATTTCAATCTGTTAAATTTATTTGATAGAATTCTGAATTCCTTCTCTGTTATCTTGAATTATTTTGCATTTCCCCAAAACGGCTCTTTTGAATTGTCTATCGGAAAGGTCACATATGTCTGTTTCTCCATGATTGGTCCATGGTGCCTTATTTTAGTAAGGTCATGTTTACTTGGATGGTGTTGACACTTACAGGTATTCACTGGTTTCTGGGCATCGAAGAGTTAGGCATTTACTGTAGTCTTCACAATCTGGGCTTATTTGTAACCGTCCTTCTTGGGAAGGCTTTCCAGGTATTTAAAAGGACTTGGGTGTTGTGATCTAAGTCATATCTGCATTAGGGGACACCCCAACTCCATTAACACTGTGGTTCTTGCTGACTCATAGAGGTACTGCCTTGGTAGTTTTGTACAAGACACCAAAATTCTCTGCATTGCCAGGCAGAGATTTTTGTTCTCTTCCCTTATTTTCTCCCCCCAAAATGGAGTCTTGCTCTCTCTGCTGAGCCACCTGGACCACCACTACTGAGATAACACTGGGTCTTTCCCAAGGCCTACAGTAATCACAACCTTGCTACTGCCTATGTTTGCTCAAGACCCTAAGGCTGTACAATTAGCCAGTGGCAAAGGTAGATAGGCTCATGTCCTTCTGTTCAGGGCAGTAAGTTCTCCCAGATCCCAGCTGGATCCGGATGCTGTCCAGGAGCTAGGGACTGGAGTCAAAAACCTTAGAAATCTACCTGGTATTCTATTTTACTGTTGATGAGCTTGCTCTCAAACCATGAGATCCAGTCCTTCCCACTCTTCCCTCCCCTTTTCATAGGCAGGGGAACCTCATCCCTTGGCCATTACTACCACAGTTGCATGGGGAATATTGCCAGGCTTCCACCAATGTTCACTTAAGGCCCATGGGCTCTTCAGTCAGCTTGTGGTTAATGTTGCCAGGCCTGGGACTCACCCTTTAGGGTGATGGGCTCCCTTCTGGCCCAGTGCAGGTCCAGAAATGCCATCCCAGAAACAAGACCTGGCAGGGACCCCAAGAGTCCACCTGGTTTTCTACTTCCCTGTGGTCAACCTGCTAATTAAGGTACAAGACGAAGTTCCCTTACTTTTTTCTCTGCTTTTCTCAAGCAGATGGAATCTCTTGTAATAACCATCAGAACTGGGAATGTACTGAGTCTTAACTGAAACCAGCACATGGTAGAGTCTCACCCAAGGCCCCCAGCCTACTACCTGGGTATTGCTGCTGGTTATTCAGGGTCCACGGTCTCTTTAGTTACCAGGTGATAGATCCTGCCAGAACTAGGTCCTTCCCTTCAAGGTAGCAGGTTCCCTTTTTGCTCACTGTGTGTGTAGAAATGTTGTCCAGGAGCTAAGGTCTGGAATGTGGGCCTCATTAATTTGTCCAGTGCCCTAGCTTTCTGTTGGCTGAGCTGGTATCCAAAACCCAAGACAAAAGTCCCCTTTACTCTTCCTTTTCTCTCCTCAAGGGGTCAGAAGGGGTCTCTTTTAGAGTCATGAACTGTACAGTCTGGGGTTGGGGGAGGGGTGGTGCAAGCACTCCCTTAGCTGCCCCAGCTGGTGTCTCAGTAGGCCATGTGCCTTCCAAGTTCACTGGCTGTGATCACTACTCAGCACCAGAACTCACCAAAAAGTTGCAGTTCTTGTGTCCTAGACTGCCCTTCATGTTTATTTAGGGCCTCAGAGCACTCCAACCAGTGGTGGCAAGGCTTGCTAAAACTCAAGTTCTGACTGCTGGGATTGGTGATTCCCCTCCAGCTGGGGCTGTTCCCAATGCTCCCTCCATGGGCAAGCATCAACTATATACAGCTTGGTTCTGCTTTACACTGTGACAAGGCAGAACTGAGTTCAATGCAAAGTCTCATAATCACTGTGTTCTCCCTCCCCAATTGCACAGATTTTCTGTGCCATGCAGCCACTGCTGGGAAATGGGGGATGGGTGGCCTCAGCAATCCAAGACTGTTTTTCTTTCCGTTTTCAGTGCCTCTTTTAGTAAGTTAAAACCAGCTGTTATGAGTGCTCACTTAATTTTTGGTTCTTATGAAGGTGCTGTCTTATGTGTAGATAGTTGCTGAATTCAGTGTTCCTACTGGTGGGGGGACAATCGGTGCAGCTTCTTCTATTCCACCATCTTGCTCCTCTCCCTCCATATGTTCTTCTTAACATAATATGCTCATATATTCTTTTTCTTGTCACTCTATTTTTTATTGTCATCATTTTAATGACTGCACTAAAAGCTTACCACAGTTGACTGGTTTATTAAACTTTAAAATATTTTCTGAATTTTACTATTATATATTATGTCGTCCATATAACCTTGTGTTTCATCTTTCTTGTTTAAAAGGGAATGATGCCTATGTCACAGATTACAGTGAGGAGCAAATAAAATAATCTGTATTAAATGTTTAATATACTACCTGAAACATCTTTGACTAAAACAAAGTGTCAGTTTCCTTTCTCTTTTGAGACAAATCGGTAGGCCATAGATGCCTTGCTACAGATAAGTGGATACACATCGTTCACAAAATAAGAAAGCAGGAAATGGTGGATTTTGTAGTGCGTGGAGCAGGCCACACACTAAGAAACTGGAAAAGACTTGCTGTGAACATTAAATTGTAATTAACATAAAAACCATATGTATTTTGGCATTAGATATTTGCTAGTATATGGGTTTGGGGAAGATAGATAGTTTGTTTTCTTTATGCCTCGACTCTCTTTCTGTACAAACAGTCTTTTTTCTGCTATAATCCCATGATAGAAGTTTCGACTTAGAAGTTAGCTGTGACTCTTGGCTCACAGATGAAATGCCCATGTTTTATACACTCAAATTGTCATTTAAAGTAAATGTTGGAATTTACATACGCCCGCTCCCTTGGAGATTTCAGAAGCAAAGTGACATATTAAAGAACCGGGGTTCAGGAATCAGGAGCTTAGTATCTGGTCTAGTGCTGTCACTAACATGTACAGATAAAGGCTAGTTACTGGGGGCTATTTCCCTCATTTAAAAATAAGTTTTAAAAATTATTTCATCTTTGAGATTCAATGACCAGAAATACCTAAAGGAAACAAACATTTTAAACATTTTATTTTAATTTAAATATCATCTAGCTGAGCAAATATTTACTTTTAAAAGAAAGCAGTATGGGGACTAGTTAGTTGACAGAACATCTCTCATACAGAGAGGCTGATAGATTGAAATTTAAAAATTCAATTATTTTTACAAAGTGAGTGACAGTGAAACAATAACTTTATTGTATCTCCTAATGATCTAGATTCCTGTCTTCATGTTGTTGTAGCCCCATGGGCTCCAAAAAATACACATTTATTCAGACATTGAAAAAAGAAAAGTTTGGGCCAGGTGTGGTGGCTCATGCCTGTAATCCCAGCACTTTGGGAGGCCGAGGCGGGTGGATCACGAGTTCGGGAGATCGATACCATCCTGGCTAACATGGTGAAACCCTGTCTCTACTAAAAATACAAAAAATTAGCCAGGTGTGGTGGCACCCGCCTGTAGTCCCAGCTACCTGGGAGACTGAGACAGGAGAATCGCTTGAACCAGGGAGACAGAGGTTGCAGTGAGCTGAAATCATGCCACTGCACTCCAGCCTGGTGACAGAGTGAGACTCCATCTCAAAAAAAAAAAAAGTTTTACCGAGTCTAACTTGCAATTGAAAACTAAGAATCTTGGCCGGGTGCGGTGGCTCACGCCTGTAATCCCAGCACTTTAGGAGGCCGAGGCGGGTGGATAACAAGGTCAAGAGATCGAGACCATCCTGGCCAATATGGTGAAACCCCGTCTCTACTAAAAATACAAAAATTAGCTGGGCATGGTGGCGTATGCCTGTAGTCCCAGCTACTCAGGAGGCTGAGGCAGGAGAATCGCTTGAACTAGGGAGACAGAGGTTGCAGTGAGCTGAGATCGTGACACTGCACTCCAACCTGGCAACAAAGCGAGACTCCATCTCGAAAAAAATCAACAACAAAAAACAAAACAAAACAAACAACCACTAAGAATCCTGACATATCATGTATCAATCATTTCAAGCCACGTCAGTGGGGATGCTTCTAACCAAATGACTCTATCAGTAATATAAATATCACAGTTTATGCCAGATTAATTGGTGATAACTCTTTCAGACTTATATGCAACTAAATCAATATAACAATAACCATAAGAGCTTGAATCTGAATTTTCTGAAAAAACTCATAATTACAACCTTGAAAACCCAATTTTAAAACTCTCAGCAATAAAATGAGAGTAAAGGTGCCTCCATTACAGGGAATACAAGTAAATTTCACTGAAGTTTTCTCTAACACTAATGAAAGAACTAAGAGCTGGGAAGACAGAGCCAAATTCACTTAACTGAGAACGCCTCAAGAAATAGGTGCGCTTTCTTCATAGCTACATGAGTGGAAAACTAAATGGACTGTTCTATAGCTAAATATCTGTGCTGTATAAAAGAAAACCCGTAAAAATTGAAAACCCAAGTATTGAAGTCAAGAGCTGTAAGTAAAGATTGGGTGCCGAGCGCGGTGGCTCATGCCTGTAATCCCAGCACTTTGGGAGGCTGAGGCGGGCAGATCACGAGGTCAGGAGATCAAGACCATCCTGGCTAACACGCTGAAACCTCGTCTCTACTAAAAATACAAAAAATCAGCCGGGCGTAGTGGCGGGCGCCTGCAGTCCCAGCTACTCGGAAGGCTGAGGCAGGAGAATGGCGTGAACCCAGGAGGCGGAGCTTGCAGTGAGCTGAGATCGTGCCACTGCACTCCAGCCTGGGCGACAGAGCGAGACTCTGTCTCAAAAAAAAAAAAAAAAAAAAAAGATTGGGATGTCTGTTGTGTTTAGTATATAGTGGAAAAGAGTAAGCACATAAGAATGTAAGAAATGTCTTGTTATGCTGGACTATTGTCTGTGAATTCCATAAGAAATGGAAGTTGACATACTCCATTACCTAGAAATAAAACACATTTTCAGATAAAACAGCCATTTTTCACGAGGTCACAAAAGCTCAGTCAGAAGAAAGCCAAAGAGGAATGGAACAAATGGGCTTACATAGTTCATTTTAGGCTGATTAGTTATTCATATAATTTTCAGTTCATAGACTAGTTAGCAGGCAAAGATTGGACTAAATGAAAAGGGACCTTAATGATAAGTTTTGGGCTAAGTGAAAAAAAATGATGCAAGCAAAAATAACATGTGCATCAATTCCATTACCCTTGCCTACTTTAGAAAATGCAAATGGAATGTGAGCAGTGCTAGTCATGGTGGACATTATTTGTTTAGGATACTTTTTTTTTTTTTTTTTTTGAGACTTGCTCTGGACTTTTTTTGGAGTCTTGCTGTGTCCCCAGGCTGGACTGCAGTGGTGCGATCTCGGCTCACTGCAAGCTCCGCCTCCCGGGTTCATGCCATTCTCCTGCCTCAGCCTCCGGAGTAGCTGGGACTACAGGCGCCCGCCACCATGCACTGTTAATTTTTTTGTATTTTTAGTAGAGACAGGGTTTCACCATGTTAGCCAGGATGGTCTCAATCTCCTGACCTCGTGATCTGCCTGCCTCAGCCTCCCAGAGTGCTGGGATTACAGGTTTGAGCCACCGCGCCCGGCCATTTGTTTAGGATACTCTTATAGCTGGTTTAGTAGCAAATGCTTCTTCCTACTCTGTTAAACATACATTTTGGCTATATATGCTGAAGTCTATAAGCTGGGGGTGTGATTAAAATCATGTTGTGAACACTCTATCAAAATTCAAACCCATCATACTTTTTCATGTGTTGTATGAGAATCTTCACTCTTGTTTTCACATACATAATTATCTATTAATTATACTCAAAGTCTTTACCACATTTCTGGGAAATAGGAAAGAGATGTACAAACAGTCATTAAAACAAACTTAAAGGAGTAAGAGCATTATCCTAGCGATTATTTGCCCCAGAAAATGTTTGTCTACCAAGATTGTCAGGGATTTTGAAGGTAATAGTAATGCATTATAGTCATGTAGTTATAATGGAGGACTGGTTCTCATCACTGCCTTATCAGCCATGTACACAGACTGTGACTTTCACAGTTCTACTAGGACATCCGTCTCCTGAGGATCCAAAGATCCAACCCTTTGCAGGCAGGTGTGGCCAAAAGGCCTTACGTCTACATCTGATGGCTAGATGCCTTAGAATGCTGACACACAATTTTCATCTCAGTGTTGACCCATGGTGTGCAGGCATTGGTTTGGTTACCCGTGGATCCCTGCCCTGGTGATGCATCTATCCCGATTGTGCTTCTCTCTTTATGGTCAGGTCAGGTGTGCCTCTCGAGTTGCCCATACTTCCAGGAGATCATGCTTTCATAGTCTCCTTCCTGCACCCAGCCCAGGTGATCTTTACTCTCCAGAAATAACCAGAGCCCACTTGTTATTCTTGGAAAATTCAGCCTCTGATTGTTCTTGAGAGATGAAGAAGAGGCTCACCAAGTTGGATGAATTGTGCTAGGTCCACATTTTCCAGACATTTGAGAATTTAAACTTCATTTTGAATACCAAGATAATTTCAAGAAACTGCAACATAAAAGCAGTCATACTGTTGACATTCATTGGCTTCTGATAATTAGTATCTGTGTCTCTTGAATTTGTTTTTTGATCAGTCATCGCAATATCTACATACTTTGGGAAGATACTTGTTTACTGTAAGAAAGACAGTCTAACATCATAAATGTAGGCTGTGGAACTGTGCTGCCTGAATTTAAATATGGATATAACTCTGCTATTCATTAGTTGTGTGACCTTTGGCAAGCTAACGAAGAATTTCATGCCTCAGTTTCTTTATATGAAAAATGAACACAACAATAGTACGTATCTTGTAAGGTTGTGCTAAGAATTAACTAAATTATTACATATAAAGTGCTTAGAACAAAGTAAGTGCTTAGAACTCACTTTCTCAGTATATGTGAGAAATTATTATTATATATGGGGCATATATTGGGTCGAAGAACACAATATCCCAAAAAGAAGCCCTCAGCAGCAGCCTCAGAAGAAAAGTATTTCTCTGACCTTCTCCAGCCCTCCTGTCTCAGTCCCATTCTCTGCTAAGTCTATCCATGGAAACTAGAATCCCTTTTCCTCAAGGCATGTCATAGAAACTAGAATCCCTTTTCCTCAAGGCATGTCATAGAAACTAGAATCCCTTTTCCTCAAGGCATGTCATAGAAACTAGAATCCCTTTTCCTCAAGGCATGTCATAGAAACTAGAATCCCTTTTCCTCAAGGCATGTCATAGAAACTAGAATCCCTTTTCCTCAAGGCATGTCATAGAAACTAGAATCCCTTTTCCTCAAGGCATGTCATAGAAACTAGAATCCCTTTTCCTCAAGGCATGTCATAGAAACTAGAATCCCTTTTCCTCAAGGCATGTCATAGAAACTAGAATCCCTTTTTCCCCAAACCAGCAATAAAACTTAAAAATATTACTCTTTCCTGGCTGGGCACGGTGGCTCATACCTGTAGTCCCAGCACTTTGGGAGGCTGAGGCGGGTGGATCACCTGAGGTCAGCAGTTCGAGATCAGCCTGGCTGACATGACAGAACCCCATCTCTACTAAAAATACAAAAATTAGCTGGGCTTTGTAGCAGTTGCCTGTAATCCCAGCTACTTGGGAGGCTGAGCCAGGAGAATCGCTTGAACCCAGGAGGTGGAGGTTGCAGTAAGCTGAGATCACACCATTGCACTCCAGCCTGGGCAACAAGAGTGAAACTCTGTCTCAAAAAAAAAAAAAAAAGACTCTTTCCTTCCACCTTTCTGTATAAAAACTGCCCATAAAGAAAATACCTGAGCTACCTTGTTTGATTGTAGGTCTTAAGACCCCATTCCAGAGTGGGTCCTAACCTATACCCAGGAGAAACAATGGATGCTCAGAGAGGCCAAGAAGAATCTAGACAGACAGGTATTGCTGGTTTTCCCTACCCAGTCTATTAGCATTAGATCACAACCTTTTTGTCCAATCACATTTCTATATAGCTTTCCATGTTTTGTTGAACCTAAGCATAAAAATGGAGAATTTCCCCTGTATCTTTGGGTTTTCATCCTGAAAGCTCCCATGAATACACGTTAAATAAATTTGTATGCCTTTTCTCCAACTAATCTGCTTTTTACAACTTGATTTTCCAGTGAACCTTCAGAGAACCGAGGGGAACTTCCCTCCTCCCCCCCAATGTATACATACTGTTTACTGAGCCCACAAAGCTTGTGTATAGCACAGCCTCTCTTAAGTTTTTGAGGACAAGCAGTTTTGAGATTCTGTTAAATGACATAACAGATCTGGTAGCATATGGCCACCACCTCTAAGATATGTGCCAAACTAAGATATCTGTTTGACCCCACGTGTTTAAGATGGAAGAATTAATAAATTGGCTCTTGTCATGCGTAAGAGACAGAATATTTTCAACATAGACAATTAGGAGAAGGCAAACTATAATTTGAAGGATCATGAAAGATCAGTAGTTATCTGTTGAACTACATGTAGAAAATCCCCGCTGCCTTTAGCCAGGTTAATCACGTCTCCCTGGGCTCCACTTCCAACCATGAACAAATTACCTCCCTGTCTCTTCTGTGGCTGACAGGCAATTTTAATGATAAATAAAGTTGAAGGCTTTCAAAGTAAAGTTTGAATTACTTTGCATATATTTACACACATAAACAAAGCAACATTTGGCAATTTAGGATTTGTCAGGATAAAAGACATTTAATAAATTTATCACCACCTAGTTGTTCCAGAGGCAAACACTAATTTTGATGCAATTAATCTAAGCATTCAAAGAGTGAATTAATGAATTTCTAAATAACTTACTATGGCTTGCTGCCACCTTTGCAAATCTTATATCCTTTCATGTGGAAGTCTCTTATTCTCATTTAATTTCTCGTACCTCTCCTAAATTTTTGGGACCCAAACAAATAGTTAAAGGGAGATGGAGAAAGGAATTTCTCTCTCTCCTGAATGCAAATATACGTGGAAAAGAAGAACAAAATGTTTTTATGGTGACTTTTTAAAATAATCTATCTGATCCCTAATAAATGATAATAAATCACTTTCACAAATCAATTGAGAAAAAAGGTTGCCTCTTCTCCTTTACTTTGTTTTTACTATTATACTTTAAGTTCTGGGATCCATGTGCAGAACGTGAAAGTTTGTTACCTAGATAAACACGTGCCATGGTGGTTTGCTGCACCCATCAACCTGTCATCTACATTAGCTATTTCTCCTAATGCTATCCCTCTCCTACCCCTCAAACCCCCCGACAGGGCCCAGTGTGGGTTCCAGGGCAACATGGCTGAATAGGAACAGCTCCAGTCTGCAGCTCCCAGTGAGATCAATGCAGAAGGTGGGTGATTTCTGCATCTTCTCCTCTACTTTATAAGCCATAATATACTTCAGAATATTCAATAGAAAGTATGGATCAAAACATTCTGGAATAATAGAGTTGTGAGGAGGGGACAGTAGTATAGCACAGCTGTCTTAACAGATTGAATTTGGCAATGTTCCTCTGCATAGCTTGCCAGTAAGTGAATAAACGTTGCTAGCTGTAAACAGAGATTGCTAGAAGAGGGTAAGTTATCAAAACAGGACAATTTAGTCTGTTCTGGTAGACCAAGCAGGAGACTATCACTGAAGTATGTAGTGATAACCCTGGGCAAGTTTAGATTTTTATTTGGCCAGCAATCTACCTGGAGGGCTCACCTTCTGTTGTTTGTAGGCCCTCAGCTGGTTTGCAAAATGCAAGATCAAACAGTAAGTCATTATTGGACTTGAAATGATGATTTGGGTAGTTTCAAGGGCCTACTAGGCCAGTGTGCCACGAGAGGAAGTTTTCTCCTTCAGCGATGGCATAGCAATCTGGGAGGCTAGGACAAGCACAAAACAAACAGATACCTCTCTGGCTTGGGTCTTTCCTGTTCCTGTAGCATAGTCACTGTAGGCTAGCACCCAGCCTCTTGAGGGGTCAAGACAGGGAAAGCAGAGGTCAGGGACTGCTTATGAGGTGATAGAACCTAAAGACTTTGACTCCTGAGATAATCAGTTTCTTCTTGTTAGCTTTTTTTTTTTCTTGACTCAGTTTCACTCTGTCACCCAGGCTGGAGTGCAGTGGTGTGATCTTGGCTCACTGTAACCTCCACCTCCCGGGTTCAAGTGATTCTCCTGCCTCAGCCTCCTGAGTAGCTGGGATTACAGGCGGGCACCACCATGCCCAGCTAATTTTTGCATTTTTAGTAGAGACGGGGTTTCACCATGTTAGCCAGGCTGGTCTCAAACTCCTGACCTCAGGTCATCTGTCTGCCTCAGCCTCCCAAAGTGCTGGAATTACAGGCCTGAGCCTGAGCCTGTTTTTTGTTTTGTTTTGTTTGTTTTTGTTTTGCTTCTCATATGGAGATGGGGAGGGTGTTGGGAAAAGAAGGGCTGACATTCAAAATGGCCTCTAGCCACTTTCATATTGGTCATTCCATGAATGTTGTAAACTTCCTTCTTTTTTTTTTTTTTTTTTTCAACTTTTATGTTAAGTTCAAAGGTACATGTGCAGGTTTATTATATAGGTAAATTGTATATGAACTTGCTTCTTCTGACACTGTTGTCAATGCCCTTCAGCCAAAGGCCACCAGGAACACACCTGTCATTCAAGAGAGTTGGGTTTATTCGACTTACAGCAACAGGGAGAACATGCAGTACAGGGAACCGTGGAGTGTCTGAGTAAGAGAGGACTCCTTGGAGAATTTTGATTTCTATTAGGTGCTTTGGGGAAGGATTCTAGGAAGCAGGGTTGACTCTGGATTGGATGCCATTAGAAAGCAGGGGTAACTTTACGTGTGCATCTTAGCAATTCTTACCTAGAAACTAAAAAGAATGAAGCAAGTCTGTTTGGTAAGAAGCAGCAGTTATTCACATTAGCCAGGATAAGCAGGTATTTGATCATTTTTTCTATGGTTGAAAATGTGTATGTTCTTATCTGTCATCAGACAAAATAATTCAGTGGTCTTGTTTTGTGTAAACAAGACCATCAGTGAAATAGAGTGGTCTTATCTCACGTTGGGGTTGTGTGAAACTGTGTAATTTCAACATGAGAATAACATGGCATAGCCACAAGTACTAGCCCAACTCCTTGTACATCAAAGCCCAGCGAATAGCACCGGCCAGCTCCTGGCTGTCACCAGCTATTTTTCCCTTTTTCTACTAAGCCCATCCTTCAGGAAATACGAAAATTCTGATTACTTGTTGCCTTAAAATATTGGCTGGTTTCATTCTTGAGCATAAGAGATAGTTTCATTCTTGAGCATAAGAGATATTCGGGAGTTAAAATTTCATACATAATCTAAGGGACTAGGATTTTGGAGAAACAACGTATTTTTCTAATAGGACTTTAACTCAGACCAGGAATTCATTTTCTCAGGCACAATTTTCCATTTACTAGGAAGAGGAGCAGGACACACATATAAAAGTGTTAAAGTTCTTAACCAATTTTGTGAGTATGTCTCTGTATAGCTATATAGATCTATGTCCGTGTTCAATGATTAATTCAGGCATTGATTACCACTGCAATAAGGTGAGAATAATCAGTTGCCCTGTACAATGGTATCAAGTTTGAACATTTCTTTACTCAATTGACCTGGAATACTCTTTAGTTTAAGGAGATTTCTCTAGAAGTCAGTTACCACGTTGGGGAGGTAAGATAAGTTAGAATATGGGCTCTAGAAAAAGAAATAGTGCACCAAAATTTGGGAGTTCTAGTGTCTGAACTTTACCATTAAAACATTGTATGACCATGGACAAGTCACCTCACATCTTTACCTCATATTCCTTCTTTTTAAACAAAAAGCTTGACATAGAGCAATGGTTTAAAAATCTTTCAGGCTTAGTATTATTTATTTGAACAAAAATTTCCAAAGAGTCTAAATGGACAAACAGAAGAAACTTAAGTAAAAATCTGGTAGCAGCTGGGGCATTAAGGATTTGAGTAATGCTCATGTGGCCTCATTCTTGTCTCCTGCGCTGCTGTCAAACATTGAGAAGTTTTTGTACTCAAACAGTTGACAACCTCTGATTTGAATAATTTCTCTAAGATCTCCCATGTCAAGCATTCTGTGAATCCATGATTCTCTCTGGGAAAAGAAACATGGACTAGACCTTGAGAGGAATAATTTAGAGAGGGTAAGTTGTGTCTTATGATTTCTGCTTATATCAACTGGCCGATCATCTGTTTATGCTGAGGTTAAAACAATAACAATAACTAGTGCAGTTGATTTTCCTAGTTGCTTTTAGAAACATAAACCAGAAAACAGGTTCTAATTCTAAAGTCTTATAAGAGAATGAAAAAGATGGGGTTAGACAGTATTTAATCCGAATCACATTATTAGTAGTAGTTTTTTTGGTGAAAACAATGTCATGTTTTGTGTCTATTGGTTTCTCCTAGCTTCATGGCAACTTGATGCACATGAGAATATAACCCCTGCAGTATGGCATGTCCTTTCATTAGATTTTTAAAAACAATTTGTGTTTAAATAATTATAGAATTACAGAGGAGTTGCAAAGATAATCCATCCTTCACACCATTTTCTTTCTTCTCCTAATGTTAATATCTTACATAGCCACGGTAAAGTTATCAAAACTAGGAAATTAACAGTGATACATGCTAATTACTAAATTACAGACCTTACTTGGCTTTTGTAATTTATCCACTAATGTCCTTATTTCATTCCAGGGTCCAATCCAGGATCCAACTTTGCATTTAATTGCATATCTCCTGAGGCTCCTCTAATCTGTGACAGTTCCTCTGGCTTTCCTTGTCTTTCATTACCTTGACATTTTTAAGAGTACTGGACAGTATTTTGTAGAATATTACTTGATTTAGATTTGTCTGATATATTCTTATGATTAGGTTAAAGTTAGGGATTTTAGTATGACTATCACTTCTCAGCACATTATATCAGGGATACATTACATAGATATGTGTTATTACTGGTGATATTACTCTTGATCACTTGGTTAAATGCCATCTACCAATTTTATTTATCAAGCTTTTGGAGGTCCCATGGTTTTTGGGAAATCTAGAGTTATGTTTCCACCACTGCAAAAATGTACAGGATTATTCGATCACCCCCCAATTTTTCTCATACTGCTCCTTTGTCCCCTGGCTTTTCCTGTCCACTATCTGTAGCAACCATTGAACTGTCAGTCATCCTCTTCCAGAATGTCACTTACAAAGACTCGTATAATATGTAGATGTTTTTCTGACTTCTTTCACTTAAAAAGGCATTTTAGATTCATTTGTGTTATTGTATGAATCAGTTGTTTGTTCTTTTTTATTGTTCTATTTTTATTTATTAACAAATACAAGTAATAAATATAGATTTTGTATTATAAGTTTCAAGTAGAAGTCAGATGGAAGTGAAAACAAATGGAAAGAGTAGTTGGTATATATTGTCATGTACATATCTTTCCTTATGGCTGTTATTGATTGACATTTTTAATAATGTAAAAATTATTCTTGGAATAACTATCAACTGAGAACAGGCTGAAATTAATTTTATGGAGAATTTAAAATGTTCCACATGCATTATCAAATAGAGTCTTTGTTGTACTTTTCTTATAGAAAGGAAGATGCTCAGTAATGTCTGTTAATAATTACAATATGCCAGCAAAAACTCTTGATTAAATGTAAAGTAGTATATATCCTGCCATTGCCTAGGGGAGGGGAGGTATCAAACTTAGTATACCACCTACGGTCTCCTTGTTTAATTCATCAGAGTTGTTTAATTCACCAGAGCTCCCACTTCCTAGTTATTCAACCTCATATAAGTGATGTTATTCCTATGAAGCAGTCTAAGAAAATGACGTACATTAATGGACAAAAGATGCAGCAGAGCTGAATATACCTTACAATCAAATAGAGTTTAGGGGCTGTGCACAGTGGCACATGCCTATAATCCCAGCACTTTGGGAGGATGAGGCAGGTGGATTGCCTGAGTCCAAGAGTTCAAGACCAGCTTGGGCAAAATGGCAAAATCCCATCTCTACAAAAAATACAAAAATTAGTCAGGCATGGTGGGGCGTGCCTGTAGTCCCAGCTACGCAGGCAGCTGAGGTGGGAGGATCACTTGAGCGCCAGGTGTGGAGGTTGCAGGGAGCTGAGATGGCATCACTGCATTCCAGCCTGGGTGACAGAGGGAGATCCTGTCTCAAATAAATAAATAAATATGAGCTGAGATCGCATCCCTTCACTCCAGCCCGGGCGACAGAATGAGAGCCTGTCTCAAATAAATAAATAAATAAATAAATAAATAAATAAATAAATGAAGAAAATAAAATAAAATAGAATTTGGTAAATAATCAGTGTTAAAATGAAATGATCGTCTAAGCATAGAGTGAAATTGGAGGAAGTTTACGTTTTGTAAATACTATTTTTCTAAAACATCTTAGTAACACTCTGTTTTTTCGTTACTTTTACTACTGATAATCTTAGGCGACTGACAGCACTTTCTTACAAGGTATAAGCTGTGAAATATCTTATCAATAACCCCGGTGTTAGTGTTCTATGATAATATGCATTAACTTGATAGACGAGGGGCCATTACAGTCTATCACTGCAGTGATCCATACATTGAAGACTCCCTAAGTACATGTTGACACAATATTGCAGCAGTGATCCATGAATTAAATATGGTTTGGATCCGAGTCATTAATAGTTTAATGGGAAAAATGCACCAATTCCACTGAAAAATACCAGTTTTGACTCTGTAATCAATTCTTCCATAAACACATTTTCAATGTCTCCCAGTAATGAATATTCTTTCTGAACCACCCCTGCTTATTGTTATATGACTTTCTCAACATTCAAAATCCCATTTTGTATTGACTATTTGAAACTCCTCGAGTGTCACAGCAGAGATCTATAGAATAATTGCAAAATAGCATTCACACAAATGTAATTCTTTTGTGAATAATGGAAAGCAATGTTTTATCCTTTTTAAGGGCTAAGCATAATAACCACTCAATAGACTTAAAATGAAACAAAATTAAAATTTTATTTGGGTCACTATTCAGTCCGTCCTTCATTATAAATACATTCATGAAGTTATTGTCATGGCAGAGAGAGCACGAGAAATGTGACAGTGTTCCCTTGTACTTAGCATTTACTCTTTTTATTCCATCTCTTTTCTTCTACATATATTAATTTTTTCTTAGTACATATTATGCAAGATCATAATATAGTTTCTCAAATATTTACAATAGAGTTGTTATATGTATTAGACTGACAAACATTCTTTACTCCACTGAACACATACTAGATCTTGCTTCTGAGGAGAAAGGATGTTAATTATAAGGACAGAAAACTGATAAAAAAGAAAAGGTATGAAAGGTTAAGAAGGCTTAAAGGAATATCCTCAAAATAAATAAGGAAGATATTACTTTGAAATGGGGCGTAATTTGAGAGAATAGGTAGAAGAACAGGAGAGAGTAGAAGAGATTTAGACAAGACAAAACTGTTCTCAATGGTCTCACTTTAATCAGTAAACCAAAGATTGAGTTATTTTGCCATTACATGAATGTAGAAGTGGAGACCTGAAGAAAGAAGAAAATAAAAAGCAATTTAGATGGAGCTCCTCCTCTTGTTAGGAGCTTCATAGTCTCTTCACACCAGAATGCCTATTCTCCAGTGTTTCTCCAGGGTAACTTGTCACCTAGTACTATCCCTCAGCTCTTTTCCATGCTGTAACTTTATAATCCTTGAGTTCTTGAAAAGAAAACAAAAAACAAACAAAAGCTTTCTCCTACTTTTAATGCTTAAAGTAATGATCATTGTGTTTCTCCATTTGCCTTTCTTTGTATTTTTTTTTTTTTTGACCTTGTAGCTTTTTCTGTCATTTTTTGGTCCTTCCTTTGTCTTCACTTTGTCAGAATCATAATATTCAGAACATTCTGTGAGTGTTTATTCAGGTGTGTGATGTGCCAGAGAACCGACTACACCTATGTCAACTTACGGATGCCAGGGACGATTCTACTCTTGTAGCTGATGGGGCTGGTCTGCCTTGCTTCCCTCAGTGCTAAGCAGCATAAAAAGCTGTAGTAGGAATCAAAACTGAAGTGTGCACGCATGATAGGTAGGACTAAGAGCAGATTCAGAGAGGAAAGGCATTGATACTGCTGGGTCCGTGGGCCCAGAGATGTGCATGCTGCTCTTAGCAGGGGTGGTATACTCCCACAGGTAAGGGTGAGAGACAAGGAACCAGAAGCCTGGAACAAGGAAGAGAAAGAAGAGTGACAAGGCTACCAAGAAGTGAAATAAATACGTTGAATCAATGAAAACCATCCCTTAACTACTATTTTCCAGGGACTCTGACATGTGCTTTTACATACATTATCACATTCATTTCTTACAACCTTGTGAGGTTTACATGAGTGTCTTGGATATGAAATTGTCAATTTAGGTAGCTTTAGCAACTGAAGCTTCAAAATTCAGTGGTTACCTGAGACTAACTGTGAGCTGTGATGATTGAGAATGGGCCCAGGAAATTCTCAGCAATGATTAGAATAGGAGATGTTCACTAGGGAAGAGGGCAGGACAGATACAGAAAAATATGGAATATACCATATGTATAAGATACTGCAGTATCATTAAAATATGTGCTTTAAATATTAAAACATAGCTTAAAGAAGACCAAGCGACCTCCTCCTATTGGTCTAAATACATAGTGAAACTAATATTGCTTTGTTTACTTAGATTGATGACGACGACGACTACTACTACTACGACTACTACTACTACTACTGCTACTGCTACTACTACTATCCAAGATGGCCTTAGGTTCCCCTCAGCATGCCTAAACTTTTGACAGATTTCTTTCTGATTATAGGCCCATACCTCCCTTTTCTTAGAACATTTACTTTAGAAAACTAATAATTGCAAATTCTTTGTCCCTTTGAGATATAAATCTTCTTCTAGCCTCTGGCCACTTGTCCAACCCAGGAACATCTTTTTCAAGGACCTGGGAGCCATCCCTTTGAAATGTCATCAGTAATAGTGCCCTTCTATCCCAGTCCTCGTGGGAGGGTAGGAGTCTAATTTTGATAAATGCTAACTAGCAAATATATATGGCCTAGTCACATTGACCAATCTACTCCCCTAAAGTTCTCCAGTACTTTTGCACTAGCTCATCTCAGTACTTAAAATCCCTTCTGCCTTTTGATCGAGTTTGAGTTCAGTTTGTCTCCCTGTTGCTGTAGTCTCAACTCCTATTGCAATAAACTTGCATAAAGTCTTCCTTGTCTTTTTAACTTCATCGGGTATAATTTTTCTTTGACATTACTAATCATGGGTGAGTGTGCATTTGAAAAGCTAAGTATGCAGCATTCTTTATCAAAATATAAACTTCAGCAAAATAATTGGCCATTGATGTGTAATAATTTGAATGTAATATGCTCTAGAGATAAAAGGATGGTTCAGATGACCTTTGAGGTCACTAAATCTTGATATTTGAAATTTAACCTCACATGGGGTAAAAAAAGAAATACCATTTACTGTGCAAATAAGCACTGTTTTAGATAACTGTAAAATATATTTCAAGGAAAAATGTGGGTAAATACCATCAGGTAAAGTTTAATACTGCACACATGCACACATACACACACACACACACACACACACACACACCCCTTGATTTCCTCCTAAAGGATTTTATATATGTTATAGGAATATAACACTATCGGGAAATACAACTAAAGAAATAAATTGGTAACGAAATACAAATAAGAATTAAACAATACAATAGAACTGGTAGTTGATGGAAACCATGCCACAAAGACTACAGTATTACTAAACAGGCATCCCAATTTGGCCTTGAGTTTTCAAGTAACAAACCCAGAAAGAGAAAAATGATCAGTTTTAAGGTCTCCAGTATTTAGAAAAAGAGAAAAGCAAACAAATAGGATAATTTGCTTGACAGTAACCCAGAATATTTAAATCTGGAAGAAATTTAAACTAACAAATGTTGTTAGTATTAAACCATACTACCAGTTGAAGTTGAATAGTACACATAGGCACACATATGCCCATATATACAAGGTGTAGTATAGTAGGCAAGCTATAAACTATAATCTAAACTAAATGCAGAAACATATTTTATAAGATTACTTCCTTATGTCTCAATATAAAGTTGATGGAAAAATTCCAAATTTCATTTTTGTAAAAACAATCATATAAAGGACATCTAATTCCTAGCACGCGGTTCTCTAAGAGTCCTGTCTAATCTGAAATTTAGCCTACCTAGAAAAGTAAATTAAATATAAATCTTTAAGGATATGAATTTCAACAAGTT
Source organism: Rhinopithecus roxellana (assembly GCF_007565055.1). Taxonomy (NCBI): domain Eukaryota; kingdom Metazoa; phylum Chordata; class Mammalia; order Primates; family Cercopithecidae; genus Rhinopithecus; species Rhinopithecus roxellana. Next base: position 27,479,933 of record NC_044549.1, on the reverse strand, counting down.
GAAGTTTTGATGACAATTGGGCTGTAAAGAGAGTAAGGTCATATTCTTGGGCAAATATCCATGACTTCTACATTTGAGACAATTATATATGAATCAAGATGAACAGAAACTGTGATTTTTATCTTAAATCATTATGACTACAAAGAAAAACTACTCACTGTATCATAATGATTATACATGTTATTTTCAAAAACTTAGAAAATAAAACACAAAATAAAAATCATTCATGATTCCATCTCTAATGGAAGAACTGAAAATATAGAGATTAAAAGTGTTGTTGATATTTTGGGTATGTGCTTAAAATATAAAACGCTCACACTGTTTTGAGAGACAAGGACATAGTTCTGAAGGGTTAGACTCCAAGAGTTAAAATGTTAAATTACTTTACCCCTTGTATGATCTTGGGTAAATTATCTCAACTTTTAAATCTACTTTTGTTTGTTTGTATTTGTATTGCTATTCATCTCCAAATTTACTCTTCAACATAATCATGATTATGGACTTCCTCTAAACATTTTTCCTTTAAAGTGAGCACATTGTTAAACTTTCTCATTAGTACTATGAGACCACTGTAGGAACAAGAGGGTCTCCTGCAGGTGCTGGTGGCTGAAATGTGGGTAGGGTGGTGTGGCTGGGATGACATCCAGTAGAGCTCTGCCACAACTACAGGCCCAGAGTGCGTGGACCCACAGACACCGTGAAGTCTCAGTCTGGACTGATGATAACCTTTCCATGACCCTTAACAGAGAAACCAGTGCTCTAAAGACCTTCTGCTGGCACAACTGCCCTGATTCCTTCACTGCAGGTACCAGAATGGTCCCAGAGGCCCAGAGGATCCCTTCTGGATGCTGATCCCTCTGCCAGACCAACATGTCTGGCCTGGGACCTGGAAGATCCCCACCTCCTCTGCTTGCCCTGGTTACTGATGGCCTGTTCCCCACTTGCACTCTGGAAGGCTACATTGTACTGACCTAGTTGTGCAGATCAGCTTTAGTACGGAAAAAAACCATTTTCCATTCTTTAACAGGTTAAATTATAACTCCTCTAGCAAGATCTGAACCCCAGCTGTATTAGTCAGGGTTCTCTAGAGGGACAGAACTAATAGAATAAATGAACATGAAAAGGGGAGTTGATTAAGGAGTATTAACTCACACAATCACAAGGTCCCACAATAGGCCATCTGCAGGCTGAGGAGCAAGGAAGCCAGTCCGAGTCCCAAAGCTGAAGAACTTGGAGTCCAGTGTTTGAGGGCAGGAAGCATCCAGCACGGGATAAATATGTAGGCTGGGAGGCTAAGCCAGTCTAATCTCTTCATGTTCTTCTGTCTGCTTTTATTCTGGGCATGCTGGCAGCTGATTAGATTGTGCCCACCCAGAACAAGGGTGGGTCTGCCTTTCCCAGTCCACTGACTCAACTCTTAATCTCCTTTGGCAACACCCTCACAGACACACCCAGGATCAATAATTTGCATCCTTCAATCCAGTCAAGGTGACACTCAGTATGAGCCATCACACCAGCCTTGGGAAGGAAGCCCCTTACCAAATTTGTCTTTCCTGTGGTACTTACTTTCCGTCTTGGGGTACCATAGAGAGTTTTCTCAAATGTTGTAGATATTCTTTTATCATAGTTTTATAATTCTTTATATTAACCTTCTATAGTCTAACCCAATGTGTGGTTTCTATCTCCTGTTTGAATCTATACTAATACAGTCATTAGATGGTGCAAATTAAAATCAGAAAGAGATACAACTACATATATGTGCACTTGAATGTTTAAAGTTTTATGTATATGTGTATATAAAATCTCTCCATATATATGTACATACATATATACATACTTGTACATATATGTATGTTCATATATATGTATATAGAGAGAGAGAAAGAGAGAGAGAGACAGAGAGAGAGGGAGAGCTAGATAATGTTAGTGAGGGTGCAGGGCACCTGGAAATCTGGTTCTTTGTTGTTGGGAGTATACAATATTTTCTTATAAAACTAAATATACACTTATTCTATGATTCATTGGTTTCATTCCAAGAGAAATCAAAAGATATATGAACAGAAAGGCTTATATAAGAATGTTATTTGGAACTGTATTCATAAAAGTCCAAAGCTGAAAATGTTTATTAGTACATTAATGAATAAGCAGACTATGGTGTATTCATATGATGGGATAGTATTTAGTGATAAAAATGAAAAAAAAAAAAAAACACATGTGCAACAATATGGATGAATCTTAAAAAATACTGTGTGAGAGAAACTTTAAGTAAAATGTTTATACTATGTAATTACATTTTTATGGTGTTTTAGAGCAGGTAAACTAATCTTTGGTGGAAACAAATTTTAGAGTGGTTGTCTCTTGGAGGTCTAGGAGTAGGAACTAACTGGGATGGAGCATGAGGAAACTTTCTTGGGTGAGGTAGTATTCAACCTCTTGATATGTTACATCAAGTACTAAGAGTGAATATTTTAAAAATGGGGGTTTAGGTTATATAGGTTATGCATCTGTCAAAATTAATTAAATGGCACAGTAAACGTGTGCATTTTATAGCAGGTACATTTAACCTAAAAAATGTAAACTAATTATATGAAAGTGTTTACATAGGAAGCATACTGATGTCTGAAACTTATTTGGAAATTCATTAAAAATACAGATAAATTGATGTCTGTATAGAGGGATATAGGTGAATAGATCTATAATATACAGATAAATTGATGTCTGTATAGAGGGATATAGGTGAATAGATCTATAATAAGACAAAAAAGGAAAAGTAATAATTTTGGAGTCTTTACTGGTTGGAATACAGAGGCTTATACTGAACCTTTTTAAAAGTTTACTGTGTGTGTTTTTTTTTTTTTTTTAATTTATGCAAGACTACTTGGAAGTAAAACTGCAGATGATCAAAACCAACTTAGTTTTTTTTTTTTTTAATCACTTAAAACCATTTAGACTATTCCCTGGTTTGCTATGATATTGAAGTTTCAATTTTGTATGAATGTTGAGCGTCTGTTTTGAGCTCCTGCAGCCTCACTCATAATGCAGATAGTTTTCCAGTGCTAAAGACTGAGGGAAACTATCTGGCTTGAATTTACAATTATAGTGCTTGTCTTTTCTTGCAGCTTATCATCGTCTATGTGCTGGCCTAGAGGGTCTTTGATGTGATGAAGGTGGTTGTGCTTTTTTGACGTTATATATTTGTATCCTATAACCCTTAAGGACTTCCCCTGACTTGAAACCATACCACACAGAACTAATGTATAGGTGATTTTTACTGATTGGCTTTTCATTTCATACATGTGCATATTGATTTCTCAATAGTAGGATCCATCTTCCATTTATTTTGCATTCTCCACCCAAAGAACATTGTACGGTGCCATACACACAGGGAGTACTTAAATGAAAATAATGTATATTATTTTGGTGTGTAAAACCTTTTGTACCATTTAGATAAGGCTTAGAATATAGCATTTGGCTCACTAGAATAAGGATTATGTAGTTTCAGTCAACTACACAATCTTTAATTTTAAAAAAATCTATATTGTAGAATGTTCCAAATATTTTTTCACATAAGGTATTGATTTAATTTTATAGAGGAGAAAAAGTATCAACAGCAACTTAAGCCCACTGGATGGATTTAAGGTTCTTCTACATTCCCAACATGTCTATCATAGGGATGCCAATGAAGGGTTATAACTCAGATAGAAACAAGCATCCGAATGCCAGTAAACCAAAGACAACTTGAGATCAGATGAGATTACGGGTCTTAACTAGTCATGGGAAAAAGAAAAGTATATTCAGGTTTGTAGCCCCAAAGTAATGAAATTCCCTTTAAAACTATGTCTACTTTTAAAATTTTTAGGGGAAATGCTTAAAATTTAAAAAAGAGAGACATTATTATATAGAAATATGATAAGTTCTGAATCAACCTAAGAAATATTTTCTACCTTCTATATAAACTATTCAGAATCAAATTTCTTATAAAAGAGATACCTTTTTATCAATAAGTAAAAATGACAATTAAATATTATACATTTCTTTGGAAATCCATAGGCCATGGAGTTATTAGCTCAACTGTTACTGAAAAACCCTAAAAACATGCCTAAAGTACAAATCAAAAATATGCCAGGACACTTACCAAGAGCTGCCATGTTATTATTGCAAGCAACAAGAACTTAGAAGGCTGAGATTAGCTATCTTCAGGAAGGTTTTCCAGAAGTAATCAGTTCTGTACTGAGAGTTGTAGACGTTATTGTTGAGATTTAGGAGGCTGGCTATAAGGCAACAGGAAATGATCAGTGGAGAAAGTAATCATTGAAAATGCTTTAACATGTGTCGTGTAATGAAAATATGTTGAAAATTAATGCAAGAAATCTAGAAAATGGTGGTGGGAGCAGCTGGGAGAAATAAGAACTTCTCAATAGTTAATATTTTCCTAAATATATTATCTAAGAGAGATAGCAGTCTGTCTTTAGAAACTCAAAGGCACCCATACATTTTTCACTTATCTTGAATGCAATAAAACATTCACTGAGACTATAAACATATTGACCAGAAAAAATTAAAATTACTAACTTGATTTCTCAGATACCATAATACTGGGGCGGAGATAACTTGGTAGGAACTATAAACATTACAGTCCACTTTTAAGTTTTACTGCTAGTTTAAAATTAATCAAATTTTTAGCCCTAAACAGCATAAATGTGTACATTTTATGTCTGTAACCTAAAATTTAGATGACCCTTGGATCAAAGGATACAAATTTTCGGACTTGTAGGATATTGTAACTGTGTTATATCTGGCATTTACACAATTATCCAATGTTTGTTATTTCTCAGCTTCTCAAACACATCAGTAACACAAATATCTGTTTGTTATGTTTTTCAACATCATATTTATGGCAATTCCAAGTCATTCAACAGAACATATGACTGCACCTAAAACCTTTTATGAGTGTGTATAAAAACACACCATTGTAGACCAATAGAACTTTTCTTGCCAAATAAATGTATCCTTACCAAATATTTCAAATATTTTCCATCATTGCAGAAACTCTGCAGTAAAATTTTTGTTAATGAGCATAACCGTAACTTTTAATTAAAAATACTAATCAGTTGAGAGAGCATAATGGGGCCTTCTTACCCCAAAGCCTTCTCCTGTAAAATATGAGGGACAATAGAGTTTGTTAGTTTTCTGCTTTTATAAATTTTAGTAGTGTTGTGTGGCAATGGGAAGATGATGGTATCTGCTATCTGTTAATAGTTACACATCTGATTGTTTAGTTTTAACAAATCAAACATAAGCCAGGGGCTAGAGTTAAGTCGATTTTTATTTTCAGACTCTTGCTTGATCTATGACCTGTCTGCTGGTTAAGAGGCTGTAATGAAGGCTATTTAGCCCACATTGCTTCCGGAAATAGGTTTAGCACTCCATAAATCCTATGTTTTACTTTATTTACACCATTCACACATGCAACCTTTATCCTGTTCATCTACTTGGAGACTAATTTAATTTACTGATGAATGTGCATTACTCACTCAACCATAAAGTGGACTTGATTCAACTATAACTATTGTAAGCTAATTGTTCTGTGTTGGATTTAAAGCTGATAATGATGCACAGTGACAGGTTTAACAAATTTTCGATTACCACATTCAATTACGTTTGGTGCATCCCACGTATCAGTGAGCCAAACACTTAATTCATTTAAAGTTTTAATAAAGAATATGGGATGAGATGATTAATTAGGGAGACTCCCAGGACAGGTCTTGCACTTTTGATGTTATTAAACAACTCCCTCTATTTTGCTTTACATGTTGATTTTAGAATCTAGCCTGTCTTGTAGAAAATGTAATGCATACTTGCCACATGTTCCTATCTGGAAACAGATTATCCAACATGCTGAGACTGCATTAATATATACATCAGTAAATTAATATTTGTGGCTTATAAATTAATAAATAAATGTTATTTTCAAAGATTAGTGATAATATGAAGATCAATTATTTATTTTATAACTGACTCATTTCTAAGTCTATATTTATTGATGATATTCCATTAAAAAGAGCAAGGATCTAAAGAGATTAATACAAAAATTGACTTATAATGTTTTCGTCTTTGAGTTAGTGTAAGAGTTAGTAAAAGATAATTTTAAGGTATGCCCATAGATAAAGACAAGTTCATTTTGTTCCTATAAATGTACTTAAATATTTTGTGAATTTTTACACTTAAGATGGCAATTTGAAGAACTCTTGTTGCTTTTTGTTTGTTTGAAACAGTCTTACTCTGTTGCCCAGGCTAGAGTGCAATGGCGTGATCTCAGCTCACTGCAACCTCTGCCTCCCAGGTTCAAGTGATTCTCCTGCCTCAGCCTCCCGAGTAGCTGGGATCACAGGTGTATGCAATCACACCTGGCTAGTTTTTGTATTTTTAGTAGAGACGGGGTTTCACCATGTTGGCCAGGCTGATCTCAAACTCCTGACTTTGGGTGATCTGCCCGCCTCGGCCTCACAAAGTGCTGAGATTACAGGCATGAGCCACCGTGCCCAGCCAGAACTATATATAATATAATATATTATATTTATTACATATTATATTATATATAAATATATATTATGTATATTTCATATATATAATATATTATATATATAAATATATAATAACACATATTTTGACCAATACAGGCTGCAGGCAATAGTGAAAAAAATAATTAGAGGCTAGAGTCCTGGAAATTTAGTCTTTCTCCTGTGGTTTTCTTAATGTGAACTTTACACTACTCATATAATTTCTTTATGGTTTATGTAACTCACTAGAAAAATTGATGATAACAATAAATAGCTAAAATTCATTCAGCTAGGATATACTATGCACTAGCCATTATTTAAATATTAGCTCGTTTGATTATTTTGACAACCCTTATAGGGATAATTATCTTCATCATGGAGATAAAGAAACTCAGGATCAGGCTTTTTAAATACTCTGCTCAACATCACAAGTCCTCTATGTGACAAAGGAAGAATTCAAACTCAGATTTATTTAATTATTCAGCTTAGGATTTCCTCACTGTCACACCTTACAGCTCTATACTTCCTAAGTGTCCTGAGAGGGCAATTAACTTAATAGAGGTGTTGTAGTGGGAAGTGTTTGAAAGAACAGATGGGAGCAATAATTGGCTGCCTTTCACTCTTCCTTATTTCCTGCATTTTTGTTTGCTCCTCTGAAGGAATAGTTCTGAAGGTACTACTTTTTACTCATGTAGAATGGTTTTTGCTAAATTTCTGTTAGTAATTATAATAGTATTCTATTGCTGCTGTAACTAATTGCCACAAGATTAATGCCTAAAACAACCTACATTTATTATCCTACAGTTTTGTAGGTTAGAAGTCTGATACAGGTCCTATTTGGGATAAAATAGAAGTGTCAGCAGGGCTGAGTTTTTCTCTGGAGCATCTAGAAGAGCCTGTTTGGTTGCTTCTTTCAGCTCCTAGAGGCTGCACACACTCCTTGGCTGATGGCCCCTTCCTCCAAATTCAAAGCCAGCGACGTCATATCCCTCCAAGTCTGCGTTCATCATCACATCTCTTTCTCTTAATATAGCCAGGGAAAGACTATTTTTAAAGACTCATGTGATAGTTGATTGACATCCACAATATAATCTCTGTGGATATATTATCACAGGATAATATCTCCATCTGAAAGTCCTTGACCTTAATTACATCTGCAAAATCCCATTTGGCATATAAGATAACATAGAAGTTTAAGTGATTACTGTATGGACATCTTTGGAGGAAGGATATTATTCTGCCAACCACAGTGATAAAGATGCATCAGTAATTTCATCAGTATGAAGTTTTACAAAATAGGACCGGACAGGGTGGCTCATGTCTGTAATCCCAGCACTTTGGGAGGCTGAGGTGGGTGGATCACCCGAGGTCAGGAGTTCCAGACCAGCCTGGCCAACATGGTGAAATCCCACCTTTACTGAAAATACAAAAATTAGCCAGGCATGGTGGTGCATGTCTGTAATCCCAGCTACTTGGGAAGCTGAGGCAGGAGAATCACTTGAACCTGGGAGACTGAGGTTGCAGTGAGCCGAGGTTGTGCCACTGCACTCCAATCTGGGCTACAAGAGCGAAACTGTCTCAAAAAAAAAAAACCAAAAAACCAAAAAAACAAAAAAAAGTCTTACAAAATAAAGAGGATACCGGATTTTGAGAAGGGTTTTTTTTTTTTCCTTATGATTTCCTACCGTTTTTTACACTACCCTCACCTCTTCCTGGCAGATATTGGGAACAGCAATTATGACAATCCAAACCTGTTTACAATAGTGACCAACAGAATGATCTCTCATTTTTCTTCCCTGGACAAGTTTCCTTAAGGAAGCAAAGTCCAAGAGAGGAACCAGTGAAATAATATGCAATTAGAGTATTTAATTCCATAGTACTAATCATGACTAAATCAATGGCATCAATTATAAGCACTCTCAGTATCTGGAATCTCATAGGCATGTACACTTAATTAAGCTCTTTTATATTATACTGTAAATCTTATTTTTGATCTCATATTTAAATGGTCTCACTTTTAATCTGATTCAGAAAGCCCCTGAAGACTTCTGAGTTTTTCCTCCACCGAGAGCCTGGTTTGACCAGGTTCTATCATTAAGGTTTAGTCAATTTGCCTGAGATTTTTTCCCTCATTAGAAATCACTGCTATGAAATGAAGAACCTACTACCAAGTTTACTAGGAGCGGTGAATGTGCAGCTCACTCTCAAAACTTGAGTTCTACTTGGTCAGATTCCATTTCATTTGGTAGAAGCAAAAATATAAATTATTTTGCAGCTTTCCTGCCTCTTTCTCCTTAATTATTCTGTTTTTCCTCAAGGAATTTTTGACCTGCATATACTTCCCTCAATTTCTTATCTTTAACTCATCTAACCCCTATAATTTGATTCTTTCTCTTCATTCAGTTGAATAGATCTCATCCAATCAATTCTACTATATACCTATTCCTGCAGGAGTTTCCGAAATAATTGTTGTTTTTCTTGCCCTAAATTTTTTTTGCCTACAATGAACTAATTGCCATACATATTATGGACTTATCGGAAATCGAAAGACTCCGTTATTCAATAATTTTGATAATTATTTTTGAAAATTATCATCACGCGAAGTGTCAGTTTCCAGCCCAAGCTAAGGTCCGAGGGGAGTGAGTGGGCGAGTGGCGAGTAGCTGGAAAAACACTTGAGGAATTGTAGGCAGTTTTGCCATGGCTTATTCTCTCTGTGGGTGCAAGCCTGGGTGAGAGTCATAGGTACAGTGGCAGCAGGTAATTATACCCTTCACAGACAATAGTCGCTCTGAGCCAAGTATGAGCTCCTGTGAGTGGTTTCCTAATGTGCTTCACATGGAGTGATTACATAATGTGTGGGGGTGGTGTGCCCGTGCTCCAAACCCGCTGAGTCATGCTACATCAGAAGGCCACTTCGGTCTACTCCTGACTAAAGCACAACCATTTCCATTACAATTACATTCTCTCAAAATATTACTATATTTTGTTCCCTTACTGTACCTTAATCAAGCCATAAATTAACCATTATGTCATTTCTTATTTTAATTTTGATTAAAGTAATCTTGTTAATCATGTAAAGGCTTTTTGCTTCTTTCAAAATCAAAGCTACCCATTACAAACATTCTTTCGCTTTTTTTTCTTTTGTTTTGCAAATAGTGTTTTTTTGCAGAGCAGTTTGTGTATGTATGTACATATGAAAAATCTTATCATTTTGTAGGTAGTAATCTCCTTTGGCAATCTAGGTGTGTTAATCATCATCTAGGAGAGCTGGTAATCATTATTTTTCTTAAATTTCTTTGTAACTTTCCAGTTAACAGTTTTCACAAATGCTTCTGCAGCTTAGCTTATAACTATATCAGAAGCAATGCCTTTTAGGCTTGTATTTGGATATTTTATAATTTTGTGGTTATTTGTATTTTCACTGCTGCTATTATTTTTCACCATGATGTAAACACCTGGGAAAAGCAACCTGCAATAAAGTGTTGAGATGATGTGCTAAATCCTCAAGAAATTAAAATAGTGTTTTCTCAATGGTTACTCAACGAGAGTTTAAAATACAGGTGCTTGAAGAAATGTTAAAGTACATCTAACCGTAATCTCAGACACTTACTTTATGTCATTTTATTTTGAGACAGGGTCCTCACTCTGTCACCCAGGCTGGAGTACAGTGGTGTCATCTCAGCTCACTGCAGCCTCAACCTCCCAGGCTTGAATGACCCTTCCACCTCAGCCTCCTACGTAGTTGGGAGTACAGGTGCACCTCACCACGCTCAGCTAACTTTTGTATTTTTTGAAGAGATGGGGTTTTATCATGTTGCCCAGGCTGTTCTTGAACTCCTGGGTTCCAGTGACCCACCTGCTTCTGCTTCCCACAGTGGTGGGATTACAAACAGGGGCCACCTCACCTGGCTCACACTCGTTTTAAATAAACACTCCAGTTAATATTTAGTAATAATTATAAAATTATAATAAAATTATAGCTTTGGTAGGCAGAATTCTAAGATGAGCCTCACAATTCATACTCCCTGATAGGAATCCCCTTCCATTGAGTGCAGGGGAGAACTCTGACTATAATGGAATATCACTCCCATGATTAAGTTACCTTGAATGGCAAAGGTGAAGGCATTTAGCAGATATAAGTAAGGTCCCTAATCAGTTAGTTTAAATTGATCAAAAGATCCTGTGAGGGCCTGACACAATGAGGTGAGCTCTTTTAAAAAATAATTTGGCTAGGGCGGTGGCTCATGCCTGTAATCCCAGCACTTTGGGAGGCTGAGGTGGGCAGATCACAAGGTCGGGAGATTGAGACCCTCCTGGCTAACACGGTGAAGCCCCGTCTCTACTAAAAATACAAAAAATACAAAAAAATTAGCCGGGAATGGTGGCACGCATCTGTAATCCCATCCACGTGGGAGGCTGAGGCAGGAGAATCGCTTGAACCCAAGAGGCAGAGGTTGCGGTGAGCAGAGATTGTGCCACTGCACTCCGGCCTGGGCGACAGAGTGAGACTCTGTCTCAAAAATAATAATAATAAAAAATAATTTAGGGCTAGGCACGGTGGCTCACACCAGTAATCTTAGTATTTTGGGAGGCCGAGGTGGGCAGATCACCTGAGGTCAGGAGTTCATGACCTGCCTGGCCAAGATGGCAAAACCCTGTCTCTACTAAAAATACAAAAATTGGCTGGGCATGGTGGTAGGCGTGTAATCCCAGCTACTTGGGAGGCTAAGGCAGGAGAATCACTTGAACCCTGGAGACAGAGGTTGCAATGAGCTGAGATCACACCACTGCACTCCAGTCTGGGTGACAAAGCAAGACTCCATCCCCTCCCTGCCAAAAAAAAAAGATAAAAGAAAAATTTAGAAGTCAGAGATGGAGGAAGGTAAGTAGAACAAAGCAGCACTAGATGCACTCTTGCTGGCTTTGAAGAACAAGCCTCCATGCCACGGAAGAGACATTTGGCAGAGAATAGAGGATGGAGGAACACCTTCAGTTGCTAGGGACTTCGGTCTCCCAAGTGCAAGGAACTGAATTCTGGCAACAATGGGTAAACCAGGAAGAAACCCTGAGCCCCAGATGAGATTGCAGCCACAACTAATACCTTAATTTCCTCTGGGAAGACCCTGAGCAAAGGACCCAGCAAACCCAAGCCCAGAGTACTGACACGTGGAACCTCTGGTGTAATAGCACTGTGTTGTTTTCAGCCACTAAATTTGTGGTGATTTGTTACATGCCAAGAGAAAACTAATACATTAGCTAATATTTATTTAGCTCTTTCTAAATGTCACACTCTGTGCTATGAATGTTACACAGATAATTTTATTTAATACTCGAACAGCTCCATGAAGCAGGTTCTATTATTTTAAAAATTTTACAGGTAAGAAAATTAAGCTTTAGTGAGGTTAAAACACTTGGTTGCAGGTCACAGAGCTGATTGATGAAGGAATTAGGATTTGAACTTGTGCTTTAATCACTTCGCTAGACTATGTTCTTAATTCTAAACATTCCACAGAATAATGCAGGTCAATTTTGTTCTGATTGCCACCTGTTCAGATACTGTCTTTTTCTTGTGCATATCCAAGAAATGTGACAAAATACTAAAGAATAAACAGCCTTTGATGAAATCTATTTTTTCTAGTTGATTTCTCAAAAAGGCCTTTATGTGAATACTTCACCATTTATAGAAGAAAGTCTTCAGAAAATAAATCCTTTTTAAAAAGTTATTTAATTGCTATTTCACCTAGAAGAACAATCTATTTCCATCTATCAGGTAGTAATGAGAAGTCATTATCTTGCACTCTTCTTTAATTAACATCAATCCTGATTAGTCAGAATAAATTATGCTCTTTGTCTTTTTCTATAGCTGTGATTCTTCTGGTACAGGAGCCATTCAATTATATGTTATCACTTACAAAAGATGTCAGTATAATTACATTAGCGTATTTCAAATTTTACTTTCAAGCGTATTTCAATGTTAAAATGCAAGGCTGTTTTGTTTATCCCCCTTAAAATGTGGAAAATAATCAAGTAACATTCTCTAGAATAATTTTTATGTTAGAAACAAAATGCACAAGGTTAAATAAATCTTGGGGATTTGATCAGCCCTTCCTCATCCTAATATGCAATGAACGTAATGAGAAAAATACCTGAGCTACAATTAACTGTTACTACAAATTGAGGTGAGGAGTTGTACAGAAGAACACATAATTATTCTGAGTAGAATACAGAAGATAATTTTGAAAATTCAAATTGACAGATTGGCATACTTATATGAAAACTAATCACCATCTTTTTGTGTTTGTTTGTTTGTTTTTTATTTATTTTTTTTTTTTTTTGAGACAGAGTCTTGCTCTGTCACCCAGGCTGAGTGCAGTGGCAAGATCTTGGCTCACTCCAAACTCCACCTCCCGGGTTCATGCAATTTTCCTGCCTCAGCCTCCCAAGTAACTGAGATTACCGGGATGCACCACGATGCCCAGCTAATTTTTGTAGTTTTTGATAATAGAGATGGGGTTTCGCCATGTTGGCCAGGCTCGTCTTGAATTCCTGACCTCAAGTGATCCACCTGCTTTGGCCTCCCAAAGTGCTGGGATTACAGGTGTGAGCCACTGCGGCCGGCCCTAATCACCATCATTTAAAACATTACTTTCCATTATTTTGTAGAGTTGTATACACGCATTGAGATAGTCTCTCTTTTGTTTACTTATGATAAAAGTGATCCCCTTCTAATGTGATCTTTAAAAACGGAATGTAAATAAAACTTTAATTTTTTTGATGGGATGGGAGTAAGTAAACAGGTCCTTCATTACCTAAGTAATCGGCCCTGAAATGGAAATAACTATTGGCTGACGCAGGTTAAGAACACGGAAGCATTACAGCCCTCCAGCCCTCTTGTTATTTCCTGGGTCAAGGCTGAATCTGCTAATGTATCAGTTCGAACAAAAATGAGAAATTGTGCTATATCTAACCTTGTTTGAAGAGAAAACTGTATTTTCTACTCATAACTAGGAAAGCATTTTAAGATCAGAGATACTGGGGTTGGAAGAATTTATAGACCTCTAAGGCAGAAGTCAGGGTAAAAATAAAAGTTAGTTTGCTGCCTTGGGCAGCATTTACAAGTTACACTTCTGAGTATGGCTGCGGCTTTCTTCCTGCGTGCTGCTTTTCCATTATCATCAGTTCAGCCTCTCTGCAGTGACTTTTTTACCCATAACCAACCACATTTCTTATTTTGGTAATAACTACAGAAATAGACCTGAAATTATTTTCCTCTAGGAATTTTAGGTTGAGCTATTTTCAGTGGCATTTATTTGGTATTTTTAAGGTTAACTGATCACATTTGGAACACAAGTGAAAACAGAATATTATGCTTTTCTTGAGCTAGTAATGTCACACATCATAGACTTTGCCCAGAAGAAACCACGTTCTTTATTTGCAACCAAAATGATTTTTATTGGGATTTTTTGCTCTATTTCCAATATTTGACACCGCCATCTGACAAAAAACTTACTGTTTGGGTATAGCACTGTCACAAAATATAAAGTAGTTTTAACTGTAGAATCTCTTTTGCTCTAATTTAATAGAGATAATTTAGAAATAAAATCATGGAGGGGAAGAAAAGCATGGCTTTGTGTGTTTTGCATTCTTCTCTTAATTAATTATTCTTCTATTAATATGGAAGAGAAAAAAATGCAGACTATTGTAGAAATTTGAATATCAGGAGTAAAACAGGCCACATAAAGACATTTCTTTTTTTAAAAAATAATTTCAACTTTTAGTTTATATTCAGGGAATACATGTTCAGATTTGGTACATGGGAATACTGCGTGATGCTGAGGTTTAGGGTGGGAATGGTCCTATCATCTGGGTAGTGAGCATAACACCCAGTAGATAGTTTTTCAGCTCTTGCCCTCATTGCTTTCATCACTCTCTCTTCCCTCTGGTAGTTACAGTGTCTGTCATTCCCATCTTTATGTCCATGTGTGCTCAGTGTTTAGCTCCCACTTATAAATGAGAACATGCAGTATTTGGTTTTCTGTTTCTATATTAATTCACTTAGGATAATGGCCTCCAGCTGTATCTATGTTGCTGGAAAGGACATAATGTATTCTTTTTTATGGCTGTGTAGTATTCCATGGTGTATATATATTACATTCTCTTTATCTAATCCACTGTTGATGGGCGGCTGGGTTGATTCCATATTTTTGCTAGTGTGAATAGCACTGTGATGAACACACAAGCGCATGTGTCTCTTTTGTAGAATGATTTATTTTCCTTTGGGTGTATACCCTGTAATTAGATCACTGGGTGAAATGTTAGGTCAATTCTTAGTTCTTTGAGAAACCTCCAACTTGCTCTCCACAGTGGCTGAACTAATTTACATTACCACCAACAGCGTATAAGCATTCCTTTTTCTCTGTAACTTTGCCAGCATCTATTATTTTTGAATTTTTTAATTAGCCATTTTGACTGGTATGAGATGGTATCTCATGTGGTTTTGATTTGCATTTCTCTGATGATTAGTGATGCTGAGCATTTTCCATGTGTTTGTTGGCTGCTTGCAGACAAGTCTTGTAATTACAGACAAGTCTCGTAATACAGTATCAAACTTGAATTGCTATTTTATCTTTGATAAGCAACTCAGTAATAATTTCTAGAATTTAGAAATTTAGTTATATTAAGTGCAACCAAGATTTGTTGAATACATGCTTCTTTTTTGTGTACTAGGTGATGACAGTGCAAATGGGCATATAAGAAGTTATATATGGCACACATATTTAAAGTTTTCAGAATAATTTTGGAACTAATCATAGGAAACCCAAGAAAAAATTTCCGTTATTTAAGCAATATTTTCCAAACAAATAAGACTAGTTCCTGCAAGACTGTGCAATGCCTCTGTGCCTAGCATGATGTCTAGCATGGCATTCACTACGTATTTGTTCATTTGAAACAAGCTTATATAAAAGAGCATGAATCCTTTCTTCTCAATCTTTGTAACCCTAGCACCTAATACAACACTCGAGGCATTAACTAATAATGAATCCTGACTAACTATTTATTTTGGAAGAGGTAAAGCTGACCAGGTCTTCTAAATTCCACTTTAATTTTGAGCATACTGTGTTATTTTTCAGCGTATTTTGCATCTCTGTAAATTAACAAGGTGTGTTAAAAAATGTCCAGGTGGCAGGAATTCAAAAACATGTGTTAATCTTAGAAGGAGAGACTGCTAATGGAGAAATCTTATGAGCTCATCAATCAATGCTTTATGAAAGTGTTATCTGAGCACCATCTGCACTGGAATAACTTGCGTTGCTGGTTAAGATGAAGATACTTCGGCCCACTCTGGGACTATTGAATTGGAATATATAAAGATAGGGCTCATGAACCAATGGCTTTTCAAGGTGTGGTATGCAGATAAGCAGCATTAACAATGCCTAGGACCTTGCTGAAAATGCACAGTCTTAGGTCCTACTCCAGAGCTACTGAATCAGAATCTGTATTTTGACAAGATCCCAGGGGATTTAAATGCACTTTAGAATTTGAAAATCATTGCATTGATGTTTCAGAACTATCACTACCATCTTTAATTATAAATTGACTGACATATGCAAAGATCTATTTATCAGTTTCTATTATTACGACACACTTTCACTCTGCTATTTTCTGCTGAAATGGTGATAAAGTACTTTTTTTTCACACCAACTCTCATAAGCATGAGATTATACTAGAACTATCTTTCTCACTAGACTGTGTGTTCCAAGTCAACAACAACAGAATCTTTTCATCTTTTTACCTCCAACAGTTAATGCTTACAAAGTACTTAATTAATGTTGAACGAATAACTGAAAACCACTCTCAGATTGGGGGAGACACACGCGTCAAAATAGGGAGAAAAGTAAGAATATGTTTAACGAGTTAATAGCTGCAATTCTGATTTTTGCCTTGTTTCCTGTTGATGCATACATTGGCTATAATGGACAAGTAACAATGGTTTTTGTGACTGTATGATAAAATGGCTTAACCACATTACTAACCATCAACTTTTCCAGGTTCAGACATCACAAATTAGCTCTGACTGATTTCCAACCTCACAGAGGTAACTTACCATTACATTTAGCTAATTCTTGCTTTTCTGTGCCTCACAAATCACAATCCTTAGCCCCTTACTTCAATAGCCATAATTCTAATGTCTCAGTAACCATGAATATGTGAGGCAGAGCTCAAGGTGGTAAGCAGGCACAGGTTGGGGGAAGCATAGGATCAACAAAGCTCTGCTATTTAGAGGCCTTCTCTCTCTAATTTTTTAAATAGACTTAAGACACTGGGAGTCCCCAGTGGAATAATGGCCTCCAGCTCCTCTGTGCTGCTTCAAAAAAACACAATTTCATTCTTTTTTATGGCTGTATATTCCATGATGTATGTGTGTGTGTGTGTGTGTATATATATATATATATGACATTTTCTTTATTCAGTCATCTTTTCATGGACACTTACATTGATTCCATGACTCTGCTGTTGGGAATAGTGCTGCAGTACACATACAAATGTAGATATCTTTTTGACATGATGATTTCTTTTCCTATGGGCAGATACTCAGTAGTGGAGATTGCTGGACTAATGGTAGTTCTATTTTTAATTCTTTAAGAAATCTCCATACTGTTTTCGGTAGAGGTTGTGCTAATTTACATTCCCACCAACAGTGTGTAAGTATTCCCTTTTCTCCACAGCCTTGATGATATGGTTTGGATGTATGTCTCCTTCAAATCATGCTGAAATTACAATCCCCAGTGATTGGAGGTGCGGCCTGGTGGAAGGTGTTTGGGTCATGGAGGTGGATCACTCATGAATGGCTTGATGCTGTCCTCATGGTAATGACTGAGTTCTCACTCTATGAATTCACTCAAAACTTGGCTGTATAAAAGAACCTGAACTTCCTTTTTTGCCTCTTGCTCCCTCTCTGGCCATGGGACTTGCTAGCTTCCCTTTGCCTTCTGCCATGATTAGAAGCTTCTTGAGGCCCTCACCAGAAGCAGATGCTGGCACCATGCTTCCTTTACAGACTGAAGAACTGTGAGCCCAAATAAAATTCTTTTCTCTATAAATTACTCAGCTTCACATGTTCCTTTATAGCAATGCAAACAGACTGACACATTTGCCAACATCAGTTGTTTTGACTTTTTAATGGTACCCATTCTGGTTGGTGTGAGACAGTATCTCATTGTGGTTTAAATTTGTATTGCTCTGATTCATGATGTTGAGCAGTTTTTCAGATGCTTCTTAGCCACTTGTATGTGTTCTTTTTATTTCTAAATGTTTGTATGTACATAGTAGATGAATATATTTATGGAATACATGAGACATTTTGATACAGGCATACAATGTGTAATAATCACAATAGAGTTAATGGGGTATTCATCACCTCAAACATTTATCATTACTTTGTGTTACACAATTATACTCTTTAGTTATTTTAAAATATACAAAAAATTATTGACTGTAATCTTCATGCTGTGTTATCAAATACTATTGTACTTATTCTATTTAACTATATTTTTGTGTGTATTTCTATTGTTCAATAGAAACAATAGCTTTTAGCTCCCACACATGAGTGAAAACATGCAAAATTTGCCTTGAGGTGTCTGGCTTATTTCACTTAATGTCCTCCAGTTCCATACATGTTGTTGCAAATGAAAGGATCTCATTCTTTCTTATGGGTGGATGGTACTCCATTGTATATATGTACCATATTTTCTTCATTCATTCATCTGTTGATAGACACAGATTGCTTCCAAATCTTGGCTATTGTGAATAGTACTAAAATAAACATGGAAGTGTAGAGACTTCTTTAACATACTTATTTTCTTTCTTTAGGGTATATACCTAGCAGCGGGATCAATAGATCATATGATAGTTCTGTTTTTAGTTAATTGAGGAACCGCCATACTGTTCTTCATGAAGGCTGTACTAATTTACATTCCCACCAACAGTGTATTAGGGTTTCCTTTTCTCCAAATCTTCACCAGCATTAGTTATTTCCTGTCTTGAATAAAAGCCCTCTTAAGTAGTGTGAGATAATATCTCATTGCAGTTTTGATTTGCACCTCTCTGATGATCAATGATGAGTACCTTATCATTTACCTATTTGCTATTTGAATGTCTTCTTTTGAGAAATATCTATTCAGTTCTTGCCATTTTAAAGTCAGATTAGATGTTTCCTATAGAGTTTTTTGAACTTCTTATATATTAGATTGATAGTTTGCAAAGATTTTCTCCCATTCTGTGGGTTGTCTCTTTGCTGATTGTTTCCTTTTCTATGCAAGAAGCTTTTTAGCTTGATGTGATCCCATATGTCCATTTTTGCTTTGGTTGCATATGCTTGTGGGGTATTAATCAAGAAACCCTTGCTAAGATGTCTTGGAGAGGTTCCCCAATGTTTTATTTTATTAATTTCATAGTTTGAGGTCTTAGATTTAAGTATTTAATCTATTTTTATTTGATTTTTGTATATATTTTTGTGTATGGTGAGAGACAGGAGTCTAGAGTCATTCTTCTGTATATAGGTATCCAGGTTTCCTTGGATCATTTGTTGAAGAGACTGTCCTTTCCCCAGTGAATGTTCTTAGCACCTTTGTTAAAAATGAGCTCACTGTAGATGTATGGACTTATTTCTGGGTTCTGTATTCTGTTTCGTTGGTCTGTTTTTATGCCATTGCCATGCTGTTTTGATTACTATACCTCAGTAGTATACTTTGGAGTCAGGTAATGTGATTCCTCCAGTTTTCTTCTTTTTTTCTCAGGATGGTTTAGGCTATTCTGGGTCTTTTGTGGTTCCATATAAATTTTAGAATCCTT
Source organism: Rhinopithecus roxellana (assembly GCF_007565055.1). Taxonomy (NCBI): domain Eukaryota; kingdom Metazoa; phylum Chordata; class Mammalia; order Primates; family Cercopithecidae; genus Rhinopithecus; species Rhinopithecus roxellana. Next base: position 27,460,519 of record NC_044549.1, on the reverse strand, counting down.
TTTTCCATTTATGTGAAGAATATTATCAGTATTTTAGTAGTGATTACATTTAATCTCCATATTGCTTTGCATAGTGTGGGTTATTTTAACAATATTGATCCTACCAACCCATGAGAATGGAATATCTTTTCCTTTGTTGTGTCCTCTTACATTTCTTACATCAATATTTTATAATTTTCATTGTAGAGATCTTTCACTTATTTGATTGTCTTCCTAGATATTTAATCTTATTCATAGTTGTTGTGAATGGGATTGCTTTCTTGACTTCTTTTTTAGATTGTTTTCGGTTGGCATATAGAAATGCTACTGATTTTTACATGTTGATATTGTTGTATCCCACAACTTTACTGAATTTCTTTGTTAGTTCAAATAGTTTTTTTGGTGAAGTCTTTAGGTTTCTCCAAATATAAGATTACATAATCTGCAAACAGGGATGCCTTGACTACTTCCTTTCCAGTTTGAATGCCCTTTATTTTTTTCTCTTGTGTGATTACTCCAGCTAGGACTTCCAGTACTATGTTGAATAACAGTGGTAAAAGTGAGCATCCTTGTCATGTTCCGTATCTTAGAGGAAAGGCTTTCAGTTTTTCCTGATTCAGTATGATACTAGCTATGAGTCTTTTGTATATGGCTTTTATTGTGTTGAGGAATGTTCCTTCTATACAGTTTTTTTTTTTTGAAAGTTTTTGTCAAGAAGGGATGTTGAATTGTATCAAATGCTTTTTCAGCATCAATTGAAATATTATATGGTTTTTGTCCTTCAGTATGTGATATCATGTATCACATTGATTGATTCGCATAGGTTGAACCATGCTTGCATCCCTGGGATGAATCCCAATGGGACATGATGAATGCTCTTTTTAATGTGTTATTGAATTTTGTTTGCTAGTATTTTGTCAAAATTTTTGCATTGATATCTATCAAAGATATTGGCCTATAGTTACATTTTTTGATATGTTTTTGTCTGGTTTTGAAAATACCAGGGTAAAATACCAGGGTAATACTTCTTTTCATAAATGAATTTAGAAATATTTCCTACTCCTCTATTTTTCAGAATAGTTTGAGTAGTATTGGTATTAGTTCTTTAACTGGTAAAATTTAGCAACGAAACCATCAGGTTCAAGGCTTTTCTTTGCTGGGAGACTCTTTAATTTTTGTTATGCCTTCAATCTCATTACTTGTTATTGTTTTGTTCAGGTTTTGGATTTCTTTATATTTCAATCTTGGTAAGTTGTATGTGTCTAGGAATTTATTCATTTATTCTAGGTTTTCCAATTTATTGGCATATAGTTTCTCAGAGTAGTCTCTGATGATACTTGGAATTACTGTGGTGTCAGTTGTAATGTCTCCTTTTTTTGTCTCTGTTTTTGTGTATCTGAGCCTTCTCTCTTTTTCTTAGTCTGGATAAATTTGGTCAATATTGTTTATCTTTTCAAAAAATGAACTTTTTGCATTTTTTGATCTTTTATATATTTTTTTGCTTCAATTTCATTCATTTCTGCTCTGATCTTTATTATTTCTTTCGCTATAATAATTCAGGGTTTGATTTGCTCTTAATTTTCTAGTTCTTTAAGGTGCATTGGGAAGTTATTTGAAGTTCTTCTGCTTTTTCTGTGTAGGCAGTTATTGTTATAAACTTGCCTCTTAGTAGTGCTTTTTCACTGTATCCCATAGGTTTTAGAATGTTGTGTTTCCATTATCATTTGTTTTAAGAAAATTTTTAAATTTTCCTCCTAATTTATTTATTGACCCCTTATCATGTAGGAGCCCTTGTTCAATTTTCATCCATTTGTATAGTTTGCAAAGTTCCTCTTGCCACTGATATCTAGTTTTATTCCATTGTGGTTAGAGAAGATGCTTGATCTGATTTAAATTATTTTGTATTTCAAAAGACTTGTTTTGTGGTCTAACATATGGTCTATCCTTGAAAATAACCCATGTGCTAAGGAGAAGAAAGTTTATTCTGCAATCATTGAATGAAATGTTCTGTAAATATCTATTAGGGTCATTTGTTCTATAGTGCCTTTAATCTATTGACTAATAGGAAATAGACTATAACCAATAGTCTGTAGTCTATTTCTTTTCTTTTTATAGTTTTTGTTTTGAAATCTATTTTGTCTGATATAGTTATAGCTACTCTTGCTCTTTTTTGTTTTATATTTGCATGGAATATCTTTGAATCCTTTCGTTTCAGTCTCTGTGTGTCTTTATAGCTGAAATTTGTTTCTTATAGATAACAGATCATTGTTGTTGCTGTTTTTAATCCAGGTTCTCTGTTACTTTTGATTGCAGAGTTTAGTCCGTTTACATTCAATGTTGTTATGGATAAGCAGTGACTTACTCCTAACATTTTGTTTTTTGTCTTCTGGTTGTTTTGTGATTTTCTCTTCCTTTCTTCCTTTTTTTCTCTTTCTTTTTTTAATGGTGATTTTCTGTGGTGGCATGTTTTAATTCCTGGCTTTTTATTTTTTGTGTATCTGTTGTAAGTTTTCTTATTTGAGGTTACCATGAGGTTTGCAAATAACATCTTATAATCCATTACTTTAAACTGATGCCAACTTAACATTGGCTGCAAAAATGTATGTCTTCTTTTGAGAAATGTCTGCTCATGTCCTTTGTCCACTTTCTATTTGTGTTATTTGTTTTTTTCTTGTTGAGTTGTTTTAAGTTTGTTGTAGATTCTGGATATTAGTCCTTTCTCAAATGTATAATTTGCCAATATTTTCTCCCTTTCTGTCAGTTGTCTGTTTATTAATTATTTTGCTGTTCAGAAACCCTTTAGTTTAATCAAGTCTCATTTGTCCAGTTCTATTTTTGTTGCAGTTGCTTTTGAGATCTTAGTTATAAATTCTTTGCCTAGGCCAATGTCCTAAATAATTTTTTCTAGAGGTTCTTTCCATAGTTTCAGATCTTACATTTAAATCTTTAATCCATCTTCAGTTAAATTTTTCTCTATTGTGAGAGATAGGAGTTCAGTTTCATTCTTTACATATAGTTACATATGGCTATTGAGTTTTCCCAGCACCATTTATTGAATAGGGCCTCCTTTCTGAATTTCAGCCTCTAGGCCATGTTCCAAATAACTACCATAAGTCTGAGTTCTGGATAATTGACTTGTTTTATATTGTTTTGTACCTATATCTATCAGTTATTCTTTCCAATGCTCTTGTTTACATTATATTACATATACCACCCCAGATAAATTGTGTATATTGAAATATCAAATACAGTCAGTTCTCATTATTTGCAGTGCTCATGCTCTATAAAGTTACCACAAGTGCTGAATTAGTGAGTGCTAAAGCATTACTTCTAGGGGAAATCTAGGGTTAGGTTCCTGGGAGCTTATGTTCATAGTTTCCTCAACCAATCAATACATAACCTTATTTTAGGTGTCTTTCTGTTTAAAGATGCCTAACTTAATATATATTGTTGATATATATTGTTGATTCATTAACATTGAATTCACAGCCAATAGCATGAAAACTCATGCCTGAACTAAGCTTATCTAGCACAGATACTTTTCTATAAAGCACATTACAGCCTTCTTGTGTTTAGTAACACTAGGCAGTACTTTGGCACTACACCTGAGAACCATTTTAAATAGCAAAACACCAATAAACAGCACAAAAATTCCAAAAGCATGGCATTAAATATGCCCTCAAAACGAAACTTGTTTACACTATGAGACCTGAAATAAGAAGGTAGAGGTTGCCTTCAGCTGGGAATGTGCATGCCAGGTGCTCAAGTTTTTTGCTGCTTTGCACATGTCCAGGAATGACCACATAAATGGTGTACTAATTGGGGGGTTACCAATACATTTGAGAAGTAGACAAAATATATGCAGGATTGACTTTACTGTTTTGAGTGTTCAGGCACTTTCCTGAGTGTTTCACAAAATATCTACAGAGAGATGAACACTGAATTAATGAAATGATGTCCATCTTTTGCTTGGATAGAAAACTCTTTAAAATAGGCCTATGATCATCAAGTCAGTATTAGGTGATACAAGTTTGTATATACAAATATAAAGAATTTTGTAAAAACACAAAATTCCATCCTCCAAGTAAATATAACTAAAGTTTGTTGGGTCCTAATTCAATTTATGCACGTACTATACTAAGAATGTTATGTGTACTGTCTCCTCTATGGAGTCTCAGTGTGGTAAATTAATATATTCAAGTGCACACCTTTTAATAGACTTAATAGACACTTAATAGTATCAAATTAGAATACAAAATTCCTGATCTTTCTGGATTTTTTTTTTAATTTTTAATTAGTATTTATTTATTTTTAATTAGTAGGCATTGCTGTGTCCACAATTTAAAAAGTGACTTTTAATACCTTTTGTTAGTTTTGTTTGTTTTGTTTTGCTTTTGTTTTCGAGACAGGGTCTCACTGTATCATGCAGGCTGGAGTGCAGTGGTGCAATCACAGCTCATTGCAGCCTCGACTTCCCAGGCTCAGTGGATTCCCCTACCCCAACCTCCTGCCCCTACCCCATCGAGTAGCTGGGACTATAGGCACATAACACTACACCTGGCTAATTTTTGTATTTTTTGTAGAGATGGGGTTTTACCATGCTGCTGCACACTAGTCTTGAACTGCTGGGCTCTGGTGATCCACCTGCCTCAGCTTCCCAAAGTAATGGGAATACAGGTATGCGCCACCATGCCCCACCCATTAATTTTTATATTATAACCTTTAATATTATTTTCCATAAAAATATTTTAAATTCTTCTTGTAATTTTGTGCATATGTGTTTTATATTTATTTTCAATGTTGACTTTCTTTTCTTATCTGTATATAATTAGTATTTAAGATTAGGAGAAGATGATTTAATAGTAGTTATAAAAATAAGCTCTACTGTATAGACATAAACTCTAGTCCTTGTGTGGTTGGCAAGTATTTTCAATATCTGAAGGTACTAGATTTAAAGCAATTTGGAGTTACAGGGCTTGTGACAGATGGTCTTTTCCAAAGACGAGAACAACATCTCTCATTTGCATTGAGCTGTTATAACTCTTCCATCAAGAGGTAGAGTTTACTTTGCCACCTATTTGAATCTGAGACAGCCCCAGACTGCTTTGACCAATACAATATGCAGAACTGACACTGCCAGTAACAGGCACAGCCCTTAACTGGGCTGGAAACTTGTGCTTCCTCCCTGTTGGAAGCTAACCACCATTTAATAAGTGTGACTACTCCCACCTAAGCCCATGTGGAGAGGGCTTGGAGGATGAGAGGCTGTGATAGAAGCAGAAAGGCCAGGGAAAAGGAAAGTGCCAGACCTGCAAATGAAGAAGCCAAGTTGGAAGCTGATCCTTCAGCACAAGCTGATCCTTCAGCACCAGCTGACCCCAGTTAATAACAGATGGATTACAAATGAACCACCCGCCTCAGTACTTCCTGACTTCCTAACATATAAAAATGTGAGCCCAATAAAAGAGTAGTGATTTTATGCCATGACATTTTGAGGTAGTTTTAAAAATGTAGTAATCAAGAATCGGAATAGGGTCAACAGAGCATACATACCTACCCTGCTAAAAGGCTTTATTCTTTTAAAACATTTGACTGGCCAATGAGAGCCTATTTTCCCAATGAATTTGCTGTAGGGTAACTGTAGGGTTTGCTACTCCTGCTCTGGAACAACAGGAAACTGAATTCACATCCCATATCTATCATTTACTTTGTGACTGGATAAGTTACTCAGCATCTTGAAGCCTTACTTTCCCTTCCAATCAAATGGGGTTACAGTGAGGATTTAATGGTTTAATGAATAAAAAGCATTACCAGCTATCAATTTTAATCATTCTTGCATTATATGTTTAAATATGGTGATTTATTTTCTTGGCTAGAATAAATCAAATTGTATTACTTCTTGGTTTAAAATAATTGCTTACGTTTTTACTATGATACTAATCTGTCAGTGATGATGAGAATGTCAGCTACAGAAAGAGAGGTGTTTTTTCCTTTTGCTTGGTTTACAAAGTCATGTTATTCAATCACTAGTTTCTATATCTATTTTTCATTACATTTTTCTTTACTGTAGAATACATACCTGCTCAATATATTCTTAAATATAAGGGGTTAACATATGTCTATATTTCCACATATGTACAAATTGTGAATTTAATAACTTTTGCATGATTTATAGCACATAAAGCTTAAATTACTTTTTGTGTCTTTTAACAATTGCTTAACTGTTAAAGATAATGAGGTTTATAATTGCAGTCATTGTCTTTCTCTAATTGTACTTTCACAAATTAGCCTTCAGACCAAATCTATTTGAAGCTACTCTTCCACTTTTACTCTTCCCAATTTTGTCTCTGAATCTCCCCCACCCCTCTCTCATTCTTTCTTCTTCCTGTCTTCCTCTCTCCGCATACACATATATGTGTATGCACATATATGCCTATGCGCATACATGCAAACACATGCATATTTAGGTTTGACTTCTCAGTATTTGGTCTTTGGGTTAGGAATCCTACTTACAGCAATTCACTGAGATACTGAGTTCCTTTTATTTCAGCTCCTTATGACCATTTGTCTGTCTAAGCTTTGATAAAATATGTCAGAGTCCAGGATTATTGGCAGTCTTTTCTTTAGTGAACCCTAAAACTGGAACTTCATAAAAGTTTCACACCAGGAGAAACATGTAGAGTAGATGTGAGCAGAAAATAAGATTAGCAACTGCTTTGAAAATGACATTGTTCTTATTTCTCTGCTGTATGTGGAGTTCTCTTACTTGTATGCCCAGGAAGTCTTAATTTCCTCTGGCATCTGCCAGCCTGTTTCACCACATCATGCTAATTCATCCCACTGAAAAACTTATAAAATGCAGGAAGCTTAAATAAGCCCAGGAACTGCATTCATCACTCTTTTTAAAAAATGAAACACAGAATATGTTTGCTTTATTTACAGTATTGGCTTCATGCAAATCAAATTTATGTGAAATATTATTGCACTGAAAGGGTATAATGTGTATTTCTTGCATGCTACTAAATTTACCTTTAGGAAACAAAGACAAGTGAAATAGCCAATAGTCTCTAATCCAAACTTGCCGAACCATCTCTGCCACACCATATGCACTTTGTGAGTTAAAAAGTTATGTTTTTATCCTAATTATTTATACTATAAATTCTGGTATTGCATCTAGAGGCTAAGTTCTATTAATTTTCAAACAGTTTCATTCATTAGCTTATGGTAGGGCAAAGGGGTTTCAGTATATCTACAGATGGGACACATTCATTGTCTAGACTGGCTGGTGAAAACCTGGCTCCATCCCAGCACAGGGGCAGTGACCCAGGTATAAACTCTGGGTCCATCATCCTGAGTATAAATCCTGCTCTGTCCCTGAATTATTGAGTAAGGTCAGGGTAAAATGAACAATGCCAAGCACAAAGAGGGCTATAAAGAGGTATAAGACCTAATCCTTGCCCTCATGAACTTTCGGGCTAGATTTTTGATCAGTAGATCTTAAGAGTGTGAAATATAAACTTATACACCTCCCAGAGCATTACTTATGTGAGGTGGAATGGAACATGCTCAAGGGCACAAAATCTATGTTTTAAATTGAAGAGGATCCATGTAATTAGCTAAGCTTTTAGAAGCACAGGTTGAGCATCCCTAATCTGAAAATCTAAAATCAGAAATCCTCCAAAATCTGAAAGTGTTTGAGCATCGACATGATAAAAATGGAAAATTCCACATGTGACTTTATGTAATGAGTCTCAGTCAAAATGCAGGCATAGAACCCACAGTTTATTCAGCATTACCAAGAGAAAAAAGATCCTCCCAGCCTTGTTTGCTATTCAATACCTCACCTATGTTGCTTCTCAGTAGTTGATCTTGGAACATGAATGATACCAATAGGGAGTGTTTTAGATGCAGATCAAGATAGCAACTAAAACTTATGATAATTAACTTAGGAACTTAAATCAGTGAGTGAATTTCCAGGAACACTGAAAACACTAAGTCTCTGTGTTTTTAAAATGTCTGCGTTTGTTACATTCTCTAATTTTTCTTCCTGTATTTTTATGAGCAAAGCTTGTATCAACCCTATAAAAGTGTTATACTAGTATAAGGAAGAGTAGCAGAAAGGTTCAATTTGGGAAGTACACCCTGGTTCATTGACTGATAAGCCTGACGAGCTCAGGACCTAATAGGCTTTTTACTTCAGGAGAGCATCAAAATATGACATCAATTAGATTGCCCCCGTCCCCTTAAAGATATACAAGTGAGTACAAGGACCACTTTATTTGGTTCAGCATTGTAAGAATTAGAAGGGTGAGCTTCCATGAGCCCCCGTTTCTTATGTAATGAAGATGATTAACTTTCTGGCTTGCTGAGTAAAATGGAATTCATAATAGAATCAAAACCTTTCCTGAAGGTCAGACATGCTGTATTTATTGCTTCCTCCTTGTCTATAAGCCAGAACATTCTCTCACTATTGTGATACAAGCTAATAAGAGCCAAATAAATCTTTGATCCTTTGGCTCATTCTGCCATTAAACACAAGCCATTGTAAAGTCATGAAAATTACCTGAGAAGGATGTGGAAAAATTGTTTTTTTTTCAGAAAAGACCAACCACAGTGATTAAAGGGATGAAAAAGATGACCTGCTTGAAAACTCTAAAGAACCCAGTATTACTTGAAAGAAGAGGAAGCTGAATGGTAACTTAATAACTATCTTCAGATTTCAACAGGAGTACTACTTCTGTTTTATCCATTTCTATAGAGTTTGAAACTACTAAGGAATTATTCTGAAATCTTTCTGTAACTAGCATATTTGACTCATTTTATACTAATTATTATAATTTCTTTCCATTTAAAAAATCTGAACTTGTATTTGGCATTCTTCCATTTGAAAGAATAAGTGTTAGGAAGAGATAATCAAATAGTATTACTCTGTTTTTCTTCTTCTTTTATCTGAAAAGATGGTATTGTTTTTCTTGGCATAAACAATCTTTGACTTGTTCTTGCCATTTATCAGACTCAAAAATCTGTGGATTGAAGTCTTCTGTTACTTAGCTCCAGCTGTGTTGTGAGTTATTATTGCAAACCCTTAATAATAATGACAAAAAGGGGGAAATAAACATGTTAGAAGTTAAATTGCATTCCTTGTTACTTTATAAACTGAAATAACAAGACTTGGAATCATTATCTTGTAGATTTCTGGATAAAATTAATATTTAGGGCTTTAACTTGTTTTGAATCTCTTAATGAACATTTTCTATGTAGAAATATTGTTTAGTGCTAGGTTTTGGGTAAAAGAGCAAAAAAGAGAACGAGTAAGACAGGATATCAGAGCTCAATATGCTTATAATCTGGTGGTAAAGATAATTTAATGAATTAGAGGTTGGTAAGCAATACCTAATCATATACATGTGTAGTACGTCAAGGGAAGCACAAATCCTGGTTGGCAAGAACACAGAGATAGATGTCTAAATAGGATTTCTTGTTTTTAACACTCATGTTTCACAATAACATAGCTCAGTTCCTTTTAGTGCCCACCTCTACTCTCAAACTCCACCCCTGACATATTTTCATCAGACTATTCTTTTTTTTTTTTTTTGAGACGGAGTCTTGCTCTGTGGCCCGGGCTGGAGTGCAGTGGCCTGATCTCAGCTCACTGCAAGCTCCGCCTCCCGGGTTTATGCCATTCTCCTGCCTCAGCCTCCGGAGTAGCTGGGACTACAGGCGCCCGCCACCTCGCCCGGCTAGGTTTTTGTATTTTTAGTAGAGACGAGGTTTCACCGTGTTAGCCAGGATGGTCTCGATCTCCTGACCTCGTGATCCGCCCATCTCGGCCTCCCAAAGTGCTGGGATTACAGGCTTGAGCCACCGCGCCCGGCCTCAGACTATTCTTTCTTTCTCTTTTTGTTGGGTTGGTTTTTGCTTTGTTGTTTTTATATCTGAGTTTCTCCTTACTTATAATTTTTTACAACTTTTCACCTGTCAAAGCCTCAATTTTATCTCATTTCTGCTAATTGCATTCTTTTATTTCCTGCTTTTATGAGCCACTGTCTTGTAAAATTTCTCAATTTAAATTCCACAGAAGGAACTTCTGATTATCCCCACTCATCTTCATACTGTATTATGTCATAGGTCCCAAGCCAATGCTTGGGTCAGAAGCCAATATGCATCCAATTTAGACTTACTCATTTTGGCTTCTCCTACAACAGGAACTGTGGTCCTGGCAGTTTCCTTTGGAATGAGATAAGACAAGTATCATAATGTGCTGTTAAATTTTGAAGAAAGTATGGAATTTGAAAAATTGAAAAGAAAGAAAAAGGTAAGGATTGAAGGAACATTTGGGTAAAACCCAGATATGCTGATGAACACAGTGAGGATAGGGCTCGGAGAGATGTACTTTATCCAGGGAGAAAGCATGTTCAGAGCAGTAGTGGAAACACTTCCGGTTAGGTAGGGTGAGAACAGGAAGTAGAAGCTCACTAAAGCAAGCCAAGGCTTTAGACTAATTGTTCTTGAGTCCATAACTTAACAAACAATAGTTAAGGGAATATAGTTGTCCCATGTGCCAATTAAATAACTGGATAGGGGTTTTAAAATCATTTTTTAAAAAAGCAATTAAAAAATACCTTTCATTTTGATCCTTAAGGGAATTTTTTAAAGAGAAACTCAGGACATGTTTGACTATAGGAAAAGATTATATTCCTTTCACTTAGAAAAATACATAACACTGGTGGAGCTAGATATGATAAGCCGGGAAATAGAAAAAGTGCCATTGTAAGTATAGACAGAGATATTTACATTTCAGCCTGACCCTAACTCTAACCCTAATTCTAATTTAAAAATAGATCACATTTAAAATGTATCTTTATTCTGGAAGAATTGCAAAGCTAAACTTTTCTAAAATCCTAGTCTTTAGAGAGACAACGTTATTTTGAGTTAAGTCAAAAATTTTGCACACACACATGCACACATGCATGCTGTGGCTTTCTTGTGGCTTTTCTCTTGAAATGGTTATGTGATTATATTATTTTCCCCCTCCATTTAGAAAGACATAACACATGTCATTGATCATTATTTTGCCACATGGTGACCCTGGTTTAAAGTTTTGTTCTATGTCCATGTTAAAGGAGAAAAAATGATAAATGACAATGTAATCAAGAAATTGCATATAAACTTGCCAGTCCGTCTAATTACAGAGTTTAGTGCTATGGTTTCCAATTTGTCTCTTCCTAGACAGTTGCTTTGTATCCATGAATGAATGAATTCATAGTATTAAAAACCTGCTCCCAGTACTATGTAATTTATCAAATAATATGTGTGAGTATAAGATATAACTGCTGCCCACAAAAAACTCATAATTTATTTGAGGACACAAAACTCATATACATAAAATAATTCATGAATGAGACATATTCACATATTATATGCAGGCAGATCCTGCTTTTACTGTGCTTGTGGAGATCCAATTTTAAAATTTATTTTTTATTTTTATTTTTTATTTATCATTGTTTTTTTTTGAGACAGAGTCTTGCTCTGTCCCCTGGGCTGGAGTGCAGTGGCGCAATCTCAGCTCACTGCAAGTTCCACCTCCTGGTTCACACCATTCTTCTGCCTCAGCCTCCCGAGTAGCTGGGACTACAGGCGTCCACCACCATACCTGGCTAATTTTTTTTGTAGTTTTAGTAGAGACGGGGTTTCACCATGTTAGGCAGGATGGTCTCCATCTCCTGACCTTATGATCCACCCGCCTCGGCTTCCCAAAGTGCTGGGATTACAGGCGTGAGCCACCGCGCCCAGCCTAAAATATATTATTTTAAGATAAACTCTCACGTGGGAGTATGTTGTATTCTGACACTATTATCTTTGTCTTTTGGGGCATATTTGGCTTATATACAAGTAAAATAATACCAGTTTTAAAAATTGTTAAATTCAAATTAACCTAACATATATTATCTATTATATGTTATGCATTCTTTTTTATATATTGTCACAAACTACAATTTCAGCACTGTCCATGTTCCTTATATTTTAGATAAGAAATGGCTCAGAGAAGTTAGGTAATACGACCAAATTTACACATCTACTAAGTGTCAATGCTGAGATTTGAAAGTCAGTTTTTCTCATTCAAACTTTAGTAGTCTCCTTACTGTCTATGTGAATGTTTGTGTCCCAGCCGAATTTGTATGTTGAGACACAATCCCCAATGCAATGATGTTAAGAGGTGAGGTTAGGAGGGGATTAGATCAGGAGGGTGGAGCTCTCATGAGTGGGATTATTGCTGTTATAAAAGAGGCGTGAGGGAGCTTGTTCACCCCTTCTTCCATCTGAGGACACATAGAAGGTGCCATACATGAGGAATAGGCCCTCACCAGAGATTGAATCTGATGGGGACTTGATCTTGGACTTCCCAGCTTCCAGAAGTGTGGGCAATAAATTTCTGTTTATAGATTACCCAGTCTTAGGCATTTTGTTGTATGAGCCCGAACAAACTAAGATAGAATCCTTTAACCTTCGTCCAATGATTGTGTGGTAAGTTATTAAGGATTGATTAAAGCTCTTTACTAGGCATTGCCAATGCTTAAATCTCTAAAATAAAAAAAAACAGAGAGACATGGATACTGCTTATGCAGATATCATAAATTCTATTGTTTATATGATTAGAGTCTAGGACTGTTCTACTTGAATGTTAATTGAGGAATGCAACACCAAGTAAGGAAAAGGTTAGAGAGGGTTTAGTTAATATGGATTAGCATCAGGAGGAAGATTTCATGGGGAAATTGACTAATTTCTTAAAAGTTGAATAATAGCAACCATATAAATAAATATCTTTGCTTTTACTTCTTTCTTTCTCTGCTCCCTCTCCTTTTCTTCCTTTCTGTCTTCTATTTGCTGCATAACTACTATGTGTCATAGAATAGTTGATGACATTTTCAAGTGTAAATCGCTTTCGTCTATACTATCTCATGTTATCCTTGTAACAATCTTTTGGGTTAAGTACAGAAGTGTTACTTTCTCTTTCTGATGAGAAAATCTGTAAACACTGTTTTCCAAGTTTTTGCCCTACATAGTAATATAGGACCTCAACCTGGTATAATAACGTAAGTTCCGTCAAGAGCTGCTAAAATCCCTAAGCAGTATCTTATATGTGTTTATAAACCAGTCTGGAGCTAGCTGATTTTCCAGGTTCTAGCAGGGTTTCTTCTGACCAGTACTTCATTTGTCATGTCACATTTACTAGGTACTACCACTCAAGAATGCCTTTGCTGTCACTTTCACTGGTCTCATACCACTAGCACACTATGTCTTCAGTTTTTAGTCACATGCCAATTTCTTTTATTTTAAATTTAATTAATTTATTTATTATTTACTTTAAGTTCTGAGATACATGTGCTGAATGTGCAAGTTTGTTACATAGGTATACATGTGCCATGGTGGTTTGCTGCACCTATCAACCTGTCATCTAGGTTGTCACATGCCAATTTCGAGATTTAAGATATGAGTTCACCAGGAGCTTAGGCAAGAAAAAACACTAGTACTTAGCTTTGCCTCCTTTATTCTTATTATTAAGACTTTGTTATTCAGTCAAACTCCTGCTAGACTTTCTTTCCCTAGGAATGGTTTTTCCAGTTCCTTTTGCAAACAGGTTCTTTGTTTTTTCTGACTCCCAGTGGTGGTAGATCAAGGTGGAACCTATGTGTAAGAGGTAGGTCTAGAACTAAATGTTTTGAATTCCAGAACCAAAAATCCTTAATGAAAAAATTAATTAGGAGTTGATACATTTTTAACCATTCTTTTTCATTCTAAAATAGGTTTTTTACAAAGCTAAAGAGTGGGAACAATTTTGAGAAAGGCACAGAGATGTATACAAGCTTATTTTATAAGAAACACTAGAGTTTCCATATGCTGTGAAAGGTTGCTGCTGAGTAAGGAAATGTGTAGATGTTTGAATGCCAGACAAAGAAATTTACAAATCTCTTTTCAATTTCTTTTTAATAGCCCATTAAACTGTTTTCATGCAATGGTTTTATTTATTTATTTATTTATTTATTTATTTATTTATTTATTTATTGAGACAGAGTCTTGCTCTGTCGGCCAGGCTGGAGTGCAGTGGCACTATCTTGGTTCACTGCAACCTCTGTCTCCTGGGCTCAAGCAATTCTCCTGCCTCAGCTTCCCAAGTAGCTGGATTACAGGCATGTGCCACCATGCCTGACTAATTTTTGTATTTTTTTGTAGAGACAGGGTTTCACCATGTTGGCCAAGCCGGTCTCAAACTCTTGACCACAGGTAATCCACCCGCCTTGGCCTCCCAAAGTGTTGGGATTACAGGCATGAGCCACTGCACCTGGCCACCATGGTTTATTTGTAGACTCCTATGATATACAGCTAGTGGTTTCTACTTATTTCCCATGATTTCAATCACTTCATGCTTATAAATACAAAGAGTTTTCTGTATTAAATTTTTAAGTGAGATGAATTTCATCGATTAATATTATTTAGGACATAGAAAAAAACACAGCTTAAATTCAGTATTTATAATAAAACAAGTTGGTTTATACATAATGTATTCCTATCTTCTAGCAAACATCTGCTGCACTAGGAACCCCAACATTGGCTTTTTCTGCAAAGAAAAAAAGTAACAGAAAGAAAATATTTACAGCTATTTTCAGATCCAAATTCAAAATCTTAGCTTGGACTAGGACTCAGTGGGACTTCATTAGAATTGCTGTAGAGAATTTGATTGAAAACTGAAAAGAGTTTCTGCATTCCTTGTGCAGCAGCAGGTCTGCAGAATTCAGAATAATACCCCTGGGAGGCATTAAGCAACAAGTCATGATTTCTCACTTTCCTGTTTCATTTATTTGAGAAGGTAGTTTTCCTTTTGTGAGAGAGGGTAAAAATGAAGATATTAGTTTAGGTTTTTGCTCTCTTCCAGTATCATGTCAAGCTTACTTATATCTGAAGTTTTCAGCTGTTCCTGTATCTGGTGGATTTAAAAAAGTGCCCTTTATAAATAAGATTAGTATGGAGAATTGATTTATTAACAGATAGCTTTATAAATTGACAGATTTCCATATTAACCTATGATTCACAAATCAAGTTCTGTCACTGTTTCCTGCCATCAAAATCAGTGATGAAGCCTCTTCCATACTAAATGAAGAGTTGTGAGGGACAGAACTCCACTTGTCCTCCTTTTGTTGCATAAACTACACCAGGCAAAGCCTTCTTAAAACCCTGATTTTTCTAGATATAAGTTACATGTTTCTTAGATAATCTATAATATACTTGACTACTAATGTGGTGTTTAAAAAAAATATTGGTAGAACAACTTATATTTCTTTAAAGATAAAACAGAAAATAGTAGTAGCTAATGATTCCTTTTTTCCTTTCCAACATTTTTATGATTCCAAAAATTTTCTGTTGTTTTTATAGGATCACAGGTGTTTTTATAGGTAAAAATAGAAGATTATTTGTGGTGTGAGATTTGAGGAGAATGCATCAGGTTCATCTTTTGAAGAACAGTGCCTTGCCCTTCTGTGAGAACTGGCACTCCCAACTTAGCGATGCATTTCTTTTGTGAATTAAGGAGGGCATGCTGAAGAACTGGAAGTAGCAACTTTATTCTCTCAAAGAGGGAAGAGGCTCTCCAGGGTTTCTCAATACTTTTATATTATTAGGTTTCACTTAATACCTTTATATTATCAGGTATCCACAGGTTATCTTGAACTTCATTGTGCAGCATTGCATGAGACACTTTAGTTTCCATGCTCAGCTGTTAGCTGCTTCAGGCAGGGAACGAGGATGCTATAAATGAAAGATGAAAGATATAAGGAAGGGAAATTAAATGGCCCCTAAATTACAAGAGAGGTGATAATATTACAGGCTAAGGTTAAGACTATGTACCAAGGCATTTAATGCAGTAGGTTAAGAAGGTAGAGTAATGAAGAGACAACCTTGGTGAGTGCTACCACAAACCCAGGAAACCAGGACTCCTGCACCGGGTCTCCACGTGATGGAGAGTCCCACTCTTCTGTCTTCTGACTGTGCTCCTCTTCTAGGTAGAAGGATCTTCTGGGTCTAAGGGGATGTTTCCACCCAGAACCCTCCTTCTAAACTATGCCCCAGCAGTCCCAGAACCCGTCACTTTGTGTCCAGTGCCTACATGAACCTCTTCTCCATATCCATCCTTCCAATTACACCCATGCATGGTCCTCTAGATTCAAGCAGGATGTCCATCTGTACTCTTGCCCAGGCCTGGAAAATGTTAGGACAGCCTGACCATGCTTGTTCATAATACACATTAATCTGGAACTGGTCCTGTGTGAGTCTGGAGGTTCTCAGAGAATGAAGGGGAACGAAGTCTAATCAGCTATTTGCTTATGTTCTTAGGGCTTAGGCTGTTTAGTCCCAGATTTGCTCAAGAAAATTTACACACAAAAAGATCAATGATGTGTATATGGAGATCTGAAAAGCCGAGTTTTACAAGGAATCAGGTTGTCTTGTTACATGGGTTTTAAGGGAGAAAAGTGGAAGGAGGACCAACCCTGCAGATGAGAACCCCAGTAATGGATAAATTAGTAGTTAAAGGAGATAGCAGGATTGAGAAGAGATTTGACATGAAAGGGCTATATTGGATATGCTTACAGTCAGAGAGAAAATTTGCTTTATATATACTGATATTATTAAAACATGTACTTTGAGTTTATTGAATAATGAAAGTTCCTCTTTATATAGCAAATAATTTATCATTACATTTTTTGGTAGTGTGTAGAGTTTTCCTATAATGTTTTACTATCCATATACTATTATATATTCTATATAATACCTTTCAATTTACAGACTCCTCAGTGTAGGACTAGTGATACTAATCCATCTACTGTTGATGATTCAGATTGTTTTGATGAAGGCACCTGTACATCTGCAGAATACTGTAGACTGAATTTTGTCTCCCAAGATTCATATGTTCGAGGGCTAACTCCTAATGTGTTGGTATTTGAAGATGGAGCCTTTGGGAAGTAGTTAGGTTTAGATAAACTGATGAAGGTGGGAGCCTCATGATGGCATTATTACCCTTACAAGAAGGGAACTTGGTCTCTCCCTCACTCTCTCTGCGGTGTGTGAACACAGAAAGAAGGCGACTATCTGCAAGTCAGGAAGAGGGACCTCACCAGAAACTGACCAGGCTGGCACCCTCATCTTTGACTTCCAGCCTCCAGAACCATGAGAACATAAACTTCTGTTGTTTAAGCCACCAAGTCCATGGTCTTTTGTTATGGCAGACTAGGACAAAGGTACAGACATTGAGTTGATTATCTGGGGCATAAGAATGAATATATGCTGAAGCCCTATAGGGCTTGTCCTGCAACTTATTTTATTTAAAATGGCCCTAGAAGTCACATTTTTTCTTTGACTATTAAAGGAAGCATATGTAACTCCACAGCAGAACACAATAACATATCTGCTTTTCTGTAAAGTTAATTTGAAAGTCTATGGATCTAGCATTTTTCTTTCTGGTGAGGCTTGGTCCAAAGAAAACCGTATTCTCTCCTACTGTGATCAGTGTTCTCTGACTGGACACCATTGAGAACACTAGTTCTAATTTATGTGCTAGTGACCCAGCAGGCCACAGACTTGCATATTTACTAGGGCACATTTATTTATCTTGTATGCAAGGCTAATGGAGGGCAAGGAAGTTAGTCCTTGCTATTTCAAGAACATGTACGTGAACAACTTGGAAGTAGCTTCTTTCAAACCACACGCATTGGTCTCAATCAAAATAACTGTTTACAATTTATCAGATGTGGCGTGAGATCCATTGCCAGTTGACTGAGCAAAGTCCAGGCTATACAATAGTAAAAATTGTGTCTTTTTTGATAAGATTAAAAACTATGATAAATGATTGAATAATAAATGTGGGATAACTTTTATTATGATAGCTTGCATTCTTATCCATATATTCAGTGATGTCATATTAAGAAGAGAAAAAATGATTTTAAAATAATTCTCAGCATGCGTAGTTGATTAAAAGTAGATTTCCATGGCTGGGTGCGGTGGCTTAGGCTTGTAATCCCAGCACTTTGGGAGGCTGAGGCGGGCGGATCACAAGATCAGGAGATCGAGACCATCCTGGCTAACACGGTGAAACCCCATCTCTACTAAAAATACAAAAAATTAGCCGGGCGTGGTGGCTTATGACTGTAGTCACAGCTACTCCGGAGGCTGAGGCAGGAGAATGGCGTGAACCGGGGAGGGGGAGCTTGCAGTGAGCAGAGATCGCGCCACTGCACTCCAGCTTGGGCAACAGAACGAGGCTCCGTCTCAAGAAAAAAAAAAATAGATTTCAATTTTTCAAACACTAGAGTGGGCTATGTGTTCTGAAATGGAATGGAAATATGGAGGAAATGATGTGATCAGAGTTCTTGATGCTCCACTCTTCTGAGGAAGGAGAGCTCTGGGGAAGCCTAGTATTAGGCAGTGAGCATATGAACAGGGAAGAGTCATGCTAGCTCGCTAGTTCCGGTTCCTCTCGGGGAAAGCAGCTGCTATCATTCAGAGCTGCGTCTAGCCTTTGCCTGCATTGCAATATAGATAAACTTCCTAAAATATATAGGGTCATAACTTTCAGTCAGAACGAAATAGTGTACACATTTTTCCCTGTTCTTCCCTGGTAAGCACAACTATAAAGCAGAAGAAACAACCAAAGGATCACTCTAAAAGATGCTGGAGGAAAGGGAGCTGGTTTGGGACCCCAGAGCTAAAGAAGTGGCACAGAACCAGAGCATCCTGAATACTCCCACCTACCAGAGGAACCTCACTGAGATCTGCCATTTCTGGGCACTCAAAATAAAAACTGAAGACAGCCCAGGCGATCCCATTTACCTGTCCTTGGATCTAATGGGAGTCCCTCTGACCACTCTAGGGGAACCTGTCACTACTAACAAGGAGAATTGACTGGGGCTTCTACCACAAAAAACAAGCAGGTGGAGGCACAATCCTTCCCTGCCAGGCTTAAGACTGCATATTAAGGGCTATATAGTGTGACATTGGAAGGATATCCAATGTCCTTTTTGTGTGTGTGTGATATATCCAATATCTCACAGTATCACACTATATACGTGGAAGGATAGAAACATGTATCAACAGAACAGAATGCAGGACCCAGAAATAGACCCTCACAAAAATTCTCAACTGATTTTTGACAAAATGAAAAAGCAATTTAATTAAAAAAAATCTTTTTCAACAAATGGTTCTGGAGCAATTCAGTATCAATATGCATTCATGAGTGTTGCCTTTAACCTCATACCTTACATAAAAATTAATTCAAAATGGATCATAAACTTCCAAGAAAATGTAAAACTATAAAACCTAAAAAAAAAAGTAAGAGAAAAATATCCAGGATCTTGGGCTAGACGAGTTCTTAGATGTGACATAAAAACATGATACATAAATAAATCAATAAATTGGATCACATCAAAATTAAAAATTACCCTGAGAAACCCCAAATGAAGAGGATAAAAGACAAACTCCAGGACAACTTATACTTTCTTTAAGAACTAAACATGCACCTACCACATGACCTAGCAATTGCATGACTGGACATTTATTTCAGAGAAATGAACAGTTATACTTGCAGAAAAACATGTACATAATTGTGCATAACAGTTTTATTCATAATAACCAAACCTGGAAACAGCCCAGATGTTCTTCAGTGGATGAATCATCTCTTAACACTATGATATTACAATAGATTGATGTGCTTTATTTATAGTTTAACTAGTGATGTTTTCTTACATAGATTTCTGTAAATATTCCCTTCCCTCAGATTGCTGAACTATTCTGGGTGGCATGCTTTCAGCAAGGTTTCCTATTGCTGGATGGTTAGGAAGTATTTTTCTGTTATTGCAAAAGTTTTCTCACCCTTCATTCCTTATTTTGCTTATTTTTGTATCCAGAGCACTTCTAGAAGAGAGTGAAGTTTCAATTCAAATAGACAAGATTTTAATTATATTCAATCAAATGAAACATTGTAATTCATTTCCCTTTTAATTCATGCTTTCTCTACAGTAATTAAATATATATTCTTTTGTTTTGAACAGATGTTTTGAGCCTACCAATGGTTATCATCAGAAATACATAATAGTTTTTCCAAGCTATTTTGATTTATATCATTACCAATGTCAATTAAAACAAATACACATCATTGGCCAGGTATGGTGGCTCATGCCTGTAATCCCAGCACTTTGGGAAGCCGAGGCAGGTGGATCACCTGAGGTCAGGAGTTTGAGACCAGCCTGGCCAATGTGGTGAAACCCTTTCCTTACTAAAAATACAAAAATTAGCCAGGCGTGGTGGCACGCACCTATATTCCCAGCTACTTGGGAGGCTGAGGCAGAAGAATCGCTTGAACCCCAGAGGCGGAGGTTGCAATGAGCCGATATTGCACCACTGCACTCCAGCCTGGGCAACAGAGTGAGACTCTGTCTCAAAAAACAAACAAACAAACAAACAAAAAAACCCAAAAGACAAATACACATCATTATAGCTACTACCCAAACTAGAAACTTGCTTTCAATAATTAGAGTATAATTTAGTGAGTATATAAAAACATTTTCAAATAACTTCAATTTTGTTCTTCATATGCAAATGCTTACAGGGGCAGTTTATATGAAATATAAAATATTATTTGTATATTTACATAATTATCCATTGGGAGATTCATTGTTTAAAAGCAAAGTGTTTCTAGGGCATTATTTGAAAATTTTTTCTTTTAAGTTTGCTGATATTTACCTTTTTAAAGTATTAATTTGTTTAAATTTGCTAAATAGAGTTGTTTAGAAAGGGTTTTTATTTAACCATTTATTGATGGCCTAATGTATTTTAAGCTCTAGAGTTAATGAAGATAGTGGACTTACCGTGCAAAAAGTTGAAGTCACTAGATTATGTTCACACAATAGAGTTAGGACTAAAAGTTTAGGCTCCTGTTAGTTATACTATTATTTCCACCACACTGCACTAGTCTTCAGAACTTTTTCTAACACTTATTTAAAAATTAAACTAATTCAAATTGTTGCAGTTATTCCAAATTCCAAATCAAAGCCCACATTAAAAAGTTTTATTTATATGTTTCCACATAAAAGAGTCATAGGCCAAGCACGGTGGCTCATACCTGTAATCCTAGCACTTTGGGAGGCCGAGGTGGGCAGATCACGAGATCAGGAGATCAAGACCATCCTGGCCAACATGGTGAAATCCTGTCGCTAATGAATATACAAAAATTAGCTGGTCATGGTGGCGCATGCCTGTAGTCCCAGCTACTCGGGAGGCTGAGGCAGGAGAATTGCTTGAACCTGGAAAGCAGAGGCTGTGGTGAGCCACTGCACTCTAGCCTGGCAACAGAGTGAGACACCATCTCAAAAAAAAAAAAAAAAAAAGAAAGAAAGTCATGGTTACTTTTACACTAATAATTGAATTATTTTGGTAAAAATGTTTCTAGAAGGCATTATCATATGAGTTTTCTTTTGCACATCTATAAATAAGGGGAAAATATGGGTTGTAGACTATTTATATTTTCTTTCTTTACATGCACAGTTACTGCAGACTAGTCCTATTTCTGGAGAACAAGGACTAGTCTTCAGGCATAGCATATTAGGCAATAAACATTCTGTCTGGATATATGCACATCCTATATTGAGGGAGAGCTAGTTGTAGTCTCCCTTTGTCTCTATGCCACTCTTTTCTTACTCACAAACATGTTGGATAGCTGTAAAGTTCCTCTGGTCCAATGGTGCTCTTGGGTATCACTCCACTACCTCCTTCTAAAGTTTAGCAGGGTATTTGAATGCAAAATCTGGTATCTTCATCCCATGAACTAAAAGCTTGAGTTAAAAAGAAAGGAAAATGTTTTTTGATGTTAATGCAAATATTATCTTACTCTCCATCATTCTAATTCCACCAGCCACTAGTTGGTTTTTAAGACCAGGGCAACTTGCATATTGCTACACTTAATTTTACCTGTCAGAATTACTTAATTAATATGTTATTCGCAATGAATACAATTAATTTATAAGACAAGTAATGAGAAATTCTAAAAAACTGTTTGCATTGTTCTATGGCATATTTTGGTATCTTTGCAAGTCAACCATTTGGTTAGAAATCTTTTTTTTATTAGATTTGTTAACTCTCTCTCTTTATATCACAAGTCTTCTATGTTTTAAGATATGTGTCATAAATTATATTAGCTATCCTCCACTTTGCTGGTTTTAAATTTACTCTGTGGATACTTAGTCTTTTAAATGTTCTAGAAAATCATCATTCTTCATTTTATTTTGTTGGAGGTAAAATTCATTTAATGAAATAAGAGTAACTTTCAAAGCAGAATGATTTTCTTTGTTAATCCTACTTGTCCAATTTTGCTAACAATAGCAAGAGGTTGGAACTTCCTGTAAGCAAAATAATAAAAATAAGAAAAAATGCCAACCAGAAAAATAATTTGAAGTTTAACAATCCTCCATCAAGGTATAAAAATTAAAGATAAAAAAGAGAATTGTTTTGGCTGTGACAGACACTCTCATGACCTCAGTGTTGTTCAATGGACCAAAATGTAATCTCTCCAATTAATATGAAAACAGATTACTTTTAAGATATTTTTCCCAGTTATAAAGATAGTTAATGTGCCCTTTATCTTCAGGAAATATTAGAAACACAAAGGAAAAGATTTCAAAGAAATTGTGCTGAAAATAATTTTGTGATATTCTGCATGGCAGTATTGTCAGTACAAACTAAACATCATCAAGTTGTATTAGATCTAAGCAAAAATGCTTTTAAGGAGAATATTTGTTTCTATGTACAAACATAAGTATCATTTGCCTATACACACTTTGTTTATGTGCATTATAGACAATGACATTATCCCACTCTGCAATAAGCAGAGTGGTAGTATCCAAATTGCAGTTTCAGCCACTACCAATTATCATTTAGCGTTAGAATGACAAATTAAATCATACCAAGAATAATTTAATATGAAGGGTATTACAAGTTCAGTGAAGAATAAATTGTGTTAGTGAATAAATACTATATAATGGTGAATTAATGTAATCATATCAGTTTGAGATTTTTTTATTAAAAGTTTATTTTCATTAAGAAAAATTACGAAGCAATACAACAAATGATAATTCAATCATAATTACATAAGAAAAGTAATGACATAAGAAGCACGATTTAAAAAATATATTGTGTAGTTTTAAATTTACTTCATAAGCCATTTGTTTAGTTTTATCACAACTAGATATTTATTTGTTATTAGTTTTTTAACTTTTAAGTTCAGGGGTACATGTGCAGGTCTGTTATGTAG
Source organism: Rhinopithecus roxellana (assembly GCF_007565055.1). NCBI lineage: Eukaryota > Metazoa > Chordata > Mammalia > Primates > Cercopithecidae > Rhinopithecus > Rhinopithecus roxellana. Next base: position 27,437,193 of record NC_044549.1, on the reverse strand, counting down.
GTAAACTCATGTCACAGGGGTTTGGTGTGCAGATTATTTCATTATCTAGGCACTAAGCCTAATAACCAATAGTTACTTTTTCTGACCCTCTCCCTCCTCCCACCCTTCACCCTCAAATAGGCCCCATTGTCTGTTGTTCCCCTCTTTGTTTCCATGTGTTCTCTTAATTTAGCTTCCACTTATAAATGAGAAACACAATATTTGGTTTTCTGTTCCTGCATTAGTTTGCTGAAGATAATGACTTCCAGCTCCATCCATGCCCCTGCAAAGGATATAATCTCATTCTTTTTTTATGGCTGCATAGTATTCCATGGTGTATATGTACCACATTTTCTTTATACTGTCTACCATGGATGGGCATTTAGGTTGATTCCATGTCTTTGCTATTGTGAATAGTGCTGCAATGAACATATGTGTGCACGTGTATTTATGGAAGCATGATTTATATTCCTTTGGGCATATACCCAGCAATGGGATTGCTGGGTCAAATGGTAGTTTTGTTTTAGTTACTTGAGGAATTGCCACACTGCCTTTCACAATGGTTGAACTAATTTACACTCCAATCAGCAGTATATAAGTGTTCCCTTTGCTCTGCAACCTCGTCCCATCTGTTGTTTTTTTGGAGTTTTTAAAGATAGCCATTCTGATTGGTGTGAGATGGTATCTCATTGTGGTTTTGATTTGCATTTCTCTAATGATCAGGGATTTGAGCCTTTTTTCATACGCTTGTTGGCTGCATGTATGTCTTCTTTTGAAAAATATCTGTTCTTGTCCTTTGTCCACTTTTTAATGGGGTTGTTTAATGGGGTTATCTTGTAAATTTGTTTAACTTAATTCTAGATGCTGGATATTAGACTTTTGTCAGATGAATAATTTGTAAATATTTTCTCCTATTCTGTGGGTTGTCTGTTTAGTCTGTCAATATATATGTATTTTTTTCTATGCAGAAGCTCTTTAGTTTAATTAGATCCCATTTGCCAATTTTTGTTTTTGTTGCGATTGCTTTTGGCATGTTCATCATGAAATCTTTGCCTGTTCCTATGTCCAGAATGGTATTGCCTGAATTATCTTTTTTTTTTTTTGAGACAGAGTTTTGCTTTTGTTGCCCAGGCTGGAGTGCAGTGGCATGATCTTGGCTCACTGCAACCTCCGCCTTCCGGTTTCAAGCGATTCCCTACCTCAACCTCCCGAATAGCTGGGAATACAGGTGTCAGCCACCATGCCCGGATAATTTTTATATTTTTAGTAGAGATGGTTTTTCACCATGTTGGCAAGGCTGATATCAACTCCTGACATCGTGATCTGCCTGCCTTGGCCTCCCAAAGTGCTGGAACCACAGGTATGAGCCACTGCCCCTGGTCAGCCCTGGTTATCTTTTAGTGTTTTTGTAGTTTTGAGTTTTACATTGAAATCTTTAATCTATCTTGAGTTGATTTTTGTATATGTATATACTTTGTATATGGTGTAAGGAAGGAGTCTAGTTTCCATTTTCTGCATATGGCTAGCTAATTATTCCAGCACCATTTATTGAATAAGAAGTTCTTTCCCCATTGTTTGCTTTTGACAGCTTTGTTGAAGATCAGTTAACAACCAAATATTTCGGTGGCACAAATGTATTCAAGTTTAAACCATATAGTTTCTTTGTCATGTAGAAAATTATATTTCTATAGCTAGTCTAGATTTTCAGATTTCAGTAATTTTGAGTCTTGGTTGATCTTCACATTTATATCATTGAAATGTAGCTTTTTCATAATTCATTTAGTTCCTGGAATCCCCTGACTACTTGCCGTTTTCTGAATGTTTATGCTTTCTGTCCCTTTCTGTGGGAAATGTATGTTACTGTTGTGTCTTAACTTGAATCTCTCCTGGCTCAATCTTCTTCTTAGGCTGTTTTAAAGTAATTGTAGTATCCCTTTACCATCAATGCCACATTGCAATGCCTTATTTATTTCTGTTTAACTTCTAGACTGAGCTGTATAGATTACACCAATGTAATAAGAACTGGCACATAGTGATAACTCCAGAAATGCTTGTAGAATGACTTCCAATGCGAAATAAATATTTCAGAATATTGCAGAACTTACTTATTTTTTTAAAAGTCCAGTAAGATATTTCAGTCCTACAAATATATATATGGAGATAGAAATAAAAGAATATAATGCAGCTATGTGCCAGGCAAGGAGCCAGCGGCTTTGGATATAATGCCAGAGAGAAATGCATGGATAATTCTAAACTCCTTTGTTAAACAAAGAGATTCATGGCCAATAATTTCAGTGTAATTAAGGAATATCATCCCCTTCTTAACCATATTCTTACAGTCTAATCTCTAAAATCCACATCCATGTCTGTAAGGTTAAAGGCAAAAATAAAATCATTATGATGTCAGAAACATGCAAATAAATTAGTTTTTGGATAATCTGTATGTGTTGAAAAGGATTTATTGTCCTATGTTAATACTTGAAACTCTCTTCTCCTCATATATGCTACATAATGAATATAATATGTAATACATGTGCTCCTGATGATAAAGTGCTGATGTATAGTCACCAAAAAATGTAGAGGAAGGCCAGAATATCCAGAGAGCAATGGCCTTGGCTCCCACTCACAGCTCTGTACAAGAGAGCCAATGTTGACTATGTATTCCTTATTTCTGCTATTGTTATGTCTGTATAGGTTTGTGATCCTCACACTTCTTATCCTACATCAGATTTTAAATTCTTAGAGAAAGGCAGGTCATATTTTTTCTTGCTTTTGTCAATTTCAGTAATTTTGATTACATACAAAGGTGAAGGCTTTTGACTCACAATTAGTAGTTATAATTGACTTTTCTATTTTTACTGATCTTGGTCAGCAGCATGTTAACATGTACAAACATATATACACAGTGCCTTTCCATGTAAACTATGAAACCCAAGAACAAACCAACGTGTGTAACTCATGAGCTATAGAAGTTATAATCTGGATGGGGCTTATTTAGCAGGGTACACTAACCAGGGAAACTAAATAGCTCTTATTCTAGTGATAGCAATCCTTCAAGAAAAATTAATAAATTACTCATTCTTACATGTTTATGCTAATGTTTACAACCATTAAGAGTATAGGACAATCTTATAGTGGTGTAGCAATAAGTATTTAAAATTATACAATTAACAAGAATTAGAAGAAAAATATTCAACATTCTAATTTTCTTTCAGTTTTGCTTAAAGATCAATTAACCTCCGTAGTTGGTTAATATATTTTTCTCTTCAAACTTTATCATTAATATATCTGAGTTAAAGAGCAAATAAAACAGTGTGGTAACGTGACCAAAGGCTAAGATATGTTCCTGGCATTTAGCACATTTCCTATTCAATGCATGTGTGAATATCTTCTGAAAGAAGTACAGAGAAAGCCAGATCTTCATATGAGGTCTGTACCATAATGAAGCACATCTGCTGATTTCCAGTAGGTTTTTCCAGTAGGTTTTTTCAGTATATTCTTTAGATTCTCTGGCAAAACATAGTTATAGAAGCCTGAATGATGATTTCCCATTGAAACCACATCCTAGTGGTTACAGTGATGACAGTTTTTTGCCTCTCCTAGACCTATGTTAGGCAGCAGTTGAAAAATGGAAAAAAACAGGGGGATGTACGTATGAATGCACTACTTTTATAAAAAAGGCTACACATGATTTTCCAAATGGATTTTTCATAGAGCATGAAATTATATAAAAGCTGCTTTCAAATTGTTTGAAATTATTATTTGAGCTCAGATGCCAACTCAACAGATTATACTTTGAAAAAACAATTATTTGTGCCTTAATTACTTACTTACTTTGGAACTGATTATTGTGATTTAGGATTTCACAAATAGGATTTATTTTAGATGAAAATAGTCTCTAAATTGTAACTGTTAAAGAATATCTACAAAAAACACATCAAACTTTAAAAATAATCCCCCTTCTAACATACTGTTACTTCATCTAAAGGAGCAAAAATCCTTCCGTTTATCAGCTCCCGAGTTCTTTTGCAATTAATCTTGATAGAAATAGTTTATATTTACAGGAAGAAGAAACAAATGAAAAGATCTACATTGATTTTCTTTATTAAATCATCAAAATTATAGTCACGTTATAATTTGGGCCCTCTCTTTAGAACTGAAAGCAAACTAGAGAAAACAGACTTTTCAAGCAGTAAAAAATAATAATTCTAATAGCACCATGACTATTTTCTCATGAGAAAGAGTTGGCAAATTATACTTTTGATTAAAAAAGCACTTTTTAATTTTTCCCCAGGTAAAGTTTATCATTACATTATCTGTCCTAATTGTGTGTGGCGGGGAGGCCAAGGAGGAGGAAGAAGGTGGATTTAATGTCAGGCCAGTTCTTCAAAAGTATCTATCGAGAGTCTTCAAATTATGCTAATAAGCACTAGCCACTGGTTTCAGTCTGCTTAAAGAACAATTAAAAGATAAAGATGATGAAACTGCAGAGACTGAGAGCAGCAAATCACAAATTTGGTGATTTGAATTTAAAATGGAGGTAACTTACTACAAAAAGTTTGTGCACCTCTTCAAAGATAATTTGTATCTTGAGGGAAGATTATTCTTCTGGGATTGGACTTTTTTTCAGTTTTTTTCAGTTTTGCTTTAAAATTTGATATTTAAAATAATACAAACCAGTATCACAAATGGGGCATACAATATATTTTTACTAGAAATCTCTAAGTACATTCCCTCTCTATTTTATGGATGAATGGTAGTTTATAGGTTTCAGAATGAGTTAAAGTCATTTAGAAAATGTTTTTATTTTCTTTTTCTTAAAGTTAATATTTTCCTGAATGCTATTTATCTTGTCCTTATGCATATTCTTGCTTAAGCACTCTACCTAAAGAATACTCTTGAAGGAAAATAATATAAGCATCTTAAACAAATCTCTATTCTTTCTCTGTGTAAAACAGGTGGGGAGGAGGGATTAGTTGATGAGAGGAGTCTGTTAGGGAGTGGATTACTTATATTTCAATGTCTCTCTTATCTGCATTGCATTTATAGCATTTTCTTGCAGAGCAGTTTTTTTCTACTTAGGAACTCCTGGGTTTTGTTTTGTAAAATAACATTAGATTTTAAGCATCACTGTGTAACATTTTTATCTTCTGTTAGCATTCTGAGAAAGCTGAGAAGGTGTTATTTGTGCTTGCCCATCTCTAACTCACTGAGTTAAGAATGGCATTGTCAGAAAGAAAAGAGAAAATGTTGAAAATGATCTTTTCTCCTGTGTTTTTCCAGAGACTCAACGCTTGAAGCATTTTAAGCAAAACAAATCCCAGCCACGATAGAGTCTCAGAATCTGTCTCTTCCTGTTCAGCAGGGATCAGGTTTAAGCACCTGCATATCAAATAATGCCTGGTCCCTTAGGACAACAGGTTACAAAACCCCTCTCTGAACCTCTGTAATAGACAAGGAAAGTTGTGATGAGTTATAGGACTTGGAGAAATGGGAAAATAGCCAGGATTCATCTGATGCTATTTTCATTCTAGTCTCATAATTTTCTCAAATTAACAAAAGAGTAGCGTTCCATTTGGAAAGAAGGAGTTAAGGAAATGAAGACAGCCCACAGAGTTCCCTGGCAAATTCCCGTTTTACCCAAGTGGATTTGAATAGTTCTCAAACCACTGTGGAGTTTGGCTGGTTTCATAATGTTGATCAAACAAAGTTTTAATTTTGTTTGATAAATGAGAACCTTATGAGGTCAGTACAGATGTAGCTATTAAAATTGACTGCTTAAATAAATGATTTTTTTAAAAAAGGTTCTGAATTTGTCTAGGTCCATCTGGGGACCTTATCTTACTCTTTGGTTGACATTAAGATGAGGTTTACTGATGAACTCGGCCTTATTTTTTTCTTTAATATATTCTCCATAAAAATCTTTTCAAGGTGAATCAGTTGCTTTATAGTGCCTTTATTATCAGGTTGTATTAAAATACATTTTGTTGCCCTTATGCATGCTACTTTTTGCACATCCCTTTATATACCTTAATAATAATCCTGACTCACCGTCACATTGATATGAATTTGAATTACTTTCTTGGTAATGGGAATTGATTGTGCTGATCCAGCCACATATTGTTTTCCAGTATGTGAAACATCTACACATTTTTCAGAGTGGAGTGATCTATGTGGTGTGATTTTAAAGAAATCCTATACAGCTATATGCCCCCAAATAATGTTATCTACCAGGGTGCCAGCAATTCTGCCAACAGTGATAAATTCTTTTGGTTCTTAGGTGTCATCCAAATTTAACATGCCTTTTAAAAATAATATATATCTGGGAGGCATAATAACTTAAGCTCCCGCTCATTAATATTTTAATTTAAAAGACATTGAGTGACAGTCTTCTATGGAAAGGTCCTAATAGTCCCTAGAAGGTAGACTCCAAGGGTCGACTGTCTGTTGTGGAAGAAAGGATTGAAGAGGAGAAATAAGAAACCATCAAAGGAATATTGATATGTATAATTCTACTCTCCAAATATTCCCTCTTGGCCCTCTTGCAATAAAATGGAAAAAAATAATGTGAGAATACTCTGGGTGAGTCAGAATATTTGTGTGTGTGTGTATGTGTGGGGGTGGGTGTGTGTAGTGAATCTGTTTCTATAATGACCTTTAGGGCTATAGAAGCTGCTAATAAGCTTGGTTTACCTAATATTTTGGAGGCATGATCATTTACTGGTTTTAACTTTTTAACAAAAATTCGTCAGAAAAATCAATACGAATATTCTCATTATACAATTAGGGGATGAACATTTTCTCATCATTATAGATTCTTGAAAGAACATATTTATTGGCTACATAGTTTGTCATTATATGAATGTGCAACAGTTTAACCATTCTTTTGTTTTTCCAATTATTAACTATGATACATGTCAAATTTACTTGTGTATATGCATGTTATAATTTCATTCATATAGACTCTTAGAATAGAACTAAGAGAAAAAGTTTTGAGCTTTGGATCAAATTAATGGATCAAAAGAAAAAATATCACATTTAATATTCTTGAGAAATTGCTTTCTGGAAGGTCTGTCATGATTTTCCATTGCTACCAACAGTGTATAAAAGTTCAGGTCTCACCTTTTTAGGAACAAAAAATGTCCCAAAATCCTTTCATGTAATTTAATTTTTAAAGACTACAAAATATTAAAGCCAATGTTAGAAGCTGTCTATTTGAACTCATTAATTTATTGATGAGAAAATAGGTACACAGTGTTACTCTTCCATTTTTAAATGATTTTAAACTTTAGGATAAAAAGTTTTCCTGAGTTTCCAAGGCCAAGTATGTGGATCATAGTATGTTCTAGATAAATGTCTATTAAATGGAAGAATGAATAAATGTGTAAATGTATAAATTGTCAATAATCATATTTACCATGTTTTAGTGATTCTAAAAAGCCATGTATTGTGCTATTAATTAATGCATTGCTAATAAAGAGAAAACACAGTCCATTAAATTATATGTCACTGGTTTTGAAAAAAGCGCAGGTCTGACCTTTAAAAACTTTCTCAAAGTTAATAGGAAAAAATAGTGGCTCATTGTCATTTGAATTTGTAGCATTTTTATTACTAATAGCATTCAAAATATTTTCTTGTTTTTCAAGACATATAATTCTTATTTGCCTACTCTTTTACAGTATTTTTTTAAATTACTTTTTAAAAATTTTTTTGAGACAGAGTCTTGCTCTGTCACCCAGACTGTAGTGCAATGGCATGATCTCGGCTCACTGCAACCCCCGCCTCCTGGGTTCAAGTGATTCTCCTGCCTCAGCCTCCCAAGTAGCTGAGACTACAGGTGCAGGCCATCATGTCTGGCTAATTTTTATATTTTTAGTAAAGATGGGGGTTTCACCATGTTGGCCAGGGTGGTCTCGATTTCTTGACCTTGTGATCCGCCCACCTCAGCCTCCCAAAAGATTGGGATTACAGGCGTGAGCCACCGTGCCCGGCCAAATTACTTTTTATTTTTAGATAATTATAGATACACATAGAGTTGAAAAATATAATGTCATATACTCTCTACTCAGGTTCTTCCAGTGGAAACAATGAAAAACCATGATATGATACCACAACCAGACTATTGACATTAATACAGTCAAGATACAGAACACCGTCATCACCACAATCATCCCTCCTATCATTTTCTTGTAGCCACATTCATTTGTCTTTTGTCCCCATTGTTTCCTTTTAATTCCTGGCAACCATTAATCTGCTCCTTTTTATAGTTTGTCATTTCAAGAATGTCATGTAAATTAAATCATACGGTATGCAAACTTTTGGGATTGCTTTCTTCCTTTAGCATAATTGTCTGGTGATTTATTCAGAGTATTGGATGTATCTGTAGTTTGTTGCTTTTTATTGCTCAGTGGTATTCCATGATATGAATGCATCACAGTGTGTTTAACCATTCACTTGTTGCAGGTCATCTGAACTGTTTTCAGTTTTTAACTATTACAAATAAAACTGCTATAAACATTCACGTACATGTTTTTGCATGGATACAAGTCTTCATTTCTCTGGAATATGGGATATCAGGCAATTACCAGTTATATGGTAGTGGTTTGTTTAGTTTTTAAGAAACTGGAGAGCTGTCTTCAAGAGTGGCTGTTTGCATTTTCATCAGCATGTCTGAGGGATCCAATTTCTCTATATTTTTGCATTTGGTCACAGTTTATCTTAGCCATTCTGATAGGTGTATAGTGATAGCTCATTAGAGTTTTAATCATATTTTCACGATTTATAAATTGTCGAATATTATTCCATGTACTCATTTTCAATTTACATATTATCTTTGGTGAAACTTTTTATGTCTTAAGCCCACATTCTAATTCAATTATTTATTTTGTTTACTAAGTTCTGAGAGTTATTTATACAGCCTAGATAATAATCTTTAATTGGTTTACAAATACTTCTCCCAGTCCATAGCTGTTTTCTCTGCCTCTTCATAGGAGCTTTGACAGAGCAAATATTTTAATTTTGATGAACTGCAGTTTATAAATTTTTCCTTTTGTGGATTATGCTTTTGGTATCTAGCCCAAGAACTTTGTGCTTAGCCCCAGATACTGAAGCTTTTCTCCTATGATCTTACCTAAAAGTTTTATAGTTATGCATTTTTCATTTAAGCATCTTTTGAGTTTTGACTTAATTATTATCTATAGGTTTCATCATAAGTCTTGAAATTGGGTAGACTGATTCCTCCCAACTTATTATTTTTTTACAAAATTCTTCTTAGTTATTCTACTTCTTTTGCCATTCCATATAAATTTTAGAGTGAGCATGTCTATATTTATTAAACAATGCTGGAATTCTGATAGAACTTGTATTAAAATTATATGTTAAATTTGGGGAGAATTGGCATCTTCATTATGTTGAAACTTCCAATCTATGAACTTTGTATGTCTCTCAATATAGTTAGGTCTTCTTTAATTTTATTCATCAGCATTTTGTAGTCTTCACCATAGAAATCGTGTATATGTTTTGTTAGATTTGTCCCTAAGTAGTTCATTTGTTCAGACTGCTAGTAAGTGGTAAGGTAACTTTAATTTTGGTGTCTATGTGTTCATTGCTAGTATATGGAGATACAATTAATTTCTGTATGCTTAGCTTCTCTTCTGCATTCATGTTTAACTCATTAATTTACGAAGTTTTTTTTTTTTTAATTCATTGGAATTTTTTATGTAGACAATGATGTTACCTACAAATAGGAATTGTTTATTTATTCCTTTCCAGTCTGTATGCTTTTTATTTTCTTTTCCTACCTTATTCCTCTGGTTAGAACTTCTAGGATTATGTTGAATAACAGTCAGCTTTGTTTTTGTCCTTTGTGGATTATGGGTATTAGTCCTTGGTCAGATGCAAAGATTGTGAGGATTTTCTCTAACTCTGTGGTTTGTCTGTTAACTCTGCTGATTATTTCTTTTGCTGTGCAGAAGGTTTTTGTTTGTTTGTTTGTTTGTTTGTTTTTGAGATGGAGTCTCTGTCACCTAGGCTGGAGTGCAGTGGCACAATCTCGGCTCACTGCAACCTCTTCTTCCTGGGTTCAAGCGATTCTCCTGCCTTAGCATCTTGAGTAGCTGGGATTATAGGCGCACACCACCATGCCCAGCTAATTTTTGTATTTTTAGTAGAGATGGGGTTTCACCATGTTGGTCAGGCTGGTCTTGAACTCCTGACCTCGTGATCTGCCTGCCTTGCCCTCCCAAAGTGCTGGGATTACAGGCGTGAGCCACCGCATCCGGACAGAAGTTTTTTAGTTTAATTAAGTCCCATCTATTTCTCTTTGTTTTTGTAGCATTTGCTTTTGGGCTCTTAGTCATGAAGACTTTGCCTATGTCAATGTCTAGAAGGGTTTTTCCAATGTTATCTTCTAGAATCTTTATGATTTCAGGTCTTAGATTTAAGTCTTTGATCCATCTTGAGTTGATTTTTGTATAAGGTGAGATGAGGATCCAGTTTCATTCTCCAACATGTGGCTTGCCAATTATCCCAGTACCATTTGTTGAACCAGGGGTTCTTTCCCCCACTTTATGTTTTTGTTTACTTTGTCAAAGGTCACTTGGCTATAAGTGTTTGGCTTTATTTCTGGGTTGTTTATTACATTCCATTGGTCTGTGTGCCTATTTTTACAGCAGTACCATGCTGTTTTGGTGACTATGGCCTTATAGTATTATGTTTCAGGTCCAGTAATGTCAAGTCCACAGATTTGTTCTTTCTGCTTAGTCTTGCTTTGGCTATCTGGGCTTTTTTGGTTCCATATGAATTTTAGGATTTTTTAAATAGTTCTGTGAAGAATAATGATGATATTTTGATGGGAATTGCATTAAATTTATCGATTGCTTTTGGCAGTATGGTCATTTTCACAATATTGATTCTACCCATTCATGAGGATGGGATGTGTTTCCATTTGTGTGTGTTGTCTATAATTTCTTTCAGCAGTGTTTTCTAGTTTCCTTGTACAGGTGTTTAACATCCTTGGTTAGACATATTCCTAAGTATTTTATTTTTTTGCAGCTATTGTGAAATGGGTTGAGTTATTGATTTGATTCTCACCTTGGTCACTATCGGTCTATAGCAGAGCTACTGATTTGTGTACATTAATTTTGTATCCTGAAACTTTGGTGAGTTCATTTACCTGGTCTCAGAGTTTTTTGAATGAGTCTTTAGGGTTTTCTAGATATACAATCATATCATCAGCAAAAAGTAGCAGTTTGACTTCCTCTTTACCAATTTGGATGCCCTTTGTTTATTTTTTTTGTCTGATTGCTCTGGCTAGGACTTCCTTCCAGTAATATATTGAATAAAAGCCAAGCACATTAAGGCAAATATTGCATGTTCTCACTGACATGCAGGAGCTAAATCGTGGTTCTCATGAAGATAGAGACTAAACTGATGGTTACCAGAGGCCAGGAAGGGAGGAATGAAGGGGGAAAATATGAATGTTATTTATTACCGCTGAACTGTACACTTAAAATGGTAAAGATGGTAACTATGTCCATATATTTTACCTCAGCAAAAAATTTTTATAAACAAAAAGGCAACTTGCAAAACGAAACAAACAAAAAGAATAACAGAGTACACATCATATATTGTCTCTGATCCTAAGAGGAAACCTTATAGTAGTTCACCATTAATTATAGTATTAGCTGTAGCTTTTTGCAGATGCTCTTCATAAACTTGAGTAAGTTTTCCTCAACTGCTGTTTTTCTAGGGTTTTTAGTCATGCTATTTTTCTAGGGTTTTTGGTTTTTGTCAAATGCTTTCTCTACGTAGATTCACAGAACTATTATGAATTACACTGATTAATTTTCAAATATTGAATGAACTTTGCATCCTTAGAATAAACCCACTTGGTCTGGGCAGGGTGGCTCACCCCTGTAATCCCAGCACTTTGGGAGGCTGAGGCGGGCTGATGACCTGAGTTCAGGAGTTCAAGACCATCCTGGCCAACATGGTGAAACCTCATCTCTACAAAAAAAAAAAAAAAAAAAAAAATTAGCCAGGCATGGTGGCCTGCACCTGTAGTCCCAGCTACTTGAGGAGGCTGAGGCAGGAGAATCACTTGAACCCGGGAGGCGGAGGTTGCAGTCAGCAGAGATTGCCCCACTGGACTCCAGTCTGGGTGACAAAGGGAGACTCTGTTTCAAAAAAAAAAAAAATAAAAATAGACCCACTTGGTATTGGTGTATCATTCTTTTTTTTTTTTTTTTTTTTTTTTTTTTGAGACAGAGTCTCGCTTTGTCGCCTAGACTGGAGTGCAGTGGCGCGATCTCTGCTGGCTGCAAGCTCCACCTCCCAGGTTCAAGCCATTCTCCTGCCTCAGCCTCCTTAGTAGCTGGGACTACAGTCATAAACCGCCACGCCCCGCTTATTTTTTGTATTTTTAACAGAGACGGGGTTTCACTGTGTTAGCCAGGATGGTCTCGATCTCCTGACTTCATGATCTGCCCACCTGGGCCTCCCAAAGTGCTGGGATTACAGGTGTGAGCCACTACGCCCTGTCTGGTTCTTTTTTTATATTACTGAATTATATTAGCTAATATTTTGTAAAGCTGTTTGCATTTATATTCACGATGGATATTCATATCTCATTTAAAAAATTATATGGTCCTTGCTTTTGGTATGAGGGCAATACCAACTCAATAAAATCGATTGAGAAGTCTTTCTTCTAATTTTTGAAAGTGAGTCCTCTCCTAGTTCTCTGGCAATAAATAAAGTAACATTCCTGTGTAAATTTCTGAATGCTCATCTCTGCAGTTGTCAGAATGTGTGTGTGTGTGTGTGTGTGTGTGTGTGTGTAGTGAGCCTACTTCTAAACATGACTATACGATATATAATAATAAGCTGCTGATAGTTTGAATTACTTTAAAGATATCTTTTGAGAACTAGGAAATTATCATATATGAATTCTTAAAACATGACTAGGCATTTTTACTTCAATAGTCAGTAGGGTCCACTAAAGGCAGATGTTTATCTGAAACATCTGGATGTTTTCATGATGTGAAACTTTGTGAAAAGATAATGAAATAATTAGTTGATGATCAGTGAAGCAACACTCTGGAATGCAAATAACGAACACTGATTTTCAATATAGTTCCTTGTATGTTATTGTAAGGGAAAATTGAGACAAATATATATATAATTCTTATAATAATTTTCAATTTCTTCATGGCTAAGAAACTGATGAAAATCTTTAGATTGTTGTGGACCTATCTCTGATCCAGACTGGATTTATCTTCCCTGCATTATTCAGGCTCTTATTATACTTGGTAAACACTCCAAAGTACAGTGCCCTTTCTTGTTTTGTTCTGATATTTTATTGTTTGATTTGATTGTAATATTTTTATTTGTTATTTTTCATGGACCTCTTTATGAAAAAGTCTTAGTTGCTTCTTAAAATGATTTACTCTGTGCTAAGTCTTTATACCATATGACATGCCAAGGATCTTTATATTCTTCTAATACGTTTTGAACAAACCTCCCTGGAGTATATTCCATAGAACATTAGTCTCGTAAAATATTACACATACGTTAATAAAACATCCAATTTTCCCAAAGAACTGATGTTATGATTTCTCTTGAATTAACATAGAAACTAACACTCCCAGTTTTGAAACTTGAGAAGGTTACATCAGTTTTATTTGAGTTCCTTTCTCAGGGAGCCAACCATCAGGACTCCCAGATTGACTCAAGGAACTGAAGCTTACTAGATCATCCCATGTGAACAATGACATGTCAGGCCCCTCACCCATCATGATTGCTTAAGTGACCATCTACTTCCTGTTGACCAACTCCTCTCTCTTACCACCCCCAATTCCTGTTTTGTCACACATGGTTACATTTTTTCCCTGCTATGTATAAACCCCTTACTTTAGTCAGAGAGATAGATTCAAGATTGTTTTCCTATCTCTTGGCTGAAGTGCCTGATTAAAGCCTTCTTCACTGGCAATACTTGTCTCAGTGATTGGCTTTCTGTGTGGGGAGCAGCAGGGCCTAGACTGAAGCCCTGATGTTTTGATAACATCATGATAAAAATGTTTTAAAGTTGAATACTATCCTTGTTGTTCCTGGAACCAAGCCAGGTCTGGCTGCATTTTCTTGAGGCCCAGAGAAGCGGGAAGCAGACAAACTAGGAAAGAGGAGAGTTTATTACTGTAACCGGATACAGGGAGAAGGCCAGAGATAGTTCCACCAGACCAACTCCAAGTGTTACAATTTTGTTAGTGCTTGTATAGGTTGGGGTTATGTGCCTACCTGCAGTATGGCATTTGCCTAAGTCTAATGGTAACTAATTTTGTTTCAACTAGAAGTCAGAGGCAAAAAAATGCTTGCTAAGTCTTATTTAAAGGGCCTTTGTACCTTCAATGCCTGTCTACTGTGGTACCAGAGTGATTATTTCTATCTCATCTCCTTTACAGCTTCGTCTGGAGAGCTGCCTTAGACTCTCCAGTGAATCTATTCAAACAACTGCCTCTGTTACCTTGACTTGTCTCAGATTTTGTCGACAAGATGGGTCCTGGCAGTAGGAATGTAAAACTGTTTTTATTATTTTGGCTTGCTCCAGCAAGGGAGAAGCCCGTTCAAGGTTGTACTGATCATATGTTTCATTTCTAGCTTTGATGTCTGGGCACTGATATCCCCAGGTTTAACTATTTGCTCAATGTTAAAGCAGCGCTGTAGAAATTTGTCCGCGTAATGGGTGCAATGCAGGCCTTTCTGTGTGACTGTCCTGCAGATGTGTCTGTGTGATTGTCAGGGAGAATTGGCCTGCCACATTACCACTCAGCTAGGCATTGTGAATACAAGGTGAAACTGAAAAAGCATTCTTGTCTGTATAAGATAAAATCTTTTGGATTATACTAGTAGACATTTTTCTGGTGATAAGACTCAAATATTTTATTTTTAAAAACTTTTTTTTCCCTCAAGTTGATATGGCATCTGGGGGCCAATGTAATATTGTGAAGATTAAAATTATGTAAGACATAATTATGATTTTAAAAAAATTGAAAGTATGTTCTTGCTAACCCACTGCCCTAGCTTGGTCAGTTACTAGGTTTTCCTCCTTGGTGGACTTAACCAAGTAGGAGGAAAAAGATTAAAGCACTCAAAACAAGAGTGAACTATTTGTATCAAAAGATTACTATGAGAATTTCCTTCCAAATTCAGTGTTTCATACAAAATAGATAACTTTGCAACATAATATGCTATAATTGAGATTTAAATTATTAAGTTGGTTCTTCAATAAATGAATTAAGCCTAGCAATTGTTAGATACTTAAAATAGGCAAATACTGACAAAAAAAAAAAAAAAAAAGAGGATCATGAGAGAGGTGATAAAACAAAATGGATTTGGTAAATTGGCATATTAGTTTACGTTTTGTAAGTTTTATTTTCTAAAATTCTTTTAAATAAGTTTGCAACTTGCCACAAAAACATGTAGGGATATCTGAGTAGTTATAGAAGGAGTTTCCTATTAAGTGATTAGTGAGCTGATATCTAAAGAATGAGGAAGAATTAACTGGACCAATGAGTAGGGAGGAAAGCCCCAGAATGATCTGTGGGAGCTGGAGCAGGGGGATTTTTTTTTTCTTTTTTTTTTTTAGATGGAGTCTCGCTCTGTCGCTAGGCTGGAGTGCAGTGGCGTGATCTCAGCTTATGAGCAGGGGAATTTTAAGGATATGATGGAAAGTGTGACTGAAACACAGAGACTGAGGTGGGGTCTTGGTGTGGGATGAAATTAGAGCTGTGTAAGAGCAAGATTTTATAGCTTGAAGGGCAAGGTAAAATACTATTGTAATCCTAAAATCAGGGGAAAGTTTTTTCTAAGTGTTAAGGTGTGGTGGTGATGGTATTAGTTTACATTTTGAAAAGATCACCTAGATGTGGTGTAGAAAACTCATTAGGGGAAAACTAGAAGGCAGGGAGGCCAATTAGAATGTATATTGCATTACTAAGGGTAAGATATACACTGGAGGCTTGTACTCTGGTGATGGTGGTTACAATGGAAAATAAGGGGCAGATCTTAGAAATAGGTAGTGGTTAAAATTGACAGGATGGTTGGTGGTAGCATGATTGAGACAAAAACACTGGATTAGGACCAGTTATTAATGAGTCCGTAGTTATAGTTAAATTTCACAAGCAAAGAACAGAGAAAAGAGAGTGCTCTGTGACCACATGTTAAGAATTTTAACACAGAGTGTCCAAGCAGTGAAGATAAAGTCTGCAGAAGAAACTCAAATGGAGTAGCCCACATTGGGTAAGAAACTTTGGGAAATGTAGTGCCTCAGAAGCTCAGGAAAGAACGTGTTCAACAGAAGGTCCATTGGATTCATAACATGAAGATTATCGATGACTTTAACAAGTAGTCTTTCATTACAGAAGAGAGAAAATCCAGACTGGAGTGGGCTGAGTGGATACTAAGTGAAGTAAACAAATTCAGAGAACTCTTTTGAGATGTTCAACATTGAAAATAAGGCAAAAACGAGGGCAATATTTAGGATATGGGATATAGCCTCACTCTTTATTGTAAACCTGTTTCTTGTTATCTGATGTAGGAGTTTTGCAAACCAGTAAGGTACTCATCTTGTAGAATTTTTTTTTTTTTAATCTTTTGAATACTAACTCCCAATCTAATTTGTGGAGAGAAAAAAAATGATTTCCTGAGCTTTCTATGTTAGTTTGGGCATTTTCATAACCAGTAGTGCATAACTGTAATTAACAATACCATTTTTTATAGTGATTCAATCACAGAGTATGTTAATACCATTAATGTAATGCAATTTAATTTAATTCTATGCAATTAACTAGAAAATGTACAAAATTGCCAATAACTTATTTGACCTTTAAAAATGGACCAAGATACTGATTGTGTTTACCTACAAATTAATTTGGATCATTATGACTCAGAGCCACAGAATAATCAAGAATCTATATTAGAAAGATTTTAATAGTTCTGAAAGACTCTTTTCTGTTACTGGCCTAATTGGTGAATTTTTTTTTTTTTTTTTTTTTTTTTTTTTGACAGAGTTTTGCTCTGTTGCCCAGGCTGGAGTGCAGTGGCATCATCTCAGCTCACTGCAGCCTCCGCCTCCCAGGTTCAAGCGACTTTCCTGCCTCAGCCTCTTGAGTAGCTGGGATTACAGGCATGTACCACCAACCCTGGCTAATTTTCATATTTTTAGTAGAGACAGGGTTTCACCATGTTGGCCAGACTGGTCTCGAACTCCTGACTTAGTAATCTTCCTGCTTCAGTCTCTCAAAGTGCTGGACTTACAGGTGCTGAGCCACCGTGCCTGGCTTTTTTTTTCTTTTCTTTTCTTTTTTTGAGACAGAGTCCCACTCTGTCGCTCAGGCTGGAGTGCAGTGGCACCATCTCGGCTCACTGCAAACTCCCACTCCCGGGGTTCAAGCGATTCTCTTGCCTCAGACTCCTGAGCAGCTGGGATTATAGGTGCCCACCACCATGGCCAGCTATTTTTAATTTTATTGTTTTTGTATTTTTAGTAGAGACAGGGTTTCACCATGTTCACCAGGCTGGTCTCAAACTCCTGACCTCAGGCGATCTACCCACCTTGGGCCTCCCAAAGTGCTGGAATTACAGGCATGAGCCACCACGCCTGGCTGTGAACATTCTTGTGTAGAGGTATTTGCATTGTTACATGATGTTGGTGTTGTAGTACTATCATAATAATTTTTAAATTTTGCTTTTATTTTTAGAGAAAGTCAGTACATCTACATTTTCTCTGATTAAAATATTGCCTGATTTTTCAACATGAAAGCGAATAGAGGAGGAAATATTTTGGCTGAGCTGAAACTATATAGGCAGTAAATATGGTGCATACATTTTCATATAAGATCTCTAGGTTCATTACAATTGTTGTTTTTTCAAGTGTTATGGAAAGAAGAACATAACTGAGGAAGGAAAATCTTTATTACCAATTTTTTCTCTACTTGAAAATTTACTTAATGGGAAGTTATAAGGTGTTTTAATTGGGCAGAATTTACCAGTAGAAATTTACATTTAGGAGAAACAGAAGAGCATGTGAAATTCTATTGTTGATATTTTTACTTTGAAAACAGGTGGTAAAAATTTGAAGAAAAAAATTGGTGCAAAACCATTTGGTGGGAATTTATAACAATCCCCAAATTATTTTAACTTAAAAATTAACCCATTTGTGTTTCTGCATTAAAATGTTTTCTCTCTAGCAATGTGCTGTATAACTTTAATCTTAGTAATCTGTGAAGTAACTGGAAACCCAAACCCATTCCCAATCTTCTTTCTAGTTTAATTTTTTCTTTTATGAAAACTATAGCTGCGATCCTTACTGTACTTCATCTTAAATCAGTTATGAAGCCCCTCTAAGTATCAAACATTTCTTCAATGAACATGTTTTGGGTGTCCCATGTGCCAGGCTGTGTTACAAGTTAACATAAGTATATCTGAGAGGTTTAGTGTCTAAGTGAAATAGACATTTAAATATGTTAATTTAATTAGGGTAACATGTGCTCCAATAGGCAAATGCGAAGGACGTAATGAAGGCTTCAGAGAAGACAGATCATAGAAAGTGCTGGACAGCGAATAGGAGGATTAATTGGTAAGGTTTCAGATAAAAGGTGACCCTTGATATGAGTTTTGACAAATGCCTGTGAATTCCTAGGTAAAAAGACTGAGGAGAAAAAAGCAAGGGATATTACTAGCAGCGGAAGTGGTGTCAACTATGACAGGTGGACAATAACTTGTTTTGGTCTAAGAACTACCAGCTGTGCTGTGACTGGAGTTGGTGATTGGAGTGGTAGCATTACGACACACAGGGGTCCAAGCACACAAAACAAACAGAGCATGTTTCTCTGAGTTTATTCTGTATTGTGTGGCCAATGGCAAGGTTTTGAGAAGTTCTATTCAGATAAATGTTATGATAAGGTTAGGATTTTAGAGATATCAAATGTCTAGTGGATGTGAAAGCCATAGACAAATTGGGAGCTTACTGTAGTGCTCATAGGGGAGTTAATGTGGCCTGAACAAAAAAGTGACCATGGATAAAGATTGACAGGACAGATAAGAGATTGATTAAGGAGATCAAGACTTCAGGATATGCTAATTGATTGGATATATGGGGAGAAGACTTTCAGGTTTCCTTTTCCAATAGGCAATGCAGGAGAAGGAGCAAGGATTTTTTAGGTAAATAAAGAAGAATTGTATTAATACATTCATTTTTGTTCCTGTTGAGTTCATGCTAGAAGTCAAATTGTCAGTTGGACATCTAAGTTTGGCATTCAAGAGTCTATTCAAGATGGAGCTATAAACTGAGTCTATGTATTAAGTGCCTGTTATGCACCAAACATTGTTTTAAATTGCATTAATTCATGTATTCTTCCTGAGAATAATATGAGATATACACTTTTGAGATCACCTCCATTTTACAGATGAGGAAACAGGTACATGTTGTTAAGCAACTGGCTCAACATTCCTTAGCTAGCAAGGAGCAGAGTCAGAATTCGAGTACAGGCAGTTTGATTTCAGAGCCCATGATTTTAAACACCATACAGTACTGTTTCTCCAATGTCAGAATCTCTTATACATGCAATGAAGCATCCTGGAAATTAAAAATTTAGTGGCAACATATACGTTCTATCATTTCCATCCAAATAATTAAAAATAATTGTCTTTTCCATTTAAGTTTCTCTTCCTAAACCCAGTGTTTCTATCAAAGGACTCATTCTCCTAGACATGCTGCTTAACTTGGGACATATTTGATTTATTCCATTTCCTTCTCCCCTATATTCAGGGAGTATTTAGTCCAATCAAACATCTCACATCTGGCTTCTAAAGATGGATTCTCTAGCACACACTTAATACTCTCTGTGTCTCTTGCCTGGAAAATTCTGTCTGCCTTTAAATTGTCTCTTCACCTTCATTATTTCTCTGTTCCATATTTATCACACATACTGTGGTCTAAATGATAACTCAAAAGTCACCAGTTCCACAGACTTTTTTTTAGATGGGGTCTCTCTCTGATGCGCAGGCTGGAATGCCACGTAATGATCATAGCTCATTACAGCCTTGAACTCCTGGATTCAAGCGATCTTCCTGCCTCAGCCTCCTGAGTAGCTGGGACCACAGGTGCGTAACTGGCTAATTTTTTTTTTCTTTTGCAGAGATAGAGTCTCACTATGTTTCCCAGGCTGATCTCAAACTCCTGGCCTCCAATGATCTTACTGCCTGAGCCTCCCAAAGTGCTGGGATTACAGGTCTGAGCTATCATGCCACAGAGAATTTTATGCTATGTGTAGATTATAAAGGCCTTAAAGAGAAGGACTGAAAAGCTTCTTTATCTCCAATGCTTATCACAGTAGTTGGCACATAGTAAATGCTAAGATCTTATTGAGTAAGTGGGCAAGTGGATGTTATCTCTCTCTCTCCCAGCAGGAAGTTCTGAGTACTTGTTATCTTTCTGATGATACTAATCAACAGTAAACTATGAATTGTTACTTTTATGACATTTCATAATGTTGCATGACACATTTTTAGTTTCTGTGAGAAAAGATTCTGTGAATATTTAGTCCAATCTAACCTCTCACATCTGGCTTCTAAAGATGGATTCTCCAGCACACAGATACATTCATACTCTCATTGTCTCTTCTCTGGACAATTCTATCTGCTTCTAAATGGTCTCTTCACCTTCATTATTTCTCTGTTCCATGTTTATCACACATACTACCGCCTAAATTATAACTCAAAAGTCACCAGTTCTACAAATACTTTTTTTAGTTGGAGTCTTGCTCTGATGCCCAGCCTGGACATCAATTATAAGTTATAGTTACATATTTTAATCATTACAAATTATAGTTAATTTTCATCAAATTAACTATAAATTTCTTAGCATACTGAACTACTTATACTAGGGCCTTTTAAATAATTGATGACTGAATGAGTTGTTAAACTAATCAATTAAATATGCATAATAATAGAATACTAGTAAGAATGAAATATAAATTCTGATTAATTGGTAAATAATGGATATATAAATTTCAGTAAAAATTATATATGGATGCTTTAGAAAAGATCTGTACAATATATTTGTCTACACTTGTTATATAATTTTAACCAAATGAATTAGCTCTTCCTATCTCATCTTATGCTCAAATTCACATTTTAAAGTTTTATCTCAAATACGCCTCTTATGAGCAGGTCTTATCTGTTTAAAAGTGGAAGAACAAAGACATAATAAACTAATTCAATGATCAGTTCAGAACTGATGTTAAATAAATAAATTCCTTAATATATGTTTTATAATAATTTTGTCTTTGATGAAGTGTGTTGAAATGACTTAATTGACTGGCTAGAGAACTGCTATCTGAATTTATCTGAATTGGGTAAGTATTTAAAAGTTAAAGCGGTGGCCGGGCGCCGTGGCTCAAGCCTGTAATCCCAGAACTTTGGGAGGCCAAGGCGGGCGGCTCACAAGGTCAGGAGATCGAGACCATCCTGGCTAACACGGTGAAACCCCATCTCTCCTGAAAATATAAAAAATTAGCCAGGCGTGATGGCCGGAGCCTGTAGTCCCAGCTACTCAGGAGGCTGAGGCAGGATAATGGCCCGAACCCAGGAGGTAGAGCTTGCAGTGAGCTGAGATCGCACCACTGCACTCCAGCCTGGGCGACAGAGCGAGACTTCATATCAAAAAAAAAAAAAAAAAAAAAAAAAAGTTAAAGTAGCTAAAATATGGACATAGTAGAATCAAGTATATTGGTAACTGGCTGAGTGATGCTTCTTGAGTTAATGTCAACATAAAGTCCAGAGAACTGTTCTGCTTGGTTCTGTTTGAGTTCACATTTTAGTTTATGACATATGTGAGTAAGTGGAAGCTGTAGATGCAACATGACATGCAGCCAATGGGGCCATGAGGCAAAAGGAACAAAAGAGCTGATGTCCCAATGATACATTCAATGACACAATCAGGATCTCAAGCACTCTTAAAGGATTTGAAATGAAAGGTTACATTTAATGATGACATTTAGTAAGAATCAGTACACTTTGTATCTAAAATCCTTACTTTTGACAGGCCATGATTCATAGCAGTACATGTTTTTAAAAAGTTAAGAAATTTAATAGATTATAGGCTCAATAAGTCAACCTTGTATGTGATTTCTAGAAATATGACCATGTTGTACCGCTTTATAGAGGTGTGGAGTTCAAGCCCAGTTGATGATAGCTCTATTATAATTTGTGCAAATGAAACAAATATACAAATAAAACAATCACAACAACATTGGAAAAATCGTCTAGAGCATTGTGTCCAGTTGAAAGCAGTAAAATTAAATTAAATCACCATGATGGCAATAGTTATCGGGCAATATGTGTAATGAAAAACTGATGACATTAGAAATGTGTGGTCTGGAAATGTCAAAAATCTCAAAGACAGATGAATATCAGACGATTTCAAATATTTAAAGTAGAAATTAGCTTTGCTCTATGGGACTCCAAATGATTTTAAGTCACAAAATGGTTTCAAGTCACAAAAATGAAATGATATTCAGTCACAAAAATGGAAACTTTATCTAAATCAACCAACATTGTTTTTAAACAAGGTGAATTTTTATGTATCTATCAAACTATCATTTATCATGCAAAGATTGGTGTGAGTTCCTGGCATACCAGTCTAAGTGAAACATGCTTGCTGCCTTCAATCATAATAAACAAGGGGAAAACTAGTTTTATATTTATCCAAAGATGGCACAAGTTTCTTCTGGAGGTAATAACGTAGCTGTTAAGAAACTGTTAAAATAGATGTGTGGCAGACAGAATTCTAAAATAGACCCCAGGATCCCAACTATTAATACTAAGATGATCCTGTGCATATCAGTTGTTTAATCAAGCACTAGTCTAGGACCCCATGTGAAGATATTTTGCAGATGTAATTAAGGAGCTGTATCAGTTGACTTGAAGGAAATTTACCTGGGGTGAGCCTAACCTAATCAGATGAGCTCTTATCTTAAAAGAGATTTTTAAAGAGACTGGGTTCTCCTTGGAGGGGAGACATTCGAAGCACTAGGGGAATTTGACACACCATTTCTGACTTGGAGTTAGAGAGGGCCGTATGGGAAGAAATACAGATAGCCTCTAGGAACTAAGAGAAGACGCTGCAGATGCATAGCAAAAAAACAAAAGACAAAAACCCAAAATTAGATGCTCAGTCCTCCAGCTACACTGAGCTGAGTTCGGCTCACAAGGAGAATGAGCTTCAAAGCAGATGTCCCCCCAGTACCCAAATGAGAACTCAGACTGGCTAATACTTTGACTTCAGTCTTGTGATTCCCTGAGCTGACATCCCAGTCACTCCATAACAGATTTCTGACCTCCAGAACTGTGAACTAACAAATGGGTATTATTTAAGTCACTGAGTGTGTGGTAATTTGTTACACAGCAATAGAAAACTAATACGATATGCTGGTTGGCTATTATCTGGTATTCTCTAGATATTAGTTGAAGGAGCTGCCAAAATATGCTGGGAGGGTGAATATACACTCTTCTCCTTTGTCTCTGAATTGTAGAATGGAGGAATGGAGATCTAATGGAATTCAGAGTCAGATAACAAAATAAATCTATTAAATTAGTTAAAAAAGAACAATGAGGTCTGTTAGAGTCCAAAACCCAGAGATGCACATAAAGGAATTATAGATAACATACACTGCCCAGAGGCATTTACCTATTAAATCTCTCTCAGGTGACCACTGAGAAGAAATGATACACACACTAATGAAACAAGTAGCTGATGAGTTTTCTTTCATTCTTTTTTTGCTTTTTTTGAGATGGAGTCTCGCTCTGTCACCCAGACTGGAGTGCAGTGGCGTGATCTTGGCTCACTGCAACCTCTGCCTCCTAGGGTCAAGCAATTCTTCTGCTTCAGCCTCCTGAGTAGCTGGGATTACAGGTGTGTGCCACCATGCTAGGCTAATTTTTGTATTTTTAGTAGAGATGGGGTTTCACCATTTTGGTCAGGCTGGTCTCGAACTCCTGACCTTGTGATTCGCCCACCTAGGACTCCCAAAGTGCTGGGATTACAGGCATGAGCCACCGCACCTGGCCAGCTGATGACTTTTCAAATTAGTTTTATGATTCTATGACAGTAAAGAAATTCTGAAACAGTCTTACAGTACTTTCATAAGATAAAAAAATGTATATTTATAAAACTTTAAATCCATCCAAAAATTTGCCCTTGAGCTATTATTTATCTCATGTTTAGAAAAGATGTCGTAATTCCCAGAAACGAATTTGAGTTATTAAGGTCTTCTTGTTGTGAATATATAATTGGCCTTTGAATATGACTTGATTCATTCATTAAAAATTTTTTTTGGTCAAATTTAAAACTACTAAAAATATTGATGCTGATTTTTTCAAAAAAGTGATATCAGAAAGAAAACAGAAGGATTTTTGAAACACACTATTTCTGAGATTCCTTCTTTTTTTTTTTTTTTGGGACAGAGTCTCGCTCTGTCGCCCGGGCTGGAGTGCAGTGGCCGGATCTCAGCTCACTGCAAGCTCCGCCTCCCAGGTTTACGCCATTCTCCTGCCTCAGCCTCCCGAGTAGCTGGGACTACAGACGCCCACCACCTCGCCTGGCTAGCTTTTTGTATTTTTTAGTAGAGACGGGGTTTCACCGTGTTAGCCAGGATGGTCTCGATCTCCTGACCTCGTGATCCGCCCGTCTCGGCCTCCCAAAGTGCTGGGATTACAGGCTTGAGCCACCGCGCCCGGCCAAGATTCCTTCTTTATGGGTATCCCTTCTGCTATGTGGTTGCCATTGCAGTGAATGCAGCCTGCATTTGTGACTATAGAGAAGACTAAGGCAGATATGCTTTCAAAGACCTCGGACCCTGTATGTGTCACTATTTTCTATTCTCTGACACATTCTTTCTTAGAAAGAAGTAATAAACAAATGCCTGACTAAAGGAAGACTCAAGCAACAAAATCCCTATTTGCCTGTTCCAATAATTTAAGATTTAGAAGACAGTATAACTTTCAAACTCCAAGTGATATAGAAATACTTCTATTATGAAAGATAGACATCAACCATAAGAGTTTTTATTAATAACAATGGCAAAGATTGTTTTATTCCTTGTTACTTGGAAAATAATATGTATGAATATATCTATGAATGTATACATACATACACATATATATATTCATATACACATACATGCATGAGCTTGCAAGATTTTTGGTGGTTTAAGGGGTGCAGACAAGTGTTCCTGAAAGCTCTTTCTTGAATTTCTATGTTGTTTCGATCTTCTAGGATATAACACAATATAATAGTTTGCAACCTATCGTCAGACTTGCATTTTGCATGATATTCCACAACTTGAATTCTTCTTCTACATGTTGGTCATAAGTTATGAATCACCATCTCTACTTACTACGTAGCATTAAGCAAGTGTCTCACTTACAAGCACACTTTGCTCATAAGCAAGCATTCAACATTTCTGTTCTCAGTTGTAAAGAAGTACTTATCTGAAGATGAATTTCTATTCAGCTTGAAATGCTTTGCTGTTTCTCACTTAGCTCGTTAGCCTGCAGTGATTGGCAAGTTACCCTCCAGACAGGGCACCATCCTCTGTGTGTCGGTTTAGGAGTAAGCACCCAATAAAGCATAGCCAAAAGAAAATATATAAATCTATTTTGAAATTCAATAAATGTATAAGCCATGCTACTCACCAGGCCTGTGGGAGCATATACATCATAAAACACCACTGTTAAGCTATAAATAATTCAAGCAGTTAGCAATGGCTGAGAGCACACAGCTGAAAGCCTGGGTAAAGATGGGCAATGCACAATGCTGCAGTCAGAGCTGGTGCAAGGTCTGTGGAGTAGTTTGTTTGTTTTCCTAGGCAGGTAGAAAAGCACAGTCCCAGGTGGCATCTAGTGCTCCTTTATTTTTGGTCACAGAGGCACAATGAAGCATCTTGAGCTCACCTCCAGGTTCTGTCTGTTCTCTCACCATCTTCTTTCTTATTCACTCTGTGGACACTTATTCCCCACCAGCTCCAGATATGAGAAAGCAATGACCTGTACAGGGGATGTGGTGAGAGACTAGAGATGGTGTTCAGCATGATCTGCCTCTGCACTTCCTTGGGTTACTGTGTCCTAGCCTTACTGTCAATCCAGAGCAACCACTTCTAACACCTCTTATTATTAATGGACACAGTTGTGCTTTATTTCACTGATATTTGCTCCTAGTTTTTCTTCTTGTTGTTATATCTGAACGTATTCTGTTCCTTTTCCAGTTTCTTAAGTTGACTGTTTAAGTCATTTATATTCAGTCTCTTTTCTTTCCTAATATGAGCGTTTTAGGTTTAGCTGCTGTCTACAAGATATGACCTGTAATATTTAATTTTTTAATACTATTTTCTCTTTTACAATGACTTATTATTTGATTTGTTAGCTATTTAGAAGTATCTCATTTTCCAAACTATGTATTTATTCCAATTATCTTTTTATTATCAATTTCTTATTGCATGTTGGTTAGAGAATGGTCTGCATGAAACTAACTTTTAAAAGAAGTCAGTGGGATTTGCTTAGTTTCTGGTTCATTGGCTTACTGATTATGGCTTACTTCATGGTGAATTTTATAAATTCTGTCTGTTTTCAGTAAGACTCTTTTTATGTGCTTCTTGGTCATTTGTAATGTGTTTGGAGAGATGTTTATTCAAGTACTTTGCTTATTTTTAATTGGGTTATGTGTCTTTTTGTTTTTACATTATGATAGTTATTTATATATTTTGGATATTAGACTTTTATCAGATATGGTTTACAAATATTTTGTCTCGGTCTATGTCTTTTCACTTCCTAGATAGTGTCTTTGGACACGTGAAAGATTTTAATTTTGATAAAGTCCAATTTATCTCTTTTTGTTGTTGTTTGTGGTTTTTGTGTCATATCTAAAAAACTGTTGCCCAACCCAGAGTCACAGATTTTCACCTATATTTTATGCTAAGAGTTTTATAGTGTTAGCTCTTACATATACATCTTTGATCCATTTTGAGTTATCTTTTATATGTGGTTTGAGACTGGGGTCCAGCTTCATTCTTTGTCATGTCTATACCAATTGTTCCAGCACCATTTGTTGAAAAGATTATTTACACATTGAGTGGTTTTCAGTGAGGGGTTTACCCTCATTGAAAATTAATAGAATATATTGTACAAACTCATTTCTGATTTCTCATTTTTATTCCATTGTTCTACATGGCAAGTACCACTGTCTTGATTACTATAACATTGTGGTAAGTTATGAAATTGAGAGTATGAATCCTCCAACTTTTTCTTTTTCAAGAACATTTTGGCTACTGTGTCTTTGGGGACATATGTTTCTAAAAAGTTTTCTGCTCCTTCTGGAGCTGAGGCTAAGACTGAAAAATATTCTCACTAGCTTTCTACAAGTTGTGTTTTTGTCCTAGTTAATCCAATTGAAAGCAGCCTTCGGTAGGCCTACTGTATGTGGGGGTATCTCTCTCCCCAGTGGGCCTGAGACTTCTTTCCTTTTCCCCAGCATATTTCCTTTTAAAATTCAGACCCTACATTTATAAAAAATCTATAGCTCATATCACACTTAACAGTGAAAGACAAAATGGTTTCACACTGTATTAGTTTTTTAAGGCTGCTATAGCATGTTACTAATTAACTTGGTGGCTAAAAACAGAAATTTATTCTCTCATAGTTCTGGACATCAGAAGTTTGTAAGCAACTGGGTATTCACAGGTGAGCTAAAGAAGATTATTGCTCAAAATTATGGTATATAAAATAGTGAAATGAGGTTTTATTTGGATAAGAACACACTTAAAACAGTAAGAGTGTGATAGAGGAAGCTGTGAGACAGGTGAAATATATACTTCTTTCTAAGAAATTTGCAAACAGAAGTGTTTACTTTAGTCATCTGTTTTCCCATAAGTTTGATTGGTGACAAAAAAGTTAAAATGCATCCTCTTTACATGTAAGTAGCTGGCATCTTACCCTGAAAAGAAACTGTTCCAGGAAAAAAGAAAGCCAAACAGAACCAAACGATCTATTGAAATACCAAGGGAAACTGGCAAAACAATTCACGAGCTTCTTTCCTGTGAACTGATAATTTTTATATTACTGGACTTTTCTTGAAAGGTGTGGACATACTGTAAATTTTAGCATTATCCCAAGTAGGTAATGTCAATTTAGCCTCTAAAGCTTAATGTATGAATAGAAAAGACAATTTCCTTAGCCTGTGTTATAACTTCTTGCAATTCCTCCATAATCCAACTGTCTCATAAAATATTCTTAAGGTGACAAATTTTTCATTATGTCACTTTTTTGGGCTTTAGTGTCTCAAGTTACAGGTACACTGGTCATTTGGATGCTGTGGGCTGTAAGTCAAATCTTTTAATTGATCCATGAACAATTCTTTGAATCAGTTAAGAAAACCTTTTCTTTTTGCTATTTCACAATGGCTGGCTGATGTCTTTGACTAAACTGGCTGCAAGTTTAATTTTAGTGTCTTCAAGTGTGACACCTAGGAACAGCTGTATTACTTAAAATATTGCAGAAATAATTTTCCAAATATGTCATTAATTTAGTTGGATTCTAGAAATTAGACATAATTTTGATAAAATAATTAAGATATACAGCAAAGATTCCATTTTCTCTTGGTCACCTAATATCAACGCCTAAATGTTTCTGATATTCACCTTTACCCTTTCCCATTAGCTGTTTGTGAGTAGAAGCTGATAACAGAATATAGAGAGTTCTTGATCCTTAGATTTTATTGTCAATTTTGAGTTGTAATAAATTTCTCCCATCTTTGCTCCTATTCGACTAGATTGCTAATAGAATTTTAGGCTGCCTGTGTAACAGTTTGTATATCTGTAAAAGGTTCTGCCCTGCATGATGTCAGACTTACAAACATTTGAAGCATATAAATCATTTTTATAAATCATTTTCAGTAGAAAATACATAATGAATTTCCACAAAGGTTGATGGATGAAAGATGAAACACCTATTTTAAAATTTGTACCCTTGTTTAACTGGTGCACTGAGTGCAGGGCAATCTGACATTACAGCTGCCTTCAATAGCCAAAGGTCAAAGAGAAGAAAGGCCTTATCAGCCCCGGTTACTGACAAACCTGAATTTAAGAAGATGTAGCTATTCACTAGCACTACTGCAAGCTGGGAGCTGAATATCTCTACAAATGGGAAATCTGTCATAATCATCAGACTCTTTGATTTCAGGAAATGAACAATTACTGCCCTGAAACAATCCTACTGCAAGCTCACTTGGGTTAACAAGTCATCTTCTGTTGCATGTCAGTGGCTGTAATGGATCCTTACTTCAATATTCATTTCTGTGTGCTTCATGAAACAGAATATTCAGAAGCACACAAGTAGAAGTAATGGATGCATGAGAAGACATTCATTTTAGTCATTACTTGTTTAGCCTTTTTCTCTTCTCCAAATGCTGTCAGGCAGGATTAATATTTAACTTTTGCAGAGAGAACTGGTTAGATTAACTCTTCAATATATCACTACTATTTTTTGTCTTCGGCATATCTACACTAAGCTGTTTCTGGTTCAGCTTTTCTGGAAAATCGTTAATAGCAGGAATTCTCTCCTACCTAATGACTTAGACAGAGGTGGGGATATTAAATAGTCAGCACACAAACATTAATTATAGAAAATTGTCTAACTTTAGAGATCTTGTTAAGCGTGACTGAGGACTGAAGGCAATGGCAGCCACCTATAGCTTGCTGTCTTTTACTAATCACACAAAAAATACAAGCAGGGAAAAATGATGCTGCACAGATATCTTCACCTCACAATAACTTGAAGAGAGAGAATGCTGGAACGTTCAAATAATTATGAATGAAAAGAGAAAAAATTTCCCACATTCTCATGCATAAGCTTTCATACTTCTGACCCCATTCCTGCTGTATCTCCAGGGTTCTTAGGGCTCCAAGATAAACCATAAAAATCTGTGGGGAAGACAAATGGGAAACTAGAGAATGGAGGGACTTAATGTTAACCTAAAATTGTTTTATGAAAACTACTCCCACCATAGGTCTGAAAAATACTACAAAAGCTTCTGTGTAGTTAAGATCAAGAGCTACAGCCTGGGCGTGGTGGCTCATGCCTGTAATCCCAGTACTTTGGGAGGCCAAGGTGGGAGGATCACTTGAGGTCAGGAGTGGGAAAGCAGTCTGGCCAACATGATGAAACCCTGGCTCTACTAAAAATACAAAAATTTGCTGGGCATGGTGGTGGGTGCCTGTAATGCCAGCTACTCAGGAGGCTGAGGCAGGAGAATCACTTGAGCCCAGGAGGTGGAGGTTGCAGTGAGCTGAGATTGGGCCACTGCACTCCAGCCTGGGTGACAGAGTGAGAATCCTTTTCAAAAAAAAAAAAAAAAAAAAGAGTGTGAGCTAAAGGATATGGGCAACATATGCATGAATAAAGGGGTATCTTCCACAGACATAGCTTCTAGGGGAGAAGAGGAAAGCTAGACAGAAGTACTTTTTAGCAATTGGGTGGTAAAGGGGGAAAGAAAATATAGGGTTCTATGAGAAAAAGAAGACTTAGCAGCCTTTCTACATAACAAATCAAACAAACATAAAAACTTACTAAAATATCTGGACTTCACTAAAATAAGAAACTTTAAAAACAAGCCATAAAAAATTGCTTTACAAAAATAAGAAACTTTGAAAACAATCCATAAAAAATTTTCAAAGGTAAAATGAACAAACTTACATAGAAACCCCTGGTTCCCATGCAAGGATGTGATTGGCAAAAAAAATAAGAGGATCCTGGAATATCTTTTGGTGCCAGAAAATAAAGAAGTGTTGAAAAGAGATAAAAGATGGGGTAAGTGGTAAAGAAATACCTAATGTCAAGGCTGTAACAATTTGTGCAACAAAAAACCAGGATGATAGTATTTATAACATACTTATAATATGTGATATAATTTTTACAGTAGACATATATGGCAGATATGACCTTAATCCATGACAAAGACTAAAATCACCATATCATGAGATATATCAACATAATGTACCTCTTGCTATAAATTAAGGAGAAGGGCATATCATATCACTTCTGTGCTATTTTTTGTCAACATACATGACCTCAATCTAATCACAGGAAAAACAAACAAATACAAATTAAATAAAATAACTGACCGGTACTCTTCATGAATGACAGGAAAGACTGTTGCACTTGGGGAGACTGAAGTGTCACAACAACTAAATACAATGTGGAGTTCCTAGATTGGGTACTGCAACAGACAAAAAGGACATTAGTAAAAAATTGATGATATTTGAATAAGGTCTGTAGTTAGTTAATATTATTTCATCAACGTTAGTTTCCAGCTTTTGATGATTATACTATGGCTATATAAGATGTTAGCATTAGGAGAAGTGGAGTTAAACCTATATACAGCTTTACTCTGTACTGCATTTGAAACTCTTGTAAGCTCAAAGTGTTTCAAAATAAAAAGTAAAAAAAAAAAAGTTTTATTTTCAACTCTGTAATGGTGTTTGCATCTTATCATACCATAAATATTTCCATATATAGAAAATTGGGCTTAGCTTTAGCTAAATAACTCTTGCCATTAAGCTTGTCACAAATATAGGAAAGATTTTGCACAGGCAGTTGTACACGTTATTTATGTAAGTTACAACTGTGTGAATAATATTTCATCAAAATTATGTGATAATTCTCCCTGAAGCTAGGATAAAAGCCAATCTGAAATGAAAAAGAAAGAAGTAGCTTTAATTCTGAAAATGGCCCCTTGAGCTGTGATAAATTCAAATATACTTTAGAATTATAGAAAGAAATCTGACTATCTCTTGGAGAGAACAGTATAATAATTCTTTGTCTATAGCATTGCCTTTTGGGTTATATTTTTTTCCAAAACAGCCTATGGTGGAGCTTTGTCATCTGTCTTCATGATACTCAGAAGTTGCAACTTATCAGCCTCATGAAGATAGTGAATTTGGACTTAATTGAAGAAATACACAATGTTGTCACTTTCTATATGAGGCCAGAGTAGAGAGCTGCATGTACTTTTTATGTGTGTGTGTGTGTGTGTGTGTGGTATTGTATGTGTAAATGTATATATATATTATACTGTATTGTTTATATACAATACAATCCTCTAATCCTTCATTAGTAAATGTGTCTGTGACCCTCAATTAATTCTTCAAATTTTTCCTTCAGGTTTTCAAGAAATTAATTATCACCTTGCCTGGCCTTCCTAACAATGCTGTTAGCTATTGATCATTGATCAGGAAGCCCTTGAAACTACTGCCCCAGTCTTTCAATAGGTTTTACCATCAAGCATTGACTATTTCAGACTTGACTGTATCTATTGCTTGGGACACATTTGTACTTACACTGAGTATAACAGCAGGTAAAATTTCAGAAAAATTCAAATAGGTTTCTTTTTTTCTTCCCTATCTTTCTCTCTTCTCTCTTTTTATTCATTCTCATTTCATGATGCCCAAGTTATATAACACTGATGCTATTGAGGAGAAAGCCTGAAGATCACTACTATCTTTATTAGAATGGAGAGGATCCATTACCTTCATATGGTACCAATCACCATACATTTTTGAAGCACAGTTAATCAGGCATTATAACTTTGTCATCGGACTAGCCCAAAGATGTAGATGTTGTTCTCCTATGAACCCAAGGTAGTGTTGCTGTATGAAGGTCTGTCAGTTCCTCTATGCCTCTCCTCCCTGTGAAATGAACTGATTCATTTAAGTGGCCTTGTTAGGGTACTGGTTGGAAAATCTCATATATTCCTTAGGTGCTAGGCACATAAGAAGTGCTCAATCACTGTCAGCAATAATACTAGGTATCATTACAGTTAATGGAGGATCACAATCCTTGTCTATATGTCTGCAAAATTTTATGAGTGATACTAAATTCCTTTAAATGTGTTGAATGGCAAATATGGCTGTATAGAACTTGACAATTTACTTTCTCAGTAGAGATGTATCTTGATATTTTGGTCGTACTTTCTATGATGGCCAATTTTATGAAGGACCAACTTTTCTGTAGATTCATGTCCTGACCTTTAATTGAGGTATCATTTTATTTATTTTGGTCTCCCATCTTAAGTGTCTTGTTCCAGAATAATGTCATTTTTAGGGTCAATCTGCTATGATGATAAATACCTCAGAATCTTATGGATGTCTCTCTGTGAAAGATCTCTCCTTCTTCGGATAATATAATAATAATAAATATCATTTTTATATTAAGGTCATCAAAATGTGATGAGAAAGATTATCCAATATTTCATAATTCAACTTACAGTATATTAAAAATGATAGGAATCTAAAATAAAATAAATCTAATGGAATAAAACTTTGAAAAATTTATGTTTTTAAAGCAAGTCCTTGAATTCTGTTTTAATGCAGCTTCATTAGATTGATAGGATCTAGACTTCTTTGCAAACAGACTTTATCACAGGCACATGCAATTCATCGTTGCTATTGTCCTCATTAATCTCTTTTCTTTTCTCTGAAATATACTTCCTGCTTTAATTCATACATTTAGAAAGCAGTGAAGTGATATCCTCTCAAGTTGATCTATGTGTCTCAAATGTGTTTAAGATATTTGAATGTCTTTGTCACTTACCGGTCTTTTGAGTGTGGACAATATGAATACTTTTTTCTAATAGTATAGAATATATATTCTTAGCTGCTCATCCTTTTGAAGGACTGTTTGTTATTTGATTTAAAAAATAAAAGAAAGAAAAAATAGAGGGAAGAAAGTAACTGAAGCTGAAATATTCCATCGAAAGAGTAACATTGTTAAATTAAGGAAAGAAGAAAGTGGTGAGAGAAAGAAGGAAGAATGGGAGAAGGAGAAATAAAACTTCATTGAAATAGAGCATTAAAATACAATATTAATGGGAAAGAAAAGGAAAGCACCATTTTTTAAATATCCTGATTGAGTAGGTATGGAAGATTACCCAAGGATGAATCATTCATTAATTTTTTTTATTGAAAGTCATATTAGTTCTTTGAAACTATTTCAGTATGTTACATTTGCAGGTTGAGAAGAAAAAATTATATTCTTTCTAACTGGTGTTGTTAATTTCTACAAGTTAATAATTTCTACAAATAATTAACAAGGTCTTTATTTATAGGTGGTGAATAGTCAAATTATGTGAATGCTCATTTACATATGAAGATGATCCTTAATATAATTAATATATGAAGATTTTGAATTACAATTAGACATAGAAAGTTACTTTGTTACTTTAAGTTTTAAAAAATCTGTTCTCAAAATAAATTTTTGTTACTAATTTAGACCAAAGGGAAATGTGTTCAGTATACAAAAATGTCCCACAAATTGTAAAGGAAAGAATAAGCTACTAAATGTAAAAATAAGCACAAACTGGTAATTTAGAGAAAAATAATTGCAAATAAACTAGTCAAAAATCAAAAGCAGGCAACAATGCTGTTGCCATTTTCACTCTTAAACAAAAATTATAGATATTATTGTATCCATTGCTGGGGCATGTAGGAGAATATTTCATATGTTATTTGTGAGGCTATGAGTAAGCACAAAGTTTTTCAGGAAAAAATTTGGCTTTCTTTAATATATTAAATAAATTAATTTAATTTATTTAAAATTTATACTATCATACCCCTTGCCCCACAATACCACTTTTGGGACTCTAACCTAAAGAAATAAAGATATATAAGGATATGAGAGATATGTAAAGATATTTATTTAAGTAATTTCTTTTTATAAGGATATGAGAGAGATGTATAAAGACACTTATTTAAGTAATTTCATTTTGAGACAGAGTCTGTCTTTGTCACCCAGGCTGGAGTGCAGTGGTGCATTCATGGGTCACTGCAACCTCTGTTTCCAGGGCTTGAGCGATTATCCTTCCTCACCCTCCTGAAATGCTGGGATTACAGAGCTGAGCAACCATGCCTGGCCAGTAATTTTTGATGTTAACAAATAAAGCTGCAAACGCCTGAATATCCATCAGTAGGAAATGGTTCACTAATGAATATATTCTATACTCTCTCTGTTTCTCTCATCTCTGTCTACCTCTCTATCTGAACCTACATCTTTACCTCTATCACTATCTATATAATAACCAGAAAGGGAAGCCATGATATTTAAAAGCACAAAAACAAGTAGTAGTAAATATATAATGGTATTACCCAATTTTTGTTGAAACCAAATCCATATGCTTGTGCGAACATAGAGAATGACGTAGACGTTTACATCCCACACTGTAAATATTACCTTCGGTAGAGCGGACTGAAGAGAAGTATAGGTGGAGGCTGCTATGCTTTTCCTCCCATATTTTTGTATGAATGAATTTGTTAAATCAAGTATGATTAACTTACTAATTAATTAAAAAAACTAACAAAGGTTAACAATTAAAGCCTTCTACATTCACGTTTTCCTTTCTTTGGATTTATATTTGTACCGTAGTCTGCTGCGCAGATGCTGTCTAGTGACTATGTCAGTCAGCATCCTGGAATAGATTCATCTTTAACTCTTTCAGTCAAAGACTGGCCACTTGGAAGTTCTTTTCTTATGAAACTTTTGCGGTCTATGTGTTTCTGTAATAAATTCAATCTGTAAGAGTGATTCTCAATATGGCATGAGAAGAACATGTAGGAATTACCAGGGGAATTTCAGCGCACACATACATTTGATACCTAACCAACCCAACCCATATGCATGCACATTGTGGTGAGCCACTGCTACTAACGGGAATGGTTTTCATTTCTTAGTATGCTGATTTGGGAAAAGTCTAGGAGTCACTGATCCATAAAATGCTTTTGCAGAGCACTCAAAGTCTGAGATGCTCAGTTCTCTTCAGCAGAATAGATTCATTCACTCCAAACATAAAATCATTAATTTGAAAGAAAAGAATAATTTAATTCTTATTGCTATGTTAAGGCTGAATATCATCACAGATGTTTACATCGAAGAAAACTTCATTTTACAAAAGGGCAAACTGAAATCAAGAGGATAAAATGACTTGATCAATACCTCACAAGTTAATGGTTAGCTGGGGTCCATGATGTAACTCTAGTGGTTCCCAGGACTTCCTGGAGAGGTGAGAGAGATTGCTTTTGCCTAAAGAAGATGCCCAATCCAAGCCTGAAAAAGAGCCCGGAGGCACGCAGAGTGCTCTTTTGTAGTTGTATCTTTTTTTTTTTTTTTTTTTTTTTTTTTTTTTTTCGAGACAGAGTCTCGCTCTGTCGCCCAGGCTGGAGTACAGTGGCGCGATCTCGGCTCACTGCAAGCTCCGCCTCCCGGGTTCACGCCATTCTCCTGCCTCAGCCTCCCGAGTAGCTGGGACTACAGGCGCCCGCCACCTCGCCCGGCTAGTTTTTTTGTATTTTTTTTAGTAGAGACGGGGTTTCACTGTGTTAGCCAGGATGGTCTCCATCTCCTGACCTCGTGATCCGCCCGTCTCGGCCTCCCAAAGTGCTGGGATTACAGGCTTGAGCCACCGCGCCCTGCCTGTAGTTGTATCTTTAATTTCCTCTTTTTTTAATGGATACTTTTAACATACTTTTGGAAGGAATATTCTTGCTAAACTGAGCTTTCTTCATTATCTTCCAACCTGATGTTACTGGAATTTATGAGCCACAGGCAGTGGCGTAGACAGTATCACTGTTATCCAGCCAACTGTTCTGTCCTCAGAATGATCTGTACCATTTCTAGTATGTGAGCTCCTTCTCAAGAATCAGTAATCCACCTCGAAGCTGCTCGCTCCTCCTACCTGTGCCTTTTGAGCACATATCCTTAGGTCAGCAGTTAAGTCCCACGAGAAATATATTCCAAATGCTATTCCCTGTGCTGTGGAGAGTTCTGTGAACTGGAATGATTTAGACTGAGCCAGGGAAGGGAGATAAGACTCTGAGACAATTGGTGTTGACTCCAGTCATGTATTCAGCTAAAGACATTCTTCACTATGGAGACCAATGCATTTGAACGTGACTTTTGACTACCAGCTTTCCTGCATTAAATCTCGTGGACATATAGAGACAGCAATTTTCAGTTTATTTTCCATAGCTTTTCCCTGGCCAATGAGGTTGAGTTAGGTTAGTGGTTATTAACAGACAGCCAGAGAAGTGCCCCAGAGCTGGGGCTAGCAGAGTGAACATGCAGCCAAAGTGTTGGCTAGCAGAGTGTTGATGGAGACAAAGGTCAGCCTCTAAACACAATCTCTTCAGGGATTGTGGGTCTGATCCTGGTAGTGTGCCGTTTGATGTCTGCTATTGAATGAGAGGGGGGCATGGTAAACAATAGGGAATTAGAGGTACAAAGTCAAGCAAGACCATATATAAGGGCAAATACTAGAAATTTAAAAATAAGAGGATCAGAAGGAATCTTAGAATAGGGCAGAAACCTTTTTATGTATGTCTATGGCAACAGGGTAGATATATCTATTGCATACAAAGGAGTAGTGATGTTAGAAGCACTAACAGAATCCTTTCACCCTCATCATCTCATTCTGCTTCTCACAGTAACCTGTCAAGACAGGGAAGCAACTGAAGCTCAGAGAGGTTGGGTGACTTGTCTAAGGTTGCCCAGATAAACAAAAAACACAAAATCAAAAACCCAAGTCTTCTGATTTTGCACCAACTCCTCAGTGTGGAGTTTTCATTTTGGTGATAAGCCCCTCTCTTCCACTGAAAGTTATCTTTAATTGTTATTAATAAAAAAGCCTTAACTGTATCAATTTTAAAAATCTTTCTTTGTGAGGGGTTTTTAGGACATACCTCAGTATGTGTCAGGCCTATCACCTTCCTGAGGCTGGCTGACTCTGCAATAAGTTAGAAAGTGTGACTGTAAATATCTGTGAGCATTTTACAGCAGATATCACACTGCTTATATTCAGCACAGAATAACATATTTTAAAGAGTGCATGAAACACATCAGTTTATTTCCACTAAAGATTATGCCTTCATATCTCTTTTCTTTACACTATCTTGGCCAATATTTTCCCATGTATATATCCTAATGTCTCTGGGTTTTCAGTTTTTGTCTAAATATTCATTCAATTTTAGGTAAAATATTCAGTTTTAGGTACAAATTCAGGGACTCTGAGTGGACTTGAACCTTGAGATTCTCAGAGTTCTATCAATATAATGCCTTAAAGAACTGCAGGGAGTTCAAACTTTGTGTGAATTTACATAGGTGTTACTACATGCATTCCCTATGCCTGGTAATAATAGTTATGAATTGCTGCTAATATTTATTGAGCATTTTTACCTATGTCAGACAAATATGCAAATATTTTAATATTTTATCTCACTTAATCTTCACAACTATGCCATAGCATATTTTTGTCCATTTTCATATAAATACACTGAGCCTCACAGAACTGAGGTAACTCTCTCAGGGTAGACAGGATTTGAATCAGGTCTACTAAACACTGGAACCCATGCGCCAGCATGCATGGTGAAAAGATAAGAAAAAAGGAAGGAAAAACGTAGGATATTTAGTATTATAAAAACCTACATAGCAATGTAGAAAGGTACTTTTAAATTGGGAGAGAT
Organism: Rhinopithecus roxellana; assembly: GCF_007565055.1. Lineage (NCBI taxonomy): Eukaryota > Metazoa > Chordata > Mammalia > Primates > Cercopithecidae > Rhinopithecus > Rhinopithecus roxellana. The sequence continues at coordinate 27,398,605 of NC_044549.1, read as the reverse complement.
TTTTAAAATGCAAGTCTCATTTTATTCCATTTTCAAGAACAGAATAAAGCAAAAGAACATATATAGTGCTTCCTTACAATGTTATCCTGTAGTGAGCTTTAATGATTTCTCTTTGCATTAGTGTGGACAACTAGTCTGGGCTCTCTGTCCCTGGAGATACGGTTTTGTGTTTTTTTGTTTAAAGTGATTTTTATTCTTTAGGCGGATAAAAATTTGGTTCTAGGTGAACCGAAGTGATTTGTAAAATAGCAAAGAGCTGTGCAATATGCTAACACAGTAAAAGAATTGTCTACGCATGGAGGAAGACGGTGGCTGCGGGTGAAAATAAAATAGTGGCTAGATCAGTTGTTGATGTGTGAAATTGTAAGGAAGACCGTTAGGACTGGACATTCCAATTTATGCTTCCAGTTTTTCTTTGAATATTGAGGAAGGAAGTAAACGAATACATACTGAGAGTTTTCTGGGCCAGATGTTATTCTAGATATTTTTGACAAAAGTTTCTAGTTTGCTGCACCCAGAAAATCTTTTGTGAATCACTGTACTATCCCCATTTTACCAAAGAGAAATGCAAAATTCTGTAGCTAAAATATGACAGAACCAGGAATCCAATGTATGTCTTTCGGACTTCAAAATTTAAAATTATTAGCCATGTGGAAATTTCTGTGGCTTCATAATCTGACTCTCCTTCAATTTATTTTCTCTTCAACCTTCTAGTTGCCGTTCTGAGAATCTGAGCAACTTCTGATGAAAACAAGTATTATGAAACATTTCTACAGAATTTCTTGGCTATAGTGTTATATATAGAAAACTACACATATGGCTATTGATTTTGTTTTTTAAACTGATAAAACCCAAAGCAAAGCTCAATAATAACTGTCTCCACGTTTAAACTGCTAGCAAGACACTCAAACCCACAGAAGGCACAGTATTAGAGTTAGTTAAATTGAACTAAACACAAAATCTCTACCTCATATCAACCAGTAGTCAATCTATTTTATAAGAAAATATTTAAGAATCCCTATGTGATCTGAATTACAATTTTTACTTCCATTCTGAATTCCAGTTCATCTAACAGATTCCTTCTACTCTGAAGTTCCCTTAGTTCCACATTCCTCATGCTATTCCTTTGTTCAGAAATCTACAAAGGCTGTCTTTTGCCTAATGTCTCATATATAAACACTTTTTCTTAGCTTTCAAAGTCTTTAATAATCTAACTTACCATAACCAGCCAGCTTGAGAGTAGACACACAGGGGGAATATTTGAGTGTGAATAGAAGGAAAGAGAAACAGTAGAATACCAGTGTGAACATTTTGTGGCTTTAAAATGCTTGGCATGAGTCATGTGTAATTGTTTCTAACTCCCTGAGTGATAGTCTGTGCCTTGTTAGTCCGTAAGAAAAACATGGGTTTTCTGACCGACTCTTACCTGCTTTCTCTATCTCCCTTCATGTACTTGGTCACTCTGTGTGGACATCCTGACTGATCTCCATTAGTGGAAATATTCATGTTTACCTCCAAATTGTTTTGTCCTTAGACAGTTTTCTGACTTATGTCTCTGATATTCTTCAGTCAACACATATGGACTACCTGGGCTGTGAACAAGGATTTAAAGAATCTAATTAATCTAATTAACAAAAATGAAATGGAGAGATAACATTAGAGTGAGGGTAAGGTGCTGTCTACTCAAGAAACACAAAGCCCAAATTTGACTCGGGATTTATATTAACTCCTGGAGTTTCTTTAAATTAAGAATGTCGGTTCTGAAACAAAATTATTGGGTCCAAGCGAGCATTTCCAAGCATAGGTCAGAGAAATGACAGGTGAGACTGGAGACTGATTCTTCTTTCTGGTACTTTGTTGTTGTTGTTGTTACCAAATTACTATCGTTTAGTCAACAAGCCTACACTGGAAGTCCAAGTTACTTTCCATACAATTGCAGTCTAGTATTCATGTAGTAAAATTTTAGATGAAGGCAAATACTGCATGAATCTATAGCTCCATTGGTTGTCAGCGTGAAGTAAACTAGCAAAATAGCCTTTCACTACCATCTTCATATGATGTTTTTTTCCATCCATTCTGGCTCTTTGTGCTGTGGATTATGGAGCGATATCAGAGCCATGACACGTGGTTTCCTCTCACTTCTTTTCTGATTACCTTTGAAGGTCTTAGTTGTGTGTGGAAGTTACCTATTAAGTCACCCAGATTTGGTTAGCTTTAGGCTTTAGCATTTGTCTCCTACACCATTTGGCCATTACTATGGTATCTCCAAGTCTCCAAGATTCAACAGAGATTTCCTTGTTGAAAATTGGTATTGTTGATCATTTATCTCCCAGAATTTCTGCTTTCACATAATTCTTGACTTTTTGTAAACTCTCCCATGTCACTAAAAATATGTTTTTTTCTTCGTATTTTAGAATTTTAGTTAGGGGAGGCTTTCACAATTTGTAGACCACCCACCCTGCTGGACATGGAAGCCAGGTTCCCTTTATGCTTCAGTTCATGAAGAATGATTATTTTGGACCAAAGTCTATTTAAGAACATTTCAATAAAGTGGTTAAGAACTGGCACCCTTAAACTTTAGGTGTTCTTAATGAACATTTAGGTGTTGGCTAAAACACCCAAATTTGAATAATGACTTCACAAAATGGCTCTTTGAACTTGAGAATTGTTTTCTTTAAGCCTTAGTTTCCTCATTTGTAAAATGGGAATAATAATAATAATAATAATAATATTGCCTGATTCATACGATTATTGTAAAGACTAGATCTGCATAATGAAAAAGGTGAGTGGGAAATAAAACGGGTTTAAAGATGGTGGTTGATATTATATTTTATTTATCTCAAATGGCCAGCACCATTACCTTTTGCTCCTAATGCTAGAAACAGGCAGACTTCCTAAAGCAAAGGAGGCTTTATTTTGCTGCTGCTTTCACCATATATTGGAAATTACTTAAAGGAACATTACTTAAAAGTAAACAAAAGTTAAAAAGAAAAGAAAAGAAAAGAAAAACAACAGCTAACATTTACTGAATATTAGTCATGCATCAAAATGCTCGTTATTCTACATTAAATATTGTTAAGTCCTCACAACATTTCTCTAAAGCATATTATGTCTTTCCCCATTATAAAGAAACTGAGACTCGGGCAGGTTAAGTAACTTGTTCAGAGTAACACAGTTAGAAGTAAATAGAGACAGTTTGACTTTTGAGGTTGTACTCCTAATTAATATGCTATAACTGCAATGTCAAGGGTCAAAGTCAAGGGTCACATAAAGAATTTGTGTGAATACTCATATTAGAATGTTCTGGCTCTTTGATATTCACTCCTCTCCGCCAATATTATGGCTGGCAGAATCCTACTGGTATTTGAAATTGTCTTGCTTCTCTGAAGTTTTTTCCGAAGATGAACAGAATTAAGTATCTCCTGTTTACTCTAACACACTGCAAAAGCTTTATAGAAGCACATGCCAGTTTGTTTACTTATTTCTTCCTTTTTCTCTATCCTGTGACTTTCCTGAGTACAGAAAGTACACACGTACTTGATGATTATTATTGTTGCTCTTATTGTTATTATTTTAATCAGTGGAGATGCACACAATACCTGCTATTTTGGATTGACTCAATATCTGATTTTGAAATGGATGATCTATTTCAAAGTTATTTTTCGCACAATTAAATACTTTACAAAAATCCAAGAACTTCTGACTTCTAATTCTTCACAACCGACTATGGATTTTTGAAATTTGTTTGCTTCTATGTATACCCAATTCTGCTGTATATTGGCAGCCTTTCAAGGTTCGGCAACAAAACCTTGTCTATTTGTGTTACGCTGGTCCCCAGATCACCATAGGTTCCTAATAAATCTTCTTTCTAATCAGCTTTTGAAAATGGAGCTTCAAGCTTTACTGCAGTCAGTTATGTAGATGGCTGTCACCAGGGCCTTCTCTTTAGGTACAACTGCCTTTCCAGAATTGCTTTTCTTTCCTTAGCTCCATTTACAAGGCTGCAGCTTTCCAGAACCATATGTTGCAGCTGAATTGTGCTTTCCCCTAGTATCAGGATATCAATTTTTTTTTAACACCATGTTATTTACTAGTCCCTTGGTTATACAAGAGAACTAGGAATCTCACACATGTTAGCAATTGTAGCTCCAGTAGCTAAAGATTTACTACAGGCAAGCATACGTTTACAAGGTGGTTTACAGATCTCATCTCTTAACTTCCTGCAGAAGTACATCTAAGCCTGACTCTTAAGCATGCTCCGGAGCTGGACAATCATTAGCATGTGTGTGTTTTGATCTGGATGAGTAGATAATCCAAGAGAATGATGCTTTTAAATTTAGCTATGTCTTTAATATTGTTATTGGTGTTACATGTCTGTGATCATTTCCCCACTGGCAAACTAAGCCTTCATTACAAAATCCAGTCGTGCAATTTGCATGCTTTAGAGATAAGGTTAAGGCTCTGTCAGAGCACTTAACCACAGGTGTAAAAATGTTGTGATTAAAAAGAGACTGCACATTTAAGTAGGAGTAATTAGAAGTGAATTCTTAATTGCAGAGTTACACAAGCATTTATGCTTTGCTATCCTAAGCCTTTGAAAGGTGCTATATAAATGCAAATTGCTTCTCACATCATTCATGCCATGTATTCATGACATTGAAAATGTGCACTTATACTGAATTGAGCTTAATAATAAAATACTAAATATGAAATATCTATTAAATAGAGCTATACTTCCATCATCCAATAAGCATAGTTCTGTATTTTCCATCTTAAACATGTACCTATGCTAATGAGATGCATGTTGTCTCTTTGTTATCTGATTAAGAGAATAAAGAAACTCTTCAGACTGATTAAACTATAAAACTATAAACAGTTTTTAAAAATATTATTATTGTAGCTTAATAGCATTTCAATGAGACAGTTTCTGAATGTGAACCACACACTAGTTTTAGTACATTCATTGCCTGTTGGTGATTTAAAGACCACCTTCTTCCAAGACTCACAGTGATTCTAATTTATGTATTTTCAGAATATTCTGTTCCTATGGATATTTCAACCTTCATTTTGACCTCTCAACACAATCTCCACATAAGAAGTTTGGGTTGTGGGCTGGCACGGTGGCTCACACCTGTAATCCCAGCACTTCGGAAGGCTAAGGTGGGCAGATAACCTGAAGTCAGGAGTTCCAGACCAGCCTGGCCAACATGGTGAAACCTTGTCTCTACTAAAAATACAAAAATTAGCTGGGCATGGTGGTGCACGTCTATAATCCCAGCTACTCAGGAGGCTGAGGCAGGAGAATCACTTGAGCCTGAGAGACAGAGGTTGCAGTGAGCCAGGATCGTGCCACTGAACTCCAGCCTGGGTGATGGAGTGAGATCCTACTTCAAAAAAATAAAAAGAAGTTTGGGTTGTGGACTATCAAAAGTAATCTTTATGAAGATCAAGATTCAAAACTCATGGAAAACAATTAGGATCTAATCTTCATGTATTAGTCCATTTTCATACTGCTATAAAGAACTGCCCCAAATTGGGTAATTTATAAAGGAAAGAGGTTTAATTGACTCATAGTTCCACATGGCTGGGAAGACCTCGGGATACTTACAATCATGGCAGAAGGCAAAGGGGAAGCAAGGACCTTCATCGCAAGGTAGCAGTAGAGAGTGTGTGTGAAGGAGAAATTGTCAAACACATATAAAACTATCAGATCTGGTGAGAACTCACTCACTACCATAAGAACATCATGGGGGAAACCACATCCATGATTCAATCACTGCCCACTGGGTCCCTTGCTCAATAAGGGAGATTATGGGAATTACAATTCAAGACGAGATCTGGGTGGGGACACAACCAAACCATATCACCTCACAAATATGTCCCAGGAAATGGCAAACATTATGTCCGCTTATGAACTCATGTTCTATTATTTGTAAACAAAAAGAAATTATTTTAAGATGGTACTACTCAATTGTGCGTGTGTCATTATATCATTTGAAGAGCTGGTTAAAGTATGGATTCTGATTGAAGAGGCTTGAAGTGGAGCCCAAGATTTTGCGTTTCTAATAATCTTCTTGTGGTGCAGATGTTATTCCCTCCAGACCACACTTACAGTAGTAAGCTCTTAGGGCAAGGGTGTGCAAACGTTTTCTGTAAAGATCCAGATATTCTAAGCTTTGTAGGTCATAGGATTTTTGTCAGATCTAGTCACTTTTTTTATTGTAGCACAAAAACAGTCATAGTTAATACATAAATAAATATGACTATATTCTGGTCAAACTATGTTTACAAAAACCGGATGAAAGTGAATTTGGCTCCTGAGCTGTAATTTGCTAACACCTGCTTTAGAGAACTATGGGTGTTCTTCTAATCAACTAATCTATACTCAAAACTTGCATCTCCTCAAAATTAATATGGCAGAGATTAAATTCTTGAATGATCAATGACTGTCAGCCTCTGGACTTTCTAAATATAAATTTATATAGGCCCAATTTACATTTATCATACTTCCTTCCTTTTCTCCCTGGTGTCTTCATTTCCCTTCCTCATTCTCCAAGTTAAAGAGCTTCCAGGCAATATAAACATCAGATAAAATATATTCATGAAACCCTCAAAATACTCCTCAAAGAGCAGAGCTGTAGAGTAATAGAGTTCCTTTATTCATTGGGCAATCTCTCCCTTGTTAATTTTTCAATCAAATATTCCACATCCTCAAATGAAGCCACATAATTAATCAAGCAGGTAATGTTAGAAATCAAAGCCGGAAATATTTTCCCTATCTGGGTCAAGATCAAGTCCCCCCTTCTGGACAGATGTTTTTATTTTTCCAATTATCTATCCTCAGTTCTGGAATTCACTTGATAAATCCAGAGTTGATATTTCATTAAATCAGTCAGGTAGGTTCATGTTCTCTATACCGATTGAGCAGTCACAGTACCGATGTGTAAAGTGCTTTTTACTTTATTTCTGCTTTTCAGGGAAAATAAAATTAAGGAATGCGCCAAATTGTGTTTTGAATATTTAACATTGTTAACTCTTAGGAATGTTAATATCACCACACAATACTAGGCAATTACTATGGTATGTTTATTAATTTGACTACTAAATAGTCAATAATTTTGAAAAGATTTATATATAATTTTTCTTGAAATACAAGATATGTCAAGTAAAGTGTTAACACAAATAATGGGTTAAAAATGAATTAGATAAACTATAGCCTGAGAGTCAAATACACCTCACCTGCTTTGTGTGTGTAGCCAGCAAGCTAAGTATGTTTCTTTCTTTAAATTTTTGCAGAAAAAAAAAATCAAAAGATGAATAATGTTTATTGACATGTAAATAATATAAAATTGGAATTTTAAACTCCATAAATTAAGTTTTATTAGACTGTAGACACACTTATTCATTTTTGTGTCATCTGTATCGTCTATGGCTATTTTGCCCTACAGTGGCATAACTGATTAGTAACAACAGAGACTATTTGACTCTCAAAGCCTAAAATATTTACTGTCCGTCTAGTGACAGAAAAAACATTAGCAAACCCTAGGCTAGAACGTAAGTGTCCCATGATTTATATCTATGAACTTCACTAAAACTGGATTACACCTGACATTGATTAATTAGTTAAAGCATTTAAGACGATTGAACACCAAGGAAGTGGTATCTGGAGGAAATATCAAAGAAATTGATTAGAATATCTGAATCTTTTTTAATTCACAATATAACAACAATTTTTATAAAAATCAACACTTAATGCACGCTAACAGTGCTAAGTGCTTTGTGGGCCTTATGATCCCTGTTACAACTAGTCAACTGGAATCATTTCATGACCCTCAATTATCATTTGAAATGGACACTATTGTTATCTTCATTTTGTATACAAGTAGTTGAGATGTAGGTTAAATAATCTGCCCAGTGTCATCTAACCCACACATAGCAAAGTCAAAATTTGAACAATTTGATCCTTGAGATCAAAATTTTAACTATACAGTGGAACTCATCAAGAACTTGCAAGGATAGTATCAATTTTCTGATATTTTCAATATATAGATCATTAGGTAATCTGTATGTGGGGAATTATCCATTTGCTCATGATCCTGTGGTCTTGATAGCAGCAGGAGGCAGTCAAAGGCCTAGGCAGATGGGGCAGGTCCCTGGTGAAACCAAAGAGAGTCTGAAGCCTGAAAACCAAGCTACAAGTCTTAAATAAATCCACAGACTTATCTAAGAGAGGATTGAGAAACTCTCTTCCCATTTGGCATGCTTTACTCTGACTGATTCTCACCTTTCACCTATTTTACATATACCTACTCTTCCCTAATTGGCTTTTTATTTTTTATTTTAATTTTATTTGTTTATTTTTTGAGAGGGAGTCTCGCTCTGTTGCCCAGGCTGGAGTGCGGTGGTGTGATCTCGGCTCACTGCAAGCTCCACCTCCCAGGTTCATGCCATCCTCCTGCCTCAGCCTCCTGAGTAACTGGGACTACAGGCAACCACCACCATACCTGGCTAATTTTTTTGTTTGTATTTTTAGTAGAGACAGGGTTTTACCATGTTAGTCAGGATGGTCTCAATCTCCTGACCTTGTGATCCACCTGCCTCGGCCTCCTAAAGTGCTGGGATTACAGGCATGAGACACCACGCCCAGACCCTAATCGGTTTTTTAGACTGTCATGCCCACCTTTGAGTAGTTCTTTTATTTTAGCCTTTTGTTGCATACTCAAACCAATCAGCATGCACTCCCCCATTCTAAGCCCATAAAAGCCCAGAACTCAGGCACATTTTGGGGTCTGCCCCACCTCAGGACCGGAGCTACATGACTTTGGGTAGGGGGGCTGCCCTATCTGGGTCCCCTCTCCACTGAGAGCTGTTGCTCAATAAAACTCTCTGTCCTGCTCACCCTTTGGTTGTCAGCATAACCTCATTCTTCTTAGACGTGGGACAAGAACTTGGGACCTGCCGAATGCAAGTACAGAAAACGCTGTAACACTGTGGCCCTCCTCCCTCTGCTGGCTTCCACCCAATGGCCAGCCCACATGACCCCAGTGGTGGGGCCAGGCCAGCCCCAGAGCCACAGCTGGAGTGGGGCAACAGGACTGAAAAAGCTGTTCACACACCCCTGTTTGTTAGGCTATGGAGAGTGGGATTAAAAGAGCTCTTAGCATGCTGTAACAACACTTTTGTGGCTGGCATCCCTGTTCAGTGCCACCATATTCCTCTTATCCAGATGCCAGCACCCAAGGTGGAGGCAGATTGCAGCACGATTGGCCCAGCTGCAGGCTGAGCATGGATCCCACAGTGAGCGTGGAATCCAGGCCAAAGTGCAAGCTAGGAGCTCCCACTGTCAGGCCGTGTGGGAGGGGTGCCTCCTGCAGTGATCCCAGGGCTGAGAGAGGCCCGGGTGGTGGTGTCAGGCCATGGCAATCTCTGGCTGGCAAAGTGTCACCAAAAAATCCTGTGTCAGTCTTCTGGCCTGAATGTCAATTTGTGACAGAATGGAGCTCCTATAAATTATTATTGTCACTGAGGTTTACACCTCTTTTAATATTAATTCTCATATTTCCCTCAGCATTTGATTTACTATGAAATAACATGAAGCCAGGTGGGATGAAGTTTCACAGGAGAAAATGGAAGCTTGGAGAATCTGAGGAATATTTTCAAACTACAGAAAACAGCAGTATGTGAAAGATTTTACAGAGCAGAAATGATTTAGGATGGCGCCTCCAAAAAGGGAACTTTGCATAGCATATAAGTTGTGACCTTTTTCTTTACCTGGTGGTCTCATTACAGTTCTTAAAGGCTGATAACCTTTATTTAAATACATTTTTTGCAATGACACATTTATGCATATATGCAGCAGGTGAGCAGAGGGCATAGTTAAGGCTTTCATTACTAAAATTAGATGCATCACCAGCTTTTTCCTCTACTAAAAATTTAGCTAGCACAGAGAACAATAGGTCATGTGCATAAAGCAATTAGTGATATCAACACCTGGACAATCGCCTAAATTCAAGAGGAGGATACCTTAGCACGAGAGATGTATTTACCCTTGACTTATTGTACTATCTTAGGCTGAGTACATTCTACTGGTAGTAAACATGGTCTCCATACAATCCCACTGGTGGAGTTAAAATCTACTGGGGTAGATGTGTGGTTAATTGTAGACTAAAAAGTTTCTTTGTTGTTGTTTGAAGTTAGGACAATAATGAGAGTGCTTTGAATTTTCTGTGCATTTCATTTTTCCCTATTGCATCATAGACCTCCACTGCTGACCTTCGGGCTGGTCTGTTTAAAGAAACCTTTGCCCAGATGATTTTAGAGGTGGTCTCTTGAGTGAGTAATTGGGCATTTAGTTGGAAGCTTTATTTGATGTTGGGCTAATAGGTTAATTCTGTATTCAGAAATGCATCCCATAGTGTAGACAATGATTTTTTTTTTTTTTTTTAATGGCAAGTTGTCGTGCAAATTCTCATTTTGCAAACATTTTGCTTTCTTCTGATGGCAGGCACTTTTGGTAAACAGATCATATTATTTAACTCTATCTTCTTCTGCATTCACTGCAGAAATAGTTTCTCCTCTAAAAAGAAATTTTAATGTTATATTTATAATTCATAGGAAGGCTGTGATAGCTCTGCATCAAGTACTTATGGTTATATTCAGATGATAAAAATATCTAATGAATGTCTAGTTGACAGCTAGCTCATTACCATTGGCCTCGAGTGCAAGATCATTTAAATTCAAACAGTACTGCCCTCTGCTATGAAAAATTGCCCAAAGGGTGAAGAATTGTCTCCAGGGCTATTCATTGATGTACATTAAACCTTGGTGAAGAACAGATTTTCACTGACAGTATGAAAGGGAAAACCAGAGTGCTTTTTGGAAAACTACTTATTTCAATGAATAATTTCCAAATAATTTCATTAGATAATTGAGGCTTTTCAAATACAAATTTACAGAGAATTAGGACAGAAAGACGAATAGTGACATTTAGTAATGCCTTACCATGAAAACAGCCTTGGCAGCCTCTCTAAAAATGAACATATAATTATTAAAGCCTCTTCGTCTTATTTTGTTATTTATTACAGGTCATGGTCTATTAAATTTTCTGTAACCTGATGAAAATGTGAATTTTGACTTAGCAGTATTGTGAATAACAGAAATCTATTTATCTATTTGGTTTGGTTTTACTAACCTAAGGAGGATACACACAGAAACATACATACACACACACACACAGGCACACACACACATACATTCACCCTTTCCTCACAATTTCCCTTAGCAGGGGAAAAACAATAAAACAAAAAAACTGAAGAAAGAAAGAAAGTGGAGAATATTGGGAAGGGAAAAAATAAAATAATTTCCCTCCCTCTATATTTCTTTTTTTGTTTGTTTGAATTTTGTAAATATTAATAAATATTTGTGTCAAATGATATCTGAGTTATTTGGCAGGAAGCGAACATTTCTTAGACAATGTTAGAAAGTAGGATTTGAAGGTATAGGTAAAATGGTTAAGAAAACTATATTTTTCTCCTTTTTAAAATAATAAAAGGAATGTTTTTGTTACTGATTTGGTATGTAATTATGAATATTTATCATTACCTCATTCATTTATCACAATTGTGCCTTAATTCTTTTTAAAATGAAATAGTGACAGTGGTATTTACCCTGTTTACCTCATGGAATACTGATAGTATGAAATAAAAGAACTATTTAAATACATCAGCATTATTTCAATTTGTTTGAAAACTACCCCAAAATATTTAAAATAAACCAAATATTTTCTTTAATTTTCTTGAATATCAGAACTGCTTTTTTTATTAATTGAAGGAGAAAGTAATACTAACCAAATTCTGTTCAATTTAGTTAGGAAATTATTCCTGATCCTCTCTCAAAGAAAATAATGCAAGAGCAAGAAAACAGTTATTCACATTTAAGTTCAATTGAAGAAAAATAGGTAAATTTCCTTGAAGTTAAGACTGTTGTTTAACTCTTGACATATTTGTCACCATGACCCTGCATGCCTTTGAATTTCAGTACCATCCAAATAAACTAAATTTACTCTCTTCCTTCAATGTTTTGCCTTAATGCATTTGAAATACCTAATATTAGACCATTTTACTTAGATGATTCCTTATTTATTGCTACCCAGGTTCCTGATTTTACTTCTTGGCTTGCTCCTTTTTTTCCTAATTAAATAATCAAACTTCTCTTTCTTTATAAATTTTCATTTCCTGAAAAGCCTGACCATCCTCATACAATCACACCATCTTCTCCCTCAGATAGCTCTAAAATAAAGCCTGTTGCAACCAAATAAGTATCTTGGATAAGCTCAGTTACTTCTTCCATGTGATAAAGCTGATTTTCCACTTTGAAATACAGTGCACTGCAAATACCCTTAAGTGAGAAATAAAATGATATAGGGTAAAATGAGGTGACACAAATACAATGATCTACACACAAAATGTGGCTTTCTATTTGTTGTAAGGTTTCAGAAATCCTACAAATATGATCAGTTACTTTGGTTTAAAAATTTTGCTTTTATACCATTAAAGGCAAATTTGACGTTTATATTTTCTAAACCACATTATTACTTGAACGTGAGCAAGTTCCTTCCCTTCCTCCCTCCCTCCCTCCCTCCCTCCCTCCCTCCCTCCCTTCCTTCCTTCCTTCCTTCCTTCCTTTCTTCCTTCGTTCCTTCCTTCCTTTCTTCCTTCGTTCCTTCCTTCCATCCCTCTGTCCTTCTCTCTGGAATAACAACTACTCCTGAACAACAATAATAATACAAACAGCCATGAAGATTATGCATAGCTGGAGGCTACAAGCAGGTAAAGTGTGAAGGGATGTAAAAATAAAAATAACCTATTTATCACTTTTATTTTCAAAAATCAATTTATTTAGTGAGTTTGTCTTATTACACGATGGAAAAAATTACAATGAAGGGCAAAGGGCTTTCCACTTAGCTTTAGTTTAATAGTTTCAGTTTTCATTTTCAAATGAAGTGTTAGTACTTCATTTAATCTATAACAACCATGTAATATGGTATCATTAACATCAGTTGAAAAAGTAAACTAAGTTTAATTCATGGTAATTTGTGAGATGAATTCATTGACCTGAGGAGGTCAAATAGTCATGGTGCTTTTTAAAAAATGTTTTATTATTATACTTTAAGTTCTAGGGCACATGTGCACAACCTGCAGGTTTGGTACATATGTATACATGTGCCATGCTGGTGTGCTGCACCCATTAACTCGTCATTTACATTAGGTATGTCTCCTAATGCTGTCCCTCCCCACTGTCCCCACCCCATGACAGGCCCAGTGTGTGATGTTCCCCACCCTGTATCCAAGTGTTCTCATTGTTCAATTCCCACCTATGAGTGAGAACATGTGGTGTTTGGTTTTCTGTACTTGTAATGGTTTGCTCAGAATGATGGTTTCCAGTTTCATCCATGTCTCTACAAAGGACATGAACTCATCCTTTTTTGTGGCTGCATCATATTCCATGGTGTATATATGCCACATTTTCTTAATCCAGTCTATCATTGATGGACATTTGGGTTGGTTCCAACTCTTTGCTATTGTGAATAGCACTGTAATAAACATACGTGTGCATGTGTCTTTATAGCAGCATGATTTATAATCCTTGGGTATATGCCCAGTAATGGGATGACTGGGTCACATGGTATTTCTAGTTCTAAATCCATGAGGAATCACCACACCATCTTCCACAATGGTTGAACTAGTTTACAGTCCCACCAACAGTGTAAAAGCTTTCCTGTTTCTCCACATCCTCTCCAGCACCTGCTGTTTCCTAACTTTTTAATGATTGCCATTCTAACTGGTGTGAGATAGTATCTCATTGTGGTTTTGATTTGCATTTCTCTGATAGCCAGTGATGATGAGCATTTTTTCATGTGTCTGTTGGCTGCATAAATGTCATCTTTTGAGGAGTGTCTGTTGATATCCTTTGCCCACTTTTTTGCTGGGGTTGTTTGATTTTTTCTTCTAAATTTAAGGTTTTTTGTAGATTCTGGATATTAGCCCTTTGTCAGATAGGTAGATTGTAAAAATTTTCTCCCATTCTGTAGGTAGCCTGTTCACTCTGATGGTAGTTTCTTTTGCTGTGCAGAAACTCTTTAGTTTAATTAGATCCCATTTATCAATTTTGACTTTTGTTGCCATTGCTTTTGGTGTTTTAGTTATGAAGTCCTTGCCCACACCTATGGCCTGAATGGTATTGTGTAGGTTTCTTCTAGGGTTTTTATGGTTTTAGGACTAATATTTAAGTCTTTAATCTATCTGGAATTAAATTTTGTATAAGGTGTAAGGAAGGGATCTAGTTTCAGCTTTCTACATGTGGCTAGCCAGTTTTCCCAGCACCATTTATTAAATAGGGAATCCTTTCTGCATTTCTTGTTTTTGTCAGGTTTGTCAAAGATCAGATATGGTTGTAGATGTGTGGTATTATTTCTGAGGGCTCTGTTTTGTTCCATTGGTCTCTATCTCTGTTTTGGTACCAGTACTATGCTGTTTTGGTTACTGTAGCCTTGCAGTATAGTTTGAAGTCAGGTAGTGTGATGCCTCCAGCTTTGTTCTTTTGTCTTGGCAATGAGCGCTCTTTTTTGGATCCATATGAACTTTAGTTTTTGCCAATTCTGTGAAGAAAGTCATTGGTATCTTGATGGGGATGATACTGAATCTATAAATTACCTTGGGCAGTATGGCCATTTTCATGATATTGATTCTTCCTATCTACGAGCATGGCATGTTCTTCCATTTGTTTGTGTCCTCTTTTATTTTGTTGAGCAGTGGTTTGTAGTTCTCCTTGAAGAGGTCCTTCACATCCCTTGTAAGTTGGATTCCTAGGTATTTTATTCTCTTTGAAGCAATCGTGAATGGGAGTTCAGTCATGATTTGGCTCTCTGTCTGTTATTGGTGTATAGGAATACTTGTGATTTTTGCACATTGATTTTATATCCTGAGACTTTGCTGAAGTTGCTTATCAGCTTAAGGAGATTTTGGGCTGAGATGATGGGGTTTTCATCGGGGTTACAATCATGTCATCTGCAAACAGGGACAATTTGACTTCCTCTTTTCCTAGTTGAATACCGTTTTTTTTTCTTTCTCTTGCCTCACTGCCCTGGCCAGAACTTCCAGCACTATGTTGAATAGGAGTGGTGAGAGAGGGCATCCCAGTTTTCAAAGGGAATGCTTCCAGTTTTTGCCCATTCAGTATGATATTGAGCATGGGTTTGTCATAAATAGCTCTTATTATTTTGAGACACATTCCATCAATACCTAGTTTATTGAGAGTTTTTAGCATGAAGGGCTGTTGAATATGGTCAAAGGCCTTTTCTGCATCTATTGAGATAATCCTGTGGCTTTTGTCTTTGGTTCTGTTTATATGATGGATTACATTTATTGATTTGCGTATGTTGAACCAGCCTTGCATCCCAGCAATGAAGCCTACTTGATCATGGTGGGTAAGTTTTTTTATGTGCTGCTGAATTTGGTTTACCAGTATTTTATTGAGGATTTTTGCATTGATGTTCATCAGGGATATTGGCCTAAAATTCTCTTTTTTTGTTGTGTCTCTGCCAGGCTTTGGTATCAGGATGATGCCGGCTCATAAAATGAGTTAGGGAGGATTCCCTCTTTTTGTGTTGATTGGAATGGTTTCAGAAGGAATGGTAGCAGCTGCTCTTTGTACCTCTGGTAGAATTAGGCTGCGAATCCATCTGGTCCTGGACTTCTTTTGGTTGGTAGGCCATTAATTATTGCCTCAATTTCAGAGCCGGTTATTGGTCTATTCAGGGATTCAACTTCTTCCTGGTTTAGTCTTGGGAGAGTGTATGTGTCCAGCTATTTATCCATTTCTTCTAGGTTTTCTAGTTTGTTTGCATAGAGGTGTTTATAGTATTCTCTGATGGTAGTTTGTATTTCTGTGGGATCAGTGGTGATATCCCCTTTATCATTTTTATTGCATCTATTTGATTCTTTTCTCTTTTCTTCTTTATTAGTCTTGCTAGTGGTCTATCAATTTTGTTGATCTTTTCAAAAAACCAGCTGCTGGATTCAATGATTTTTTGAAGGGTTTTTTGGTGTCTCTAACTCCTTCAGTTCTGCTCTGATCTTAGTTATTTCTTGCCTTCTGCTAGCTTTTGAATGTGTTTGCTTTTGCTTCTCCAGTTCTTTTCATTGTGATGCTAGCGTGTCAATTTTAGATCATTCCTGCTTTCTTTTGTGAGCATTTAGTGCTATAAATTTCCCTCTACATACTGCTTTAAATGTGTCCCTGAGATTCTGGTATGTTATGTCCTTGTTCTCATTGGTTTCAAAGAACATCTTTATTTCTGCCTTCTCTTCATTCAGTACCCAGTAGTCATTCAGGAGCAGGTTGTTCAGTTTCCATGTAGTTGAGCGGTTTCGAGTGAGTTTCTTAATCCTGAGTTCTAGTTTGATTGCACTATGGTCTGAGACACAGTTTGTTATAATTTCCGTTCTTTTACATCTGCTGAGGAGTGCTTTACTTCCAACTATGTGGTCAATTTTGGAGTAAGTGCGATGCGGTGCTGAGAAGCATCTATATTCTGTTGATTTGGGGTGGAAATACAGAGAACGCCACAAAGATACTCCTCAAGAAGAGCAACTCCAAGACACATAATTGTCAGATTCACCAAAGTTGAAATGTAGGAAAAATTGTTAAGGGCAGCCAGAGAGAAAAGTCAGGTTACCCACAAAGGGAAGCCCATCAGACTAACAGTGGATCTCTCGGCAGAAACTCTACAAGCCAGAAGAGAGTGTGGGCCAATATTCAACATTCTTAAAGAAAAATATTTTCAACCCAGAATTTCATACACAGCCAAACTAAGCTTCATAAGTGAAGGAGAAATAAAATCCTTTACAGACAAGCAAATGCTGAAGGATTTTGTCACCACCAGGCCTGCCTTACAAGGACTCCTGAAGGAAGCACTAAACTTGGAAAGGAACAACCGGTACCAGCCACAGCAAAAACATGCCAAATTGTAAAGACCGTCATGCTAGGAAGAAACTGCATCAACTCACTAGCAAAATAACCAGCTAGCATCATAATGACAGGATCAAATTCACACACACAATGTTAACCTTAAATGTAAATGGGTTAAATGGTCCAATTAAAAGACACAGACTGACAAATTGGATAAAGAGTCAAGACCCATCAGTGTGCTGTATTCAGGAGACCCATCTCACGTGCAGAGACACACATGGGCTCAAAATAAAGGGATGGAGGAAGATCTACCAAGCCAATGCAAAACAAAACAAAAAAAAGCAGGGGTTGCAATCCTAGTCTCTGATAAAACAGACTTTAAACCAATAAAGATCAAAAGAGACAAAGAAGGCCATTACATAATGGTAAAGGGATCAATTCAACAAGAAGTGCTAACTATCCTAAATATATTTGCACCCAATACAGGAGCACCTAGATTCATAAAGCAAGCCCTTAGAGACCTATGAAGAGACTTAGACTCCCACACAATAGTAACAGGAGACTTTAATACCCTACTGTCTACATTAGACATCTCAACGAGACAGAAAGTTAACAAGGATATTCTGGAATTGAACTCAGCTCTGCACCAAGCGGACCTAATAGACATCTACAGTCATGGTTCTTAAAATCAATGTTCTAGTCCTCTGCCTTTTGATAACCTTACTATGATCATTTTATATAAAAAGGCAACTAAGCCCTAAGTGGGTAAAAAGCATAGATTTGCTCAATTTCTAACCTGTTTTTTTTTTCCTTATACATGCATCATCCTAAACTATTCCTCAAATTTATCATTTAATCTCTGCTTTAACAATTTAGTGAGCTGAGGAAATTATAATACCATTTAAAAATAACATAATCATTAGAAATATCTTTTTTATATTGACCTAAAATTAACTTGCCTCCTGTCCCTGGTGATGCCACTCACATTGCCAAAACCAGATGGTGGCCAAACCTGTCAGATTGTTCTTTAAAGGTGCTGGGGAGCAGATTTCTCATGGGGAGCACCTCTGATATATTTTAATATGTTTCTTACAGATATGTACATATACAGTTAATCCTTGAACATGGGTTTGAAGTGCATGGGTCCAGTTATATGCAGATTGTAAGAAATAAATGTATTAGAAAATATTTTGGAGATTTATGACAGTTTATGAACACTCACAGATGAATTGCATATCCTAGAAATATTGAAAAAATGTAGGAAAAATGCATGTCACAGATGCATAAAATATACGTAGGTATTAGCCTATTGTATCACTTACTGCCATAAAAATATATACAAATCGATTGTAGAAAGTTAATATTTATTAAAACTTATGCACACAAACACTTAAGGACCAAGTAGAGAGAAATGTAAGCAAATGAAAATATGGAATATTAAATCATAACTGCATTAAAATGAGCTGTCATACACAGTATATTACTGTCATACTTTTGTATCCATCTACTGTTGCTATCCTGGTAAGCTCCAGTGTTGCAAATTGTATTAGTCCATTTTCATACTATTATGAAAAAATACCCGAGACTGGGTAATTTATAAAGAAAAAGAGTAGGCTGGGCGCAGTGGCTCACACCTGTAATCCCAGCACTTTGGGAGGCTGAGGCAGGTGGATCACCTGAGGTCAGGAGTTCAAGACCAGCCTGGCCAACATGGTAAAACCTCATCTCTAGTAAAAATACAAAAAAACTAGCCTGGTGTCATGGTGGGCACCTGTAATCCTAGCTGCTCAGGAGGCTGAGGCATGAGAATCACCTGAACCTGGGAGGTGGAGGTTGCTGTGAGCTGAGATCGTGCCACTGCACTCGAGCCTGGGCAGCAGAGCAAAACTCCGTCTCAAAAAAAAAAAAAGAAAAGAAAAGAAAAGAAAGAAAGAAAGAAAAGGAAGAGATGGTTTAATGGGTTCACAGTTCCACATGGCTCGGGAGGTCTCACAATCATGGCAGAAGGTGAAGGTGAAGCGAAGGTATGTCTTAAGTGGTGGCAGGCAAGAGAGTGTGTAGGGGAACTGCTCTTTATAAAACCATCAGATCTAGTGAGACTTATTCACTATCATGAGAACAGCATAGGAGAAATCCACCTCCATTGTTCAATTGCCTCCCACAAGGCCCTTCCCATGACACATATTATGTTGGGTGGGGTCACAGCTGAACCATATCACAAATATTCACTTCAAATGCTGTGTGAGGTTAATCCTCTCCATGTGAGCAGTTCATCTTTCCAGTAAATTATGTGTGACTGTAAAAAGTGATCTCTTGTGGTTCTCCATTTTTCATTATGTTTAGTGCAATGCTGTAAACGCTGTATAACACCATGGGACCCATATGTTTTGCTACTAGTGATGCTGGAAGTTGTATGAAGAAGCAGACAAAAGTCATGACATTACAAGGAAAAGTTAAATTGCTTGATACATACCAAGGATTTAGGTCTGCAGGTGTGTTTGGCTCCCATTTCAATATAAATAAATCCAGCTTAAGGACTATTATTTAAGAAAAGAAAATTTGTGAATCCATTGTTGCAGCTATGCTAACAGGAACAAAACCTTTGCACTTTTTGCAAAATATTTTTTATCTTGTATTATAATTTCAGATTTCATGTAAGTACAAGATTTCTATAGAAAAAGCCTACTGATAGATTCTGCTGGGATTTGAGAAAAACCTAATTTATTATATGACAACTTAAATGAAAAGGGAAGTGAAGAATCTAAAGTTGAATAAGTTAATGGCAGCAAAGGATGGTTTGATAATTTTAGAAGGAGATTTTGCTTTTACAATGTCAAAGTAGCAGGAGAAGCAGCATCTGGTGACAAAGAGGCAGCAAGTGAGTTCCCAGATGCCATTAAGAATAACATGGAGAAGGAAGGATATTTTCCTGAAGAGGTTTTACATACAGATAAAACTATCCTAATCTGGAAAAACAAAATCCACAAAGTACACTTATTAGTAAGAAAGAGAAGTGAGCCCAAGAATTAAGGCAGGAAGGGATAGGCTAACTACTGTTTTGTGTAAATGTCGTTCATTTTATGACAAGGCTGCCCTTATCTATAAAGCTGCTAGCCTTAAAGGGAAAGGATAAACACTGGCTGCCAGTCTTTTTATTGTACAACAAGAAGGCCTGGACAACAATAGCCCTTTTTCTGGATTTGCTCTATCTGTGCTTCATCCCCGAAGCCAGGAAGTACCTTGCCAGAAAGGAACTGCCCTTTAAAGGTTTTTTTTTTTTTTTTTTTTTTTTTTTTTTTTTTTTTTTTACATTGGACAATGCCCCTGGCCACCCAGAACCACATGAATTAAACACCATAGGCATTGAAGTGGTCTACTTGCCACCTAACACAATGTCTTTGATTCCACCTCTAGATCAGAGGTTATAAGGACTTTCAAGACTCATTAAACATGACAGCCTATGGAAAGGACTGCCAGTTCTACAAAAGAGAACCTCAATAGAGAGAAAATCATGAAAGTTGGGAAGAATTACCCTATTGAAGATGCCATTATTGTTACAGAAAAAACTGTGAAAGCCATCAAACCCAAAACAACTTCCTGCTGGAGAAAACTATCCAGATGTTGTGCATAACTTCACAGGATTTACGTACAGCCAATCAAGGAAATCATGTAAAAGATTGTGGATATGGAAAAATAGTGAGCAGTGAAGGGGTTCAAGATACAGATGTTGGGGACATCCAAGAGCTAATAGAGACCATGCCAGAAGAATTAGCAGGAGACAACCTGATGGAGATGAATACTTCAAAACCAATGCTAGAAAATGAGAAAGATGAAGAAGAAGCAATGCAAGAAAACTAATTGACATTAGACAATGTGGCAGAACAGTTCTGATTATTTAAGCCTGCTTTTGACTTTTTAATAACAGGGACACTTCATGCACCCATGGGTGCAGAACAAAGCAAATGGTGGAAAAATTGGTACTGTACAGAAACATTTTAAATGCAGAGAAATGAAAAGCACAAAACGTCAGAAATTATTATGTATTTCCCTAAAGTTACACTGAGTGTGGCTGTTCTTCTGCCTCCCTTCCACCTCCTCCACCTTTTCTGCCTTTGCCATCCCTGAAACAGCAAGACCAACCACTCCTCTTCCTCCTCCTTAGCCTATTCAATGTGAAGACAACAAAGATGAATACTTTTACAATGAACCACATCCACTTGATGAATAGTCAATGTAGTTTCTCTTCCTTATGATTTTCTCTACAATATCTTCTTTTCTCTAGCTTACCTTATTGTAGAATACACTATATAATACATAGAAAATACAAAATATGTATTAGTCAACAGTTTGTGTTATCTGTAAGGCTTTTGGGCAATAATAGGCTATTAGTGGTTAAGTTTTTGGGGCGTGAAAGTTATACATGGATTTTCACTTGCAGTGGGGTTTGGCACCCATATCTCCTATGTTGTTCACGGGTCAACTGTGTATCACAAGTGATACTAGTTAGCAGTATTCAAATGAAAGTATTTCTCCTTGTCTTATCACTAAGGTTTGGGTACTCATCACTGCCAATCACTTTCACTTCATTTATAACAGTAACATTGGAAAGGAGCCTCTCTCAAATACTTGACTTCCTTATTCTTTGCTATTTTAATTATCTATTGTTTTTTAATTGTCTTTAAGCTTTCTCTCATTGATCCTGTTCAGAGATATATCTCTATAACTTAAATGCCCAATATACTCATCATTAGTCAGATGTAGCTATGTAAATTTATATTCAAATTAAAATTAAAGTTAAATTATAACTTCAGTTTCTCAGTCATACTGATTACACATCAAGTCCTCCATGGCCACATGTGGCTAGTGACTACCATAAGGAATAGTGAAAATCTAGAACAGTTTCATCATTGCTGAAAGTTCTGTTGGACACCACGGTTTTAGAGTCTAGCACAGTTTTTGGAAAAATAAGTAAATATCAACTGAATTAGTTTATTAGAAAGCAGAAATCCCATTTATTTCACCTTCATCAGGGAAAGTGGATTTTGAGAACCAATATAGGAATATGTGTACTTCCAGGGGTTTTGCAGCGGTTGTTTTTCTGTGTTTGCTTTTGTGAGAGGAGGCTTAATGGCATTCTTTCCCCCATAATCTACTTTATAGACTAAAAGCGTAGTTAAGAATGATCATATCCTAAGAATGAAATCTCATGATTCCTTGTGAACACTGATAGATACTAGTGGCATGGCAGTAGTAGTGGAGACCTCCAATAAATTATATTTCTCACTGAAGTATATTGAAATAACTCAGTAATAAAAGAATCTGAAGTTTCAATTTCATCATGACAACTTTTTTGATGAAATGAAGGAAAAGCTTTGAATCAAGTATGCATATTTAAGATAATAGCAAAGTGGTTATAGAAAAAATAATTGTTGTAGAAATATGTTTTTTGATGAAATATTCTTTCTTTAACTCTCTCTCATTCTAGAAGTTTTCATTAAATTCTCCAAAGCAAACGATTCAATTTAAAGCCTGTCATTTCATCTCTGGTTCACAATGCCTTCCTTAGATATAATAAAATTCTCAAATACAAAATATTGTGCACTGGTCATAGACGTCAAAATAATATAATTTATTGTTTTCTTGTCATTGATGAAATCCACTCAGACATTTCTGTTCACTATATAGATCTACTTTGGGGGGAATTATAATATTAACAAGGAGAAGAAAGTACTAAAATTCTTTCAACATGGTGCTTGTAGTTTCAACTGAACTGAAAGCAACCTCTTCTTAAGCCACAGAGTAAAGGGGACATAACTGAAGCATGACAAGCTGGAGAAAAGAAAACCACAACCATTAATCTTTCTCTCAGTGTTATTTTATCTAAGGAAATATCTAATCTAGTAGAAATGTTAAAATCACAAGACAATTGATAGAAAAGGAGCTCTGAAGTCATGTAGCCAAAATTTGACATTGGTTAGAAGAGAAAAATTAAGTCACCAGAGATATTCCTAAATCTCAGCAACTCAAGTTTGAATGCTTGTTACTTACATGGATGCTAGAGAAAAGGTACCTTTGAAATGCTTTCTTGTATCAACAAATATTTATTAGTGTCCAGTCATTGAGGAGTTTTATTCAAAGTAGAGACAGACATAGTTTCAAAGGACATTTAAGTTCAGATAATTATGTTGGTCCTCTCTGTCTCAGAGACACACTCTTTGGCATCTACTCTTACCAAAGATAATAGGATTGTGGAAGACTCAAAAGGGTGACTACTTCATCTTACTTAATTGACACTTTGTAAAGTAACACTCATCAGACTTCAACAATAACACACAGTATTTCCTTCAGAATTGCTTTAACCACTTAGCAAAAATATTACTTGGCAGAATTATATTTATTGATGTTTCTCTGGTAAAAGATTGTCAAATTAGAAGAAATTATTGTTCTTTGCTCTGCAGGTCTGACACACAAGGTGGCTAGTTAGAGATTAATTTGGAGAATGTAAAAATGCTCTCATTTGTTCATGTTTTCATTCAACAAATATTAATTCAAAGCCTGCTAGATGCTTGGGATTCAACATTGAACAAAGCAAACAAGCATTCTTGCTTGCCATTTTAGTAGCACCATACAATTTTATTAAGATATGGTATGTAAGTTTTCTACTACGTTAGAAGACAATACTTATCAAACCATAAACAAGTAGAGCAATATGAGAAGTATTGGAAATAGTTTGGGGAATCATATGTAAAAAGGATGATCAGAGTTGGCCTTATCGATGTCTTCTGGAGAATGCTTGAAGAAGAGAGAATTAATGTGGAAGTTTTGATTAAAATTCCGGACAGTATTACTATCTGAACATAAGATGGCGCTTTGTTTGAGGAATATCAAAGAGGCCAGTGGGACTGGAGCAGAGTGAGTGAGAGGGAGAGAAGTGAGATCATAGTGGTAACAGATGCCACGTCATATAAGATTATTCTGGAAGCTTTGATCTTATAGTGAAATGCAGAGCTATTTCAAGGTCTGAAGCAGATGAGTACATGCTCCTGACTCACATTTCTAATTAAATGTTGTTGGACAAAATTATGTTTATCTGATTATCTAAAATAAATCTTATATACATTCACTTAAAATATGTATGGAAAAGAGTTGGAACTTACATCCAAGTTGAAGTCAAATTGCTCATTCAACAATAAATATTTATCAAACACACTATATGCCCTCATAATTGACTTCAAGGCAGAAAAATGTTTGCCATGTTTAATGATTTTCAAATGTCTACTTCAAGTTTACATATTCATATTTTTAGTTAGGTCTTATTTAAGAGAAGCTATTCAATAAGTATGTCTCTAAAGAAAACAGATGAGCTCTGACAAAAATTAGATAACGAGCTCTGTTACTGTTACTTTTCCATAGGAATCTGTTTCAGAAGAATTTACAAAAATTTACCTGAGCAGTTTTTCCTTACTACCTTTGTGTTTACTCCAAAAGAAACTGAAGAAAAATAATCAGATGGAAAGATGACTTTAGGAAAAATAGGTAAGGACGATGCTAACATTTTCTTAAGGGGCCTATTTGCAAAACTGGTTTGTATTATTTCTACCGAATACCTATTGGAGATAAATTATTCACACAAAACCAAACCATTACCAACAGAGCAATCTGAGAAAATGAGCTTATTCTTAGATACCTGCAAATTGTTTTCATTTTGAATTTTCTTTCAAACCAATCTAGGATAACTGGTTATTGTTAGCATGACCATGTAATTCAGGAAAAGGGGGAAGCAAGTTTTGACAAAGAAAATGCATGTGATGCTAATACATCCTCAACTTTAAAAATTCTATCCCTTTAATGTGTTGCCCTTTCACAGCACAATTTGAACTAATCTTTCCTTCACATTGTCTTTAACACCCTTTCATTCCTTTTTATTTATACAAATTGCTCTAAATTGTGGAGCAATTTGTCACAAAAGACTACTTCTAATAACTTATTAACTCGCTTCTTTGACTCTAGAACTCACTTAAAGACTTACGGCCTATATTTAAATTCTAGCTCAGAAATGGGCTACCTTGGGGATCCTTGAAAAAAATTTGAATCTATCTTAGCTTTATGTTTTCCCTGTAAGAGGGAATAATTATAGTATAAATCTTTAAGGATATGTAAACATGAAACTCTCCATGTTGGTCTTCCAGCATAGTGCCTATTATGCAGTAAGTGCTGATTAAATTTTAGGTATTAGTATTGTGCATCTCACAATCTCTTATTACTTCCCATACCTAGATTAACGTTTATAAAGCCCATTCAACACATTAACACCTAAAATAAAAACCTTTCAAGATTTTACCTCTTCCCATAACATAAGGTACTTTTTCTTTAGACTTGTATTACAAGTCCCTATGGGCTAGAATGTCCCTATAGTCTAAAATGACCTAGAGTCCAACAGTTTTCCACAGATATATCATACAATTTTTTTCTCTTAAGGTCTATTTTAGCCAGATGGATCTGTTCAATGTTCCTAAACCGGTCCCCTACAATGTGCCTTATAGAGTCTACCTTCCTTTATTCACACAATTACCCACACCTAAATTTTTTTTTTTTTTCTCTCTGTAAGTCTGAATCCCATTGATTTTCAAGGGTCGGTTCTAGATAAGTTGTTCTATGAAACAATGACTACCCCTTCTCCTTAAATTCTAGCGCTTCTGGCCGGGCGCGGTGGCTCACACCTGTAATCCCAGCACTTTCGGAGGCCAAGGCGGGCAGATCACGAGGTCAGGAGATCAAGACTATCCTGGCCAATATGGTGAAACCCCGTCTCTACTAAAAATACAAGAAAATTAGCCGATGCGGCAGCGGGCGCCTGTAGTCCCATCTACTCGGGAGTCTGAGGCAGGAGAATTGCTTGAACCCAGGAGGCAGAGGCTGCAGTGAGCGGAGATCACAGCACTGCACTCCAGCCTGGGTGACGGAGCGAGACGCCGTCTCAGAAAAAAAAAGAAAAAAGAAAGAAAGAAAAGAAATCTATAGTGCTTCTATTGCCTTTGTCTTCATTTGTCATATGTCATTTATTATTGCTGTCTGGGCTTTTCTTTGTTGGTCATTAATCCCAAGATAGTTTGGAAGCTCCTAGAAATGATGGACCATATTTCTCTGTATGCACTAGAACCTGGGCACTAGAACCTAGGCACAGACTCAAATGTTGACCAGCGTATTGGTCCTAATGTACAATGATCCATGTAGTGTATGCATTCAATTTAATCTTGGTGAAGTGATGAGTGAATTCTGAAAGCACTGCAGATATGTGTCAGAATAAAAAGCAAGGGCACTAAATCATTCAAAAACTGATAATGAAAGCCCTGGAAAAAATGTTTTATGTTTTATTAAAGAGATAGTAATCTTTTTTATGAATATTGTTTTAGGTATTATTGCTGCAACTTTTTTTTGGAACCAGGCAGATGCTGATTATCTAAGATGATCATAATCTTCACGCTAAATGCAATCCTTATAAATGTTAGAAACTTGCTGAATGTATGTACACGGAGGAGAGAGATTTAAGTGGTTCTTCCTTCGTTATGTTCTTGTGATAATAAATACACATAAAACAACATACGCTAAAGTTAATATTTGATTATTGGAAGGGCATTTTGAAATAAAACCTACATTCCCTAAGAAATTAGATAAGGAGATCTCAAAGAATATTTTTAGATCCGTTAAAGGAAAAAATACTGAAAACCCTTCTGGAAGATTATGTATTATACATTTTTTCTTTCTTTTTTTAGAAAGGTTGAACACAGCTGTACTTTCTATATATATTGAAGTCCAAGTTCTATATATACCTGAGTCTCTCCATTTGGGAAATTGGAGATCTATTAAATGTTGACCCTGTTTATTAAAATGTTGACTACTACACAGCGACTAGCCTAGTGCCATGTACTCTAGATCCTAAATTCTTCCAATTGACATACTATTTCATTTCTTTATATATATAGAAAAATAATTAATGATAGTAATGATGATTTTCAAACATCTGAAGTAAGTCTCCCTTGCCCACATTAGCCAGTAAAAGAGTGAAGGAGAAAACAGAATGTTACTGAAATATATGTTTGTTCTATATCAGCAAAAATGGTTAGAAATTAGGAGGTATCTATCAGCTTTGTTCTAGATTTACTTCACATTATCATGTTAAAATCATTGAAATTGAAAAGGTTTTCACATTTTCAATAAATTTTTCCATTTCAATCGCTTTAAACATGAATCATTCAAATGTTTGGCTAATTACTGTCTTCATTGATGACATATATGTTATTTCATTTGGCATAAAATAATTTTCATAGCTTTCCAAATACTGAAAATTCAAGAAATTACCACATCCATTATAGATGTTTTTCTAACAAAAAATCTTGATATATCTTGCTATAACTCAAGTTCTAGTTTTATTTTCATTTTAAATTTTACAAAATAGTGATTGCTATTCTCATTAGGTTGTGCTCTTTAAAAATTTAATTTCAATGTTGGCTATTAACTATTTTCCCAAATCATTTTCCCTGTTTAGGGTTTGAGATTTTTGTTTTATAAAATGATTATTTATCTTGTGTTCCATTGTTGATTAACTTTAAACTTTTAAAATATATAATATGGCCAGGTGCGGTGGCTCACGTCTGTAATCCTAGCACTTTGGGAGGCTGAGGCAGGTGGATCACCTGAGATCAGGAGTTCGAGACCAGCCTGGCCAACATGGTGAAACCCCATCTCTACTAAAAATACAAAAATTAGTTGGGCATAGTGGTGAGCATCTGTAATCCCGGCTACTTGGGAGGCTGAGACAGGAGAATGGCATGAACCTGGGAGGCAGGGGATGCAGTGAGCCAAGATCGTGCCACTGCATTCCAGTCTGGGTTACAGAGTGAGACTCTGTCTCAAAAAAAAAAAAAAAAAAAAAAAAAAAAAAAAAAAAAAAAAAAAAAAAAAAAAAAAAAGCATAATATGTAGACTATATTAAAAATATACCATAATTAGCTAATATAATGCTAATATAATGTTGAATTGACTAATTTAAATTATAAATAAATAAATGCTTAGCCACAGAAATTTCCCAACTAAGAACTTATCCTACAGATGCATTCACAGAGGTATGAAAAGATACATGATCAAAGGTATAGCTCAAACAATATGGAGTATTGTTTCTAAGATCAAAACTGGAAATACGTCTAAGTGACTCATGAAACAAACTGAGAAACTAACGTACATTAGACTATTATGCAGTTACTTAGAGGAATGAGTCAGTATGATATGTACAAATAAAATATAGTAAGATTATATGTAAATATTAAAATCAGAAAACATTGCAGAGCAGGATTTATTTTTTGATCTAGTGTGTTCATATATATGTTTATATATATTTATATATAAATACAACCGTAAATTTTATATATATACACATATATATAAATTCATAGACTATGTCTGAAAGGATCAGCCAAAATTATTAACAATAAATGTATCTTTTAGTTTATCCAAATCACTTTTGAGGATAGGAATTAGGCAGCCTAAGCTTGGGAGTGGGCTAGATTTTTATCTTTAATTTCTTCTATAACATTTTAATATTTTGTTATGATAATAAATTAATTTTATAAGTCAACAACACAACATGATTAACACTTGTCACTTTTTGTAGGTGTTGAGATGTCCGATAGATATGAAATAAGCATCTTCACCTCAATAAATAAAAAGACAGGTATTCAACTCCAGGATTTTTATCATTGTAAGAATGAAAGATGAATGCATTAAGGATGTGAATTTGTTGTATTTACCACTTAGAGAAAAAATTATGATCGGTGCTTTTTGACATTTTCATAAGAGGACTGTAAAACTCCCATTTTATAAATTTAGAATGACATTTGAAAGTATATCCTTCTGTGTAATTGCGTGGCTTTGTTGTCCTACTGTCAGTTATGATTGACACTTAATAATTAGATGTGGAGATATAAAGGATGGTGAATTTTTTTTAAGTAGCTTGGATACTGATGAAAATTGTCAATTCTCTTAGAATGCCTGAGCAGAACATCAAGATCACAAACTTTTTCCAGTTTCTCTGAGTAAGAGAAGAGTTCTCTGTGTTACAAAGGCAATTTATTAAAAAGTAAGAATACCAAATCTATTTGAGTATACATTAAAACACATTCTGCCCAACACATTGGTTATGCTCCTAATGGTTAGCATTTAGAAGCAAAATCTCTTCAATTTAATAAAACTATATGACCCTATTCCATTTGTAAACATTCCTTATTAATGCTGGATATATTACTTTATAATATTAAAAGGTATCCATAGTATATAGCAAATAGGGGTTCCTCAATCTAAAAAGACTGAAATCAGAATATAAATGGAAATGTAGAAAATAACCAATTTCTTTTTTAAGGCACTGAAGCACATTAAGTTAATGATCTCAAAAATTCTAGAACATAAGCCAAGATATATTTGACATATTTGGGGGCAGTTCTGTGACATGATTATGTGGAGAATTCTATTGCTAGGTTCTATTTTTTCCATCCAAAAATATTTTTTTTACTGCTTGAAATGGTGAAAAAAATCATTTTTGGGAAGAGTCATCTATAAAAGCTCTCCCACTGTATTATTATTTTAAAATCTTTGTTAACTTAATTTTCTTCAAATCTTTGGTCAAAATTTTCAAGAAAACCACCTTTTTGCTCATTCTCAATATCTTGCAATTTTTGTTGGCTTTCAAATGCCACAGAAAATACTTTGATTATTACTTTTGTGTTGTTGTGACAGCCTTATATTTGTATATTTCAGGTTTTCTCATTTCTCATTTGCTTTATCACTGCATTAAGTAGCTATGACCTCATATCACTATTTCATCTGATTTCGATATCTCCCCTAAGGTCTTCTAACATTCTGTCTAAATAATCAGTGGGAAAAATCTTTTTAGAAATTACCTAAGTGTTTAAAGATCAAATATTCTTAATAGCATTTGAAACATTTTTTATAACATGTAAAACTGATTATGGTGATATTTTTCTGTTAAGTTCAGATCAGGCCTTAGATAAATGCTTTTGTTAATCATTATTTATTTGGAAATTAGAAAAGATAAATCATATTTCATATGAGATACATTGTATACTTATTTCATATGAGAAAGCTGAAATTGGTGGAATTAGGGGAGGAGAAAGAAAAATGAATGAGCAAATTATGTGTCTTTTGCTGGGTACTGGTTTGGAAATAAGAATGGTATCTGAAAACAGAAGTAACATGAAATTGTATTCAGTACTGCAAGAATATGATGTTAGTTTTTAAAACTTTTTCCCCTTACTCCTTTATATCAGAATGACTGCTATTAGTCTTCCTTCCACCATATTCCAAATTTGAAAATTAGGTTAATAAGCTTTAATGTGTGTTTTTAATGGAAAAACTTTTAAGATCTTATGTTGTCCTGGAAAACATTTTACTTCTGTAGAAAACAGAAGAGTGAAATAATGACATATAGAATGGTATAATGGAAACAATGTTTATGAGGGTTGTTGAGAAGTTTAGATTATGATGTAGCTATGAAACCAGTTGGACATGATTTCAGACATGTTCCTATCCATTTCTGAGCCTCTATTTCATTTGTAAAAGGTGACTAAATTGAATGAGAAAGCCCCTTCCAGCCCTACGATACTATGTCTCTAATACCAATTTCCCTCTGGAGTCAATATGATGGTTAGTATATTGTCACAGCAACTCATGTAGTTCTTACATTTAGTAAGACTTAACTCTGTCTGTGAATTGATTATTGTTATTATTGATATTGATTATTGATTATTATGAGTGGGAATTTTATTCATTGATCAACAAATATTTAATGAGTACCTACTAAACTCTAGTCTCTGAGCTATGGGAAGTTGTTGAATGAAGAACATATGTTCATGTAACTTAGCATCATATCACAATTATAATGAAGGATAAAACCACATATCACATCAAACTCAGAAAAATATATAGTAATAAGTTAGGTATAATATGTTTGAATTAAAAGCTATTACTACATTAAACCCCCTTTTTTTTGAGATGGAGTCTCGCTCTGTTGCCCAGGCTGGAGTGCAGTGGCATGATCTCAGCTCACTGCAACCTCTGCCTCCCGGGTTCAAGCAATTCTCCTGCCTCGGCTTCCTGAGTAGCCGGGATTACAGGCACCCGCCGCCAAGCCTGGCTAATTTTTTTTATTTTTAGTAGAGACGAGGTTTCACCATGTTGGTCAGGCTGGTCTCAAACTTCTTACCTCATGATCCACCTGCCTCAGTCTCCCAAAGTGCTGGGATTACAGGCATAAGCCACCGTGCCTGGCCAATAAATCACTTTTACATATCAAAAATTTCAGTTTTCACAATAACACTGAGGCAGTTATAAAAGACACACACAAACTGCTCTGCCCATTTAAAGTATGATGTAGGTAGTCTCAGAGAAGGAAAGGTCTGCAGCGGGGCCATACTGCAGTACAAGCCTATCTGCCCCTTGGGCCTTATACTGTCTTGGAGATATCTGTGGTAGGAAAACACATAAGAAGCATTTGGTACCTCTCAGTAGAAGAAACATAATCTAGTTTATTCTGGAGCTTTACAGAGAATTATATGCCTTTTGAACAGTTTCTCCTTTTTGTTACTGGACACTGGTAAAGATAGAATGGTTCACTGTGGTTCATCAAATGATCATGTGGTCAAGAGTTTTCCTCAGAAGCTAGATCCAGAATTAAGATAAGTAGGCCCATCAGAAATCTATTGTAATATGGAAGTAGAATATCTGTCATAATGCATAAGTAATGCCCGAAAACATGATTTAAGCTTGTGTCTTAAGCAGATGACTTAGATACCCCCTCTATCTCTCCCCAAACCATTCACTCCACCTCCACCCCCCACCACTATGTCATTCGCTTTTGTACCAGAGCCTTTGATGCTGCTTTCATTATGGCCACACAGGAATTTGGAGGAGGAATAAAGCAATGCTTTATTTACAAATATGTTGTCTTGTTAGTCAAGCCAAAAATAGACCATGATTATGCTACTGTCTCACTCAAGGGGTGGTGGGAGGGTGAGGCATCAAAGATCCAATGGTGAGGGAAAGTTAATGGGCAGGCTGCATTTGATATACCTATTCATCCATTTTATGAGGAAAGAGAAGCAGCCCAAAGCAAGAATACATAGAGATTCATGAGCAGGAATAAATGGCTTGGCTAGATGGCCAGGGTCTAAAAGAAGAAAAAAATGGAAGCTAGGGGACAATGAGTAATGGAATAGAGGCACACAGATGTACCTTGCATAGTGGACATAAAACGTCAGCATTTTTATATTACATGCTAATATTACCAAAAAGCTGTCATTATGAAAGAGACACTAAACATTCAAATAGACAAAATGATCTAGCCAATTAATGTCAGCCGGTCTCTGTCATTGGCCACTCCAGTGCTTGCACAGAGGACACAAAAAGGAAATAGCCATGTGAGAGGGATGGGAGCTCTGCATGGACTCAAGAACATGGGCTCAAACTCATCAAGACTTATCTATCTACTGCCACTACTGAACCTTCAATCTGTCAGCAACAGAGACCAATAATCTATCCCTAATGCAGCAGCATCCTCAAGAAAACCAACCAGATACTTTGTGGCAAGTTGACTACATTTGACCCCTTTTACCCTCCAATGTCAACAATTCATTTTGCCAATAATTGGTATATTTTCTGTGTATGAGTTTGCCTTTTCTGACTGCAGGATGTCAACCTGCACCACTAACCAAGGGTTGACAAAGTGATTCACTGAAATAGGATGTCACTCAGTATCATGTCAGATCAAGACACCCACTTTGCAGAAATAGAGTGTGGGAGTGGGCACATGACCATGCAATCCTTTAGCCACACTCCACACTATACCAGCCGGAAGCTGTCAGAGTGATAGAGCAACAAGATGGACTGGTGCAGGTAAACTGAGGTGCTAGACTGGAGATGATTCCTTACAAAGACGGGGCACCACTTTCCGGGATGCGATATACACGTAACATCAAAAGTTGGCAAACTTTCTGTAAAGAGTGAGATAAACATTATTTTAGGTTTTCAGACCGTATGATCTCTGTGGAAGCTGCTGAACTCTGCAATTTCAGTGTGAAAACAGCTTTAAATAATACATAAATGAATGATTATAACTGTGTTCCAGTAAAACTCTGTTTATATTAACAGGCAACAGGATGGATTTGTCCTATTTGCCATAGTTTGCCAATCTCTACGTGAGTAGATAGATGGCCTTTACATAGTTTCTTGTCCCTAATAGGTGGAATACATGAGTTTGAGAATCGAGGGATTGAAGCAAGGGTGGCCATCTTTAATATCACTTCTATTTGTGTTTCTGTCTGCACACATTTTTTTTAATCACTTCTAATTTTGCTTTATGGAAATTTTGTGCTTTCTTTGCACACAACTCTGTTTTGCAGATTTTTTCTTTTTTTTTTTTTTGAGACAGAGTCTCGCTCTGTCACCAGGCTGGAGTGCAGTGGTGCGATTTCGGCTCACTGCAACCTCCACCTTCTAGGTTCAAGCAATTCTCCTGTCTCAGCCTCCTGAGTAGCTGGGACTACAGGTACACAACACCATGCCCAGATAATTTTTGTATTTTTAGTGGAGATGGGGCTTCACCATGTTGGCTAGGATGGTCTCCATCTCTTGACCTCATGATCCGCCTCCCTCGGCCTCCCAAAGTGCTGGGATTACAGGCGTGAGCCACCACACCTGGCCCTGTTTTGCAGATTTAAAACTCGTGATACCCAAAGGGAGAACACTTTCACCATGGACATAGCAAGAGCCCTATTGCATATAAGCTGTGGTTTTCTCCTGGTCACCTTGAAGTCCTTTGGACAAGGGACAAGCAGGACACACAAAGAGTCACAATCCCGGCAGGGAATGGACTCTGATCATCAGGGGGAAGTAAGGCTGATGTTTTCCAGTTACGAAACAGAATTCTGTGTTTGGCTCCCAAACGATCCACTTGCATGGACAAGTACAGCAGCTGCAGTCTTGGAGGCACATGGTGACCACAGACCCAAGACCAGGTGAGGTGCTAGTTGAAGATAAGGAAAATTTAGAAAAATACACTGGTTTGATTTTTTCCCTTCTGGATAAAGGAGAGAGATGCTAAGGATTAATTACAGCCCTAAGATCATCTACAGTTGCATGGGCTTAATTCATCCCATAAATCTTCTTCCTATAAGTCAAAGCCAGTTAAAACAAAAAAGCTCATCATAACTATAACCCTTGTCATTCCAAGTCAGAACATTTGTAAAGGAATAGAACTGAGCAGTACAATGGATGAAATATAGTGGATGCTGTTATGTATTGCCTGGCTTCTCCATTAGAAATGAGGCATTATTTTCTATAGCTTCTGGGAGAAATACTATCTGACAGACTTCAGTTTTTTATTCTTTCTGTAAATTGCCTTGGGCTGGAAAGAGCTCTTTTGTCCAAGATCACATTGCCTTCTAACAAACAGCTTGCATCCAATGACTGGTCAATGCAAGAACATAAAGGTCTGGCATCCTCAGTGCAGGCTAAACAACTTTGAAGGGGCCCTTCATGTTGGCTGTGGACTTTGTTAGATCTGCATGCAGCCCAATTTTCTTCATTGTCTAATAAGGCTGCTTTTCCTTCCTCCCTCACTTCCCTTCCGTTCCATATGTTTTGATCCCGAGTTCTCCTTAATAAATATCCTGCCTAATGATCTCTAATTTTACAATCATGTATTCGAAGGGAATCCTACCTGCAGTAGAAGAATTTAAGAATTAAAGTGGTTTAGCCAAACCACTTTATCCAACATCACCAAAGATTATAGTTTATTAATGCCCACTAAGCCCCTAAAATTATTTAATTCACATCTGAAAAAAGAAAGGACAAGAATCCCCTCTTGACTGTCAGAGACCTGCCCTCTTGAATCTACTGATCAGACCTTTTCAGTAGAGCTCTCTGGTGAGTTACCTGTTAACAGTACTGTCCCAAGAGTGCTAGTTACCATTTCATGCAAACAAAGCTCATATGTGGAACTGTTAAAATGGAGAGCTCTTCTGGAGGCTGACTTACTTGATTACAACTCTACTGATGGCTCCTGGTTGTACTGAGTACACCAAGGTTTAAAAGTCCCTTCAAATGAAGAAACTGGACAAGGGATATATAGGATCTCTCTTATTATTTCTTTACACCTGTAAGTGAATCTACAATCATCTCAAAATAAAAAGTTTAATTAAGAAAAGTTTTAAAAGAGCCTTCTTACCCACCCTGCAATGGGATAATGTACTACTTCTTCTTCTGTGACCTGTCTTCTGTGTTGAATGGTTAGTATCCATCGTGCATTCAGATTGAAGACTCCTGGGTCTATTCCATGGCTTTGATTGTCTTCCAGTTTTACCTTAAGGACAGTCAGAGACCTCTTCTGCAAGAGAACTAGCTCAGATAATCAATTGCTTTCTAGCCATGTTTCTGGAATTGTCATATTTGCCCATAAAGTATTGGGGCATATTATGCAAGTAAGTAAGAGGTGCTAGAGGTGCTCTTATTGACCTATTTTTAATTTCTGCTCAAATCAATTTTCTATTTAACAATTCGTATGAATGAGATGTGTTTTGAAAACATGTGCTGTGTTTAAGGGTTATGATATTTTAAGACATCATATGGAATTTTAGATTGAGTGACTCTTTTGAGGTAGTGTTTTGGAAAACGGAAAAGATATTACTGAACAAAATGGAGAATTTATGAAAAAATAGCTTATAAAGAATATACTCACAATCAAATAAAATAAGCTGCAAAATACAAAGCAGAAAAAATTCTTGTAGACCTACATCAGGTTTAAGCCACCTCGATTCTGTAGTCTGTTTGTGCCACATGTAGCCTTGTGTTCAGGCAGGAAGTAAGTAGGGTCATTGGCATATTAGGGACGGTCTAGGCATAATGTAACTTAATGCTGACTTAGAGCCCATTGCAGGCACCTGAGCACAGTGGAGGGCTTTAAAGACTGGTAGTGCAGCCCACAGCCTCAGAAGAGCATTTCTTTGGAAGAATTGCAGTTTCCCCACGATATTTACTTAACATCCCTTTCAGGCTTAGTACTGAGGTTGATTGTTTGCATTTAAAATCTAGTTAAGCCACTGGGGCCATGGTTGCTAGGAAACCAGCACATATTTGGAGACTGCTTTACCATCTCCCTTCTAGTCACACCTCTAATTAGGAAGAGCCAACAGGTTGTAAAGTTTGTACTCACTCTTTTTCCTCTGAAAGATCACCAAGTCTAAAAATCACTCTTCCAGCACATTCCATTTTTCTATAACAAAATCTGTTTGTGTAATACATTCCTTTGGGTTTTTATTAAATTGTCTTCATTAAATAGGCCTTCACCTATCCCATTGCACTTATTTTCTAAATGATCTCAATGGAGACTTCCATTGTCAACAGAGCCGTTCCAGTCTCCAACGCCTGCCACCTGAGGAAAGTGTTCATTTATGAAAAAAACCAAAGGGTTAACATTTACAGTTGCTCATATAAATAAGAGACCTATAAAGAAAGCTCAATAGTTAAATAAATCACAAGGATATTCTTTGTGCTGCTTTTCTCACATTGACAAAATTTTACATCACTGGGGCAAGTATTTACTATTTCCAGTCTGAGGCTTTACATAGTTTCTTTGTTGCCATTTTTTCTTTTTACCTCTGGTCTAAAATAACATTATTTTCTCAAGTTGTCAGGCTGTGACACTACCAATTTCCTGAAATGGTGGGAACATGATCTTCCAATTCAATATACTTAAAAGGTTGGGCAGAGCTTAATAGCCTGAGAAAATAATATCAGAAAATTATGTGTTCCGTCACTTATACCAGTCATGCAGATTACAGAATCTCAGATTAGCATTTACTCAAGTCATAGAAGAAGGGCATTATAAAACATTTCATATATTTCACATCTCTTTTTTATTAACTTGCCGCCTTTTCAAGAAAAAATATGTGGAAATATGTTGTGAGGCCACTTCTACATGTGCCATGTGACAGGAGAGCCAGGCTGTTTGCTAGTACTTCAGGCAATCAGAACAGAGTTCATTTATCTAATTAGTATTTGTTGGCACCTAATAGGAACTTCGCTAGTGGCGAAGGGTAAAAAGAAATAAGAATTATGTTTTCTTTGCTAAAGGAATTTTTACTTCATTTAAAGGAGAATGAATATCTGCACACAGAAGCATGCAAGAACCTAAGACTATTTATCAAAGGCAAGGACTGATTATTTGTAACCCGCACTATTGAAGAAACTATGCAAAGAGTGCTCACCCTGGTCTGACATATATTGTACAATCACAATAGAATATAATTGTTTGGTCACATGAATAATAACAATAAGCATTATCTCCCTCAAATATTCACCTTAAGAGCCTGTATGTGTCTTCCTATGATATCAACATCACTTACAATATTTCTGAACACTTTCTTGAAATGGCCTTCAAAGTCTGTCACTCACTTTTTGAATATGCTTTATCATATATAGAGACTTTGGGAGTCAAAAACCAGTTGGATTTGGGAGTCAGAAACCATCAAATGTCATTTAAAAATGAGTCTGGTGTATATTATGGGTAATTTTTGAATATGATTTTATTTCAAAACTGAGATGATTCTAAAGTAATGAGATGCTATAGAATTTTCTTCTATGTCCTGGAAAGTAATCTCTTCTATGAAAAAGAATAAGAAAAATACTATTGGCAACATGTTTTAAATAAGTACATGAACTCCAATGAGCGAACACTTCTATTCCTGTGTCTATCTGGCTTTTTCTGGCCAATTATATTTCATCTCCTTATACACTGAGTAAATTATAAAATGATAGTAACTTTTACTTTGTTTTGGCTATTAGGAAGCTCACAGTCAAATTCCAAACTTATATTTTTAAAACTCCCAGTACATTTTTGGGTAACTTTGCCCTGAGTCTGATTTTCTATTTACCTTATTTTTCTCCTTCATTTGTCCTTATTATGTTTCTATCCTATTGCAGTGTATATATTTCATATATTATTTCAAATGTGTTAGGAAAAAGAACTGGGTATAAATACACGTACTCTTCTAAACTTCAATTTTTTCTTTATAGACCACATATCATAATAATGAATGATTTATTCAGAGTTGTATATTTTTATTTTAAACAAACAACAGAGAAGAAAGGATAATTGAGAGATTGTTCAGTGAAAGATCAGTGAAAAAGTAAGGATGGTTATACATTTCATGAAATTTAACTTAATAGTAAATAGACTCTAAAATTTCTTTTCACTTTATAACAGATTGACTCAAAATCTCACATAATATTAAACAACAGCAAACATTGGTTTGCTAGATTCTAGGGATTAGCAGTGAACAAACAAGAGATACTAGGTTGGTGCAAACGTAATTGCAGTTTTTGCAATTAAAAGTAATTGACACCTGAGGTCATGAGTTCAAGACCAGCCTGGCCAACACGGCGAAACTCTGTCTCTACTAAAAATACAAAAAAAAAAAAAAAAAAAAAATAGCTGGTCATGGTAGCAGGTGCCTGTAATCCCAGCTGCTTGGGAGGCTGAGGTGGGAGAATTGCTTGAACCCGGGAGGTGGAGGCTGCAGTGAGCCAAAATTGAGCCACTGCACTCTAGCCTGGGTGACAGAGCAAAACTCTGTCTCAAAAAGAAAAAAAAAAGTAATTGAGAAATTACTGAATTTTCTGAAACATGAAAGTGTCGGAAGTCATGAGTACTTTCTATCTACTTTATGAGTGAGCCATGATTTTTTCAATGTGAGAAAATACATATCTACCTTGTCTCACATGCACACCCGTAATTAGATATGCAGGCTATCATCAGCCAATTTGGCATAAAGGAATAAAGCTTAGCCTCTTTGAGTTTTAATCAATTATTGATTTCAACACTTGAATTAGTGAAGGGACTTGATGTTCATGGCAACGTGTAGTGATGATGCAGTATTTGCAAATGATATATTTCCAGTAAGTTGCTTTGACACTCAGAAAACAGATCTAAATTTAAATCGATAGTCAAGGGGCATTTTCATCTTACTTAAAAAAATAGTGTTATATGTTGGTGTTATCAAACAATCAAATGCTCAAAACATGTTAAGTTCTGTGTGAAACTTTTTCAGCAACTAGCACAGCTACCCTGCTACCCTAGAATCTTAGGTGTTAAGATAGCTGATTACACATGATGGCGTGAGAATAAATCCCTATTACTCTGTATGTTCCCTGTAGTGTTGAACATCATGGACTTTGGAGTCAGATAGATCTGGATTCATTATTCAACAAATTATAAATTTGTTGTCCAATTTATTTACAGTAAATGGTGATAATTACATGTACATTGTACATTTCTTTTGAAAATTATGCATATTGAAATTGATTAGCTCAGTAGACCATCAATAAATATTGACTAATAGTAAGTAACTATAACAGTAGAAGTAGTAATAAAATAGTAGAGATAATATTAGAGTAATTACTCAAGAAACAATTGAGGATTACATATTAAAATGCAAATATTAAATAATATTTCTATATGCAAATCTATTAATCCTGTAGTCCTATAAAGCATAATAAGGAGTTTGCCTTGTAGTTTCAGATGATGAGGCGTATGTGCACAGGGAAGTGAAATTGAACAGCAGTGGAGATAAGGGCTTGGATTTTTTGGTGACTTTAGTTCTACCACCATTTCTGAGACATAAAAAACTGCTTGAGACCACCCCAACTAGCTCCCTCCTCTGATAATGTCTCCACTTCCCTACCCTGATCTCCTTACTAGCTAAAAGAAAAAAAAAAAACTGGCTCTGGACAAGAAAATGGAATTTGAGAAACACAGAGGTAGATAATGTGGGAGTGGGAGTGCTTACCCATATTTCTTTTACTTATCTTTCTGGGCAAATAAGAGGATAAACAAAATTTATTCTTGCATCTAATCTTGTCCATGCGGCCAATTTCTGACAGCCAAAGACTGTCAGTAGAAATGGTTTTTGTCACTTACAGGCCATAGCGTTGAACTGGTAGGATGAAGCCTCCAACAGTCTGTTCCTGTTTATTGATCAAGGAAGTTCAGTGTTGCAGATGGTGCAGCTACAGGATGGTGAAGCTCGTAACTGCAAGTAGGGAGAGATTATGCTGGACATATAGCAGAATCTGTCTATACAATAGTCATTGCTGTGGAAAACCACAAGATTATTTTTTGTTACCACACCTAGCATATTTTGATTAATATACATGGGTAGAAAAGATTTTGATTCCCTGTGTCTGTCTCTTTCTCATTCTCTCTCTCCATCTCAGTTATTATTCTTAGTGTTTAAGTATTAATATGTCAATGAATACCAAGTTGATATAAAAGGAGCTTAGTTTTCCACTTTACAAAGGTGAAGGGAGATAACTGCAAAAAATAAATTTATGAAAAGTATATATTCTTCTCCTTCCATATAAATTCAAGGTTCTCCATGAAGCATACTTTTATGCTTTTATAACAGTAAATATAGAGCTATAATCTGTGCTTTCATAGACAGTTCAGTGCTGTCCTATTAGGAAATGTCCATTTTGACACGAGTTTCTTCAACCAGCAGGAAAAGTCCTGAGGGACTTGAAATATAAGGAGGTCTCCCAACTACTGCAAGCTAGAAAATCAACAAGTAAAAGAGAGATAGACACTCCCCACCCTTGAAAACAGAACTGATCTAGTTCATATTTCAAAAATATTTTGTCTGATGCAGAATCTATCTGTGAGACTTCCTGACTCTTTTTGTTTCATGCCCAAGAAGTCTGAAAATAAACTCCGCAAGGAAACCTAAGATAAGTCCACTTCAGCATATTTATAAAGACCCTGGCCTACTGGAAGTCCTCTAATTATAAAAATTTGTGTAATTTTTTGAAGCTCAGAAAGACAGAATACTAGAGGGTGGAAGGATTTACAGGAGACAAGAACCCAGATGCAATGATACATGACCAATATATGACATTGTTTTTGTACCATTTCACCATAAAGATGGCAGACAGGTCTGTTTAACAGATTTAGCAAATGTTAAATAAATACCATTTCCTCCAATTAGCTATCATTTTACTGCAACTAGACTAAGGCATAAAACTAGGCTCTTCCTCTTATTTAAGAGATTGTGCAATAAGGAAGGCAGGGCAGACAGAATTTTGAAAAGTCACATATTGGAGATTTCTTTTCCTGTTATGTCTGTAAGAAGGCTGCAGTTTTGTTTTGTTTTGTTGTTGTTGTTGTTGTTTTTTAACCTAAGCTAATGTGAAAAATTTCTACCACATGACTTTATGTGTCAGTGGGTAGACTAATCCAATGAAGATTCTGTCCTCTGGACCAATGCCTAGAGGTCCCAGAATCCACATTAGCCTTAACCACAATTCCCAACCTTCCTACAACTACCAGACGTGTCCATGATCCTGACCCCCTGACACTCTTTGCATTCTCTTACAGTCATTGATCAGATCAATGATAGGGAATATCTCACAGAGAGATCCAATGAAAACCCTTGTATTTCTAAATGTTTCTAATAAGTATGTGGCAGGGAAGCCTGCATAATTGGGAAAACGAGGAAGAGGACAGGTTGTGCATAGCCAAGAGCTATTTGCAATGATAAAACAACAGATGCTCGAGTGTGTGCACATACAAATGTGCATGTGTGTCTGCTCTGTAATCCTGAGTTGCTGGTGATTTACCCGTGAGATAGATCATGTACCTAAAAATACAAGACATGAATGAAGGATGTCTAAATTAAAATAAACAAAATAAAAACACATCTAAAGTAATTACCTTTATATGAGGAAAAAAATGCTTAACGTCCATATTATTTTTCACATAGCTGGAGTGTTGTTATCCTGAGCAGAAGTGATGCTGAAAATGTAGATAAGCAAGGAAGCAAATAAAATCATATTTGTGCAGGGTAGGAGCATTAGGACTACAGTCATTTGCCCAGAAGTTTCCCGGCTGTGAATATCTCCCAGTGCTTAATTTTCTCTCAAATGGATCACAAATCTCACAGCAGCAAATTAGGCAAGAAGAGGATCTGAGATATGTTAGCCCTTCCACAGTCTGTTAAAAGTCTTTGTGTTTTCCTTTTATTTCAATACTAGAGTGTTGCTGCTAGTTTCTTATCTACAGAATAACCCCGGAACCCCTAGTAAGTGCTCAACATGTATTTATCAAAAAAATTGTTTCAAGTTGTTCCCCCATGTTCTTAGTGAATGACAGGTATTTGTGAACAACTGTTCAGGGCTACAGCCCAATATTACAAAGACTGAGATACAAAACTGATACTAAGATACTAAGACTGAGAAGTAAAAACTGAATCCGTGATTTGCTCTCATGACTAAAATATCTCAGCCAACATGATGCCACCTGAGCAAAACACTCCGCTTTTTGCTGTTACCACTGCCAGATATGCCCAGTGAGTTCCCGGCCCTAAGATCTCCAATGAGACTTCTTCAATATACCTCCTAAGGTTCCCAAACCCTAATTTGAGTTAGCCCCTTAACATGGAGTCATATGTTCCTATAAACTGGTGTAATCACAGGAGATCGAAGGGTCCTATTTTGCAGCTGAATTTCAAAATGAGCTGGATAATTTTATGACCAGCAATAAAACTGGTAGTTATGAGAGCTAAAATATAAAAAGCGAATCAGATCTCATGTTTCAGGACATAAACTTGTCACCGTGTACATTAACAAGATTTTCCCCCCTTAAATGGCAATGTTGTATGTTGTTGAGGATGTTCACTTTTTAGTCATCTGTGCCATATGGCTTTTTCCTGGGCAATTCAATTGAGTGTGCATTTATTAGGTGTCTAATGTGCACAAAGCACCATCATAGGCAGATCTCCATACGGTAAAGGCACTTGCAAAATAGAATCTGGCATAATCTAGTTGCAGAGGAAGATGTGTGTAACCAGAGCCTATGGTTTTGGGGTATCAAGAGTCACAAAATTCCCAGGGGTTTGAGTTACAAAAGGCATGTCATATTCCTCAGGGCAACTGTAAAAGGGATATTATGAATAGGAGTTAGCTATTTTCTTTTCTTTCTTTTTATTTTATTTTATTTTATTTTATTTTATTTTATTTTATTTTATTTTTGAGATAGAGTTTCGCTCTTCTTGACCAGGGTGGAGTGCAGTGGCGCAATCTCGGCTCACTGCAAACTCCGCCTCCCGGGTTCAATTGATTCTCCTACCTCAGCCTCCTGAGTAGCTGGCATTACAGGCGCCCGCCACCAGGCTAATTTTTTGTATTTTTAGTAGAGACAGGGTTTCACTATGTTTTTCAGGCTGGTCTCAAATGCTATTTTCAAATATTAGCACCCTTATCCAAGGTTGAGATGCAGGGCATCCATGCAACTCCTGGGGAGGGTTCTCAGTAACAATCCTAAATGTCAAGGAATTTCTAAGGGACCATTCTTCTAACAGCAGAAGAATGTTAGAAAAAGCCCAGTTTCCCTTAGCCTGGTATGAGTTTCTTATCTAAGGGAGCTTTAAACCTCAAAAAGGAAATGCATTTTGGGGGATTTTTTTTAAAAAAAATCTATAATCTCGTATAGACAAGTCCATCTCTGTGAAAACTATTATATTTGGAAGAATATTTTCTTCCATTTCTGGCAGAGGAGCTGCGATTCTTGATGGGAGTTCATCAGAAATACTAGAGAGTGGGGACAAAAGGGGATGCTAGGAGACTCAGGGCACTGGGGAAGAGAAGAGAACATATCTGCAAGGTCAAATTCTAGATGCTGAAGGGTAGCTTAGTGAGAAATATCACTGCAGGTGTCTGGTTTCAAGTTTTCCCTGCTACTTGGTGGGAGACAGGAAATCGTGGGCAATTCCATTTTCACTGTGGCGGCAAAGTCACAGGGAAGACGTCTCTGTAGACTGGGATGTGAAACTAGGAAGCCTAGAGGAGTGGGATGGGGGTATTTACATAGCTAGTACAGCATAAGTTTCTCCTATAAAGAAAAACTAATATATGGAGCAGAATAAAATAGGTGCTATATAATAGGGAGCAAACGATGTGGAATAGCAGAAAAATAAGCAATTAAGCCTGAATGGAGGGGTAAGGGAAAGCTTTCAGAGAAGATAATATTTTAACAGAAATTCAGATGATCAGTAGGAATTTTCCAGTATAAGTTGCTAGAATAAGCAACAAAAGAAAATAGGCTAACTGTTCCTGTTGTTCAGCAAAGAGTTGATACTACAGTGAAATAGAACTATAGTTTCTTTGTTGAAAGAAAAATGAGACTGGAAATTTAATCTCAGATTTGTAATTCCTTCAGCAGACAATGGGGAAGCTTTAGAGAGAGGATGACGGTGACCTGAAGTATTCTTAAAGACTTAAGTTTGTAAGCACTGTGGAGGTTGGTATTGAGAGTGGAGAGACAAGAAACAGAATTCCCACTGCCTGGAAAATTATTTCCCATCTCTACGATTAATTAGAGAAGGGGCTCAGCACCAGGTCTTGGTTTTGACATTCACTTATCCCGGGAAACCTTCCTAATTCTCAGGTGTGGATTAGGACAAAATTATTATTATCGAGGTATTTGTCCATATCTGTCTTAGACTATCCACTGCATTAAAACCTTTAACATGTCTGCCTTATTCACTATTTTCTTTCTTATTCCTGGGCCTGCTGGATACTTGGTCCATATGTATTGGGTAAATAAGTAAAGAGATGTGTGAAAAAAAAAAAAATATATATATATATATATATTTTTTTTTTTTTTGAGATGGAGTCTGGCTCTGTCTCCCAGGCTGGAGTGCAGTGGCCGAATCTCAGCTCACTGCAAGCTCCGCCTCCCGGGTTTACACCATTCT
Source organism: Rhinopithecus roxellana (assembly GCF_007565055.1). Taxonomy (NCBI): domain Eukaryota; kingdom Metazoa; phylum Chordata; class Mammalia; order Primates; family Cercopithecidae; genus Rhinopithecus; species Rhinopithecus roxellana. The sequence goes on along the minus strand of NC_044549.1, from coordinate 27,353,768 downwards.
CCTGCCTCAGCCTCCTGAGTAGCTGGGACTACAGGCGCCCGCCACCTCGCCTGGCTAGTTTTTTGTCCTTTTTTTTTTTTTAGTAGAGACGGGGTTTCACTGTGTTAGCCAGGATGGTCTCGATCTCTTGACCTCATGATCCGCCCGTCTCGGCCTCCCAAAGTGCTGGGATTACAGGCTTGAGCCACCGCGCCCGGCCGATGTGTGAATATTTTGAATAAATCAGTTGAGAAAAAAAGGCACAAGAAAAATGGCTATAAGAATGAAAACATCAGAAACATGGAAAATAGTATCCAAATGATTGGAGATATATGAGATGTGGAAAGGGAGGGATTAATTTAAAGATGACTCCCATGTGTCTATCCTGGGTTTTGAGATAGGATAGTAGGATAGTGATACTACCTGAATTATCCAGTTAGAGTTTGGTTACCTTTCATACAGTATCTCCTCCCTCTACAAACAGGGTTTTGGTTGAACTGTTTGAAGATTCCTTATTCGTTACAGGAATATAACCATGGTCTACCCATACAAATACCCTCCAGGCCAATTCCTGAGATGGGAAGGTATGAATAAGGTCCTGGTGCCAGCTAAGCAGGGTCTGATATTCTTCTTGAAAGTGATTCCTTACTGATACGTTTTGGTTCTGTGTTCCTACCCAAATCTCATATTGAATTGTAATCCCCACATACTGAGGGAGGGTCCTCGTGGGAGGTGATTGGATCATAAGGGTTATTTTCCCCATGCTGTTATCATGATAGTGAGTGAGTTCTCACAAGATCTGATGGTTTCATAAGTGGCAGTTTCCCTGTGCTCTCTCCCTCTCCTGCTGCCTTGTGAAGAAGGTACCTGCTTCCCCTTTGCCTTCCACCATGATTGTACATTTCCGGAGGCCTTCCTAGCCATGAGGAACGGTGAGTCAATTAAACTTCTTTGTTTATAAATTACCCAGCTTCAGGTAGTGTGAAAATGGACTAATACACTTACCATCAAGCAATTCTGATGGAAAATGCAGACAGAATTTGGGACATTTAGATTGGATTGTATAGATAAGTGGCTACCAAGAAAAAGTGTCAATGGACCCTTTCCATGTATTCAAAAAAACATACATGAGAAAGGTAGAATTTTTTTATTGAATAATTTTCTAGGATAAAATGGTTCAGGTCTATGAAGTTATAATATTAGCACTATAGTAATAAAATAAACCAAATAGATTTTCATTCTACAAAATGAGAGTCGCTATACTGTACTGAGTTCAATAAAATTAATTAGGTACCTTGGCTGGAAGTTAAATCTTCCACATAAAGGTATCTGTTTTAAAGCAGATGCATTAAATGGATTACTATATAATGAAATATGTGTTAATATGTGTATTATAATCAAAACCCATTGTTTCTAGAAAGAAGAAAAATAAAATTCTAAGTCTCGTTTTTTAAAAAAGTTAATTTTCATTGAAAAAACATCTGCTTAATTCAGTAGCCAAATATCAGAATCAAAAAAATAAAATTCTCAGAGCTGTGATTCAAAACTTGAAATAATTAAATTCTTAATTTAGAATGGAATTATTATAACTGATCATATTTTTCCACACATTTATCTAACAGAATTTTGTATTTGGATGATTTCATCTTGTGTATCCAACCACTTGGCAATTTAGCCATTGAATATGCACCTGCTTCTCAGATTGGCAAAGCAACAATTTACTGTGAAGAATCAGTTGTTTTGAATGTCTAATTGGTTACAGGTGCAATGAATTAACCATCTGCGTTAGAGATTGACTAAACTAAGAGGGAAGGAAAATCCCTTTCCTTTCTGTCACTTTGGGAGCTCATCAATACTAGATTCTAGTGAGATGTGATTCTGACTTGGAATTTGTCTATCCTGTGGTGGGTAGAGTGAGGTGAGCAAAAGGAGAAGCAATTTCATTCAGTGGTTAATCAGAAGAATATTATAGAGTTCTGATTAAGACTCTGGTTTATTAATTTTTATCAATAATCTTTTAAATTAGACAAACATTTCAAAGTAAAAAAATAATTGAAAGATACCTAAAAGAGAGCACGGAAACCCCACAGGTAGGTTTACACCAGCGCATTTGATGTAGTCTTTGTTTAGGTTCAGGTTTTCTAGCTTTTCTTTCCTGATTTAAATCTAATTTTAAACATTTTCTGAAGAATTATGACATTAATCTATTAATGTGTCACAATACTGAAAATCAAACCTCCTTTTTTGCTTTTAAAGGCTAGTCAAATGAAGCAGTGGGAGTGGAAAAGGAACAAATAAATCTGTAACTGGTTGTGATCAATTAGTTGTAAACCCCACTGCATGAGGACCAGCCCAAAGTTGGTACTTAACCAAGTGACTTTCTGATTGCTCAACTGTGGTGAGTCAAAACATTCCTAAATGGGCAAAGGCCTTTTTTTTTTTTTTTTTTTTTTTTTTTTTTTCTGGATTGTTTTAATCTCCTGGCTCCAAGAGGCTAAAATGAAGCTCTTGTTAACTAGGAGATGCAAGCTTGCTTGGATGACCAGGTGGAAAATGGTGTTAGGTTAATTTAGTCTGAATACACTTGCTTGTCTTTAGGTCAACACTTCATTTTTCTCTCCCATACCTAACTGAATCTACATTTTATATGTTGTTTAGTTTATGAAGCCAAACTTTTAACGAACCTTAAATATTTAAGAGTTCCAGTTGACTTAACATGTTTTCATATTCTAAGCAATATATTCTCACCTGTAGTAAAAGTCACCTGTATGATTCACAGAATCCTGTAATGTGTTCTTATTAGAGCTTTTTCAAAAGTGCCTCTGCCCACCCACATTCATCTTAAAGAATTGGCAAAATGAAAATTATTTTTTCTCACAGAGTGGAGTGGAATCTTTCAAAGGGCAGGCACTCAGAAACACAATTTCCCATCCAGTTGGTTTTGTGAAATACCCTGAAGTTCAGTTGAGTCAGTTAAATCAATATTTTTGCCCTATTTAATTATTTCTTAGCAAAACAGAATTATTTGTGCCTATGTGGTTGCCTTGTTAAAACCACGTGAATTGATGTCATCACTGGTAACAATAAACTAGTCAGGTGGGAAGGATTCCTCTCTGCGTCATTTTAGGTACTGAAAATATGTGAGAATGAATACAAATTTGAGCATAATGTCTTTCTTTTTTTGTTGTTATTTTTGTTTTTTTGGAGACATAGTCTCACTCTGTTGCCCAGGCTGAAGTGCAGTGGCGCCATCTGGGCTCACTGCAACCTCCACTTCCCGGGTTCAAGCAATTCTCTGCCTCAGCCTCCCAAGTAGCTGGGATTACAGGTACCTGCCACCATACCCAGCTAATTTTTGTATTTTTACTAGAGACGGATTTCACCATCTTGGCCAGGCTGGCCTTGAACTCCTGACCTCGTGATTCACCTGCGTCAGCCTCCCAAAGTGCTGGGATTACAGGCTGGGGCATAATTTCTTAACGCCTAAAATGTACTTCATTTATTTTATAAAATATCCTCCAATAAAAACAAAATTATTTGGGAGAATCCTATTTTCAAGATTCTAGCTAAGGATTAGATTGTGGGGTTTTAAAAAATAATTTCCTACTAAATAGCAGTTGGAATTTGACTACGTGAAGTACAGTGTCATTCCAGTTTTCTGAACCTAGTTGAATTGTCATAAAATGTCTTTCAATAGAATGTCATTTCAATTTCTTATTCACATTTAGAAAATGAATTATACTTACGGATTTTAGATTCTCTTTGAATATATATAAAATTTTATGCAATGAAAGTCTTTATACAACAAAATACTTCTGACAAAAGTTCATTCATTTCAAACACCATTCAATAAAACAATATTCCATCAGATCAAAACATTTAGGTCTAGCATTTCTTAAGATCATTGTAAACAGTCATGGTTACATAAATCTAAAATACTGCTTTAGAAATACTTTGGGGCATTAATTGACCCTACAAAAATAATGTTTTCTCACTTTCATATATACATCTCCATTTGTATCCCATCCAATGCAAAAGGTACAGATAATAACATTGTTTCCTACTTGTTCTTGAATGCATACAAATATTCATATTGATTTTCTCCAAACAAAATGGAGGTCCTTCATAGTTTATCTCCACTATATTCCCTCCTTTTGTTCCTCTTTTAGTGATGCTTATTCTTCAGTGTTATTTGGTGTTGATGAAAATCCTTGTGTTACAGAAGTGGTGTCTATAAAGGTTACTCATGGTAGAGTTGAGAATTACATATTTTATATCAATATATATTTATTTTTAAAAATATAATTCATATAAAAATACATAATTCATATTAAGTGAATTCATATATACCAAAATATTTATATAAGTACATATTGATATAAAATATATAATTCATATTAAATGAATTTACATAAATATGTGTTTAATGTGAATTTTATATTTTACATCATATATATTTACATGACACCCAAGCTATCATCAGATTTGGAAGTTATTTTAGAAATCCTCATCTAGACTGCTATCGTTTTAAATATTTTATAGCAGCAGAACTCCTTCAAACAGAAATGTAAGATACGATTAAAAAAATGCACTACCGCGCCGGTTGATGCAGGGTTAAACTTCCCGAATTCATGTTTTGTGTCTTCTCTTTTGTGTTCTGAGAAATCTTAACATTATGAGTAAAAGGGCATGGGAACTGCTATTCTTTTCCAAGGACATATTTTCCCTGCTAGGAAACTGAGGCATAGAGAAATTATTTGGTTTATGTAAGGGCAGCTAGTGAGTTATAACAGAATCAGAAGGAAAACTAGGCTGTCTTGAATTTTAATCTGTTTTTTCCAGTGTTAAAATATACATTTATATATCTGAATTATCCAAATGGCTTATTTGTATTATTGAAATGCCCTGGATCACTTATTACTTCATTTGACCTAGCTTGTGTAGATGAAGATCCTGTACCAACCCCTTTCTAGATGCCCACCTGTCTGAGCTCAGGATAACCTTAAATCCCAGTACCTAGGACTTTCAATCTCTTAGACAGTTGATTATGCCAAATGTTTAGCACAGGGCCACTAGCTGGCTCCAGGCTGTTGATGATTTCATTAAATCTTTCCCAATCTATTTATTTACACAGCTTCAACTGGGAAAAATGCATTGAAACGAACCATCTCATTTCCGGTACTGTCCTGAGGCAAAAAGCGACAACGATACGTATCTCCAATTTAGACTTAGATGAAACTAGCCACACTTCAAATAAAGAAGTCACATTGTAAGTTTAAAACTACTTTAACCTTAAAAGAGACCTTTTCTCCCTGTATAACTGTGCATAACTTCAACTGATGATACTATGTCTGTGTCTACAAACCAAAGGACGTTTTTCTAAAGAAACTTTAAAAATATCAAATTAACCTTATCTTAGAGCTTCCTCCTCTATTGTCTTTTCCTGTAGTGGTAGTCTCTGTGGCAGTTACAGGTGGTAAACAAATAAAAAAGTGTCTTATTGAATTAACTTCATCGCCGTATTGATCAGTGTTATGTGTTTTTATTCTTAAGCATAACAGTAAAAGAAAATGATCAAGTAACGTTTTGCTTAAAAAAAAAAAAAAAGATTTCATGCATAGAAGCAATTGACTCCAGTTAAGAGACAATACGAACATTTTTCAGTTTGGAGCTTTTGTTTTGTAATGAGAACTTTGCCAGTTAGTCACAAATGAACTTGAGCACATTTTCTTGAGCGCAATGGCTGAACAGATGAGCCACACACACTTTATAGTTAGTTTTACTGCACTGAGTCTTTACCTATTATTCCTAGTAGTTACACATATTAAATTATTAATAACTGATAGACATTTTAAAAGAAGGTTTCAAAAGAAATGTAATTAGACTTTATAGTTGAGTTTTAGCTAATATGTGATTCCACAAATGTTCAGGTGCTGAGATTACATTTCAATTTATACTTGCCATCTGCTAAAATATCCCCCTCTCTCTACAGCATGCTGACCGGATCTCCAAATTTTGAAATCAGTTTTCATTATTCAAGACTTACTGTAAATTTCAAATACCAGGTTGATTTCTTAGTCTCCAGGTTCTCCATGTCTCCTTATGGCTTTACAGAAACAAAATGTTATTTGTTATTTACTATGCATATTAATATTGAGATTCTTTACTATGTTGTATTCTTTTTTTTTTTTTTTTTGACACGGAGTCTCTCTCTCTCTCGCCCAGGCTGGAGTGAGGTGGCGCCATCTGGGTTCACGCTATTCTCCTGCCTCAGCCTCCCAAGTAGCTGGGATTCTAATCCCCCTCACCACACCCGTCTAATTTTTTGTATTTTTGGGAGAGACAGGGTTTCACCGTGTTAGCCAGGATGGAAGCTCGTGATCTGCCCGCCTCGGTGTCCCAAAGTGCTGGGATTACAGGCATGAACCACCGTGCCTGGCCTACTATGCTGTATTCTTGTAATTAACAGCATGCTCTTTGATAATATCTCATTGGAAATATTTATGGTCTGAAACATTACTTTTTTGAATTGTTAAATATAAATCATTTATACAGCAATACTTTATGGGAGAAGCATATGCTGAATTTTAATGGTGTTTTAGTTTGCAATCCAAAATTGTGAATACATACATGTAAAACTATGAAATCGCTAATTAAATATTTCCATCTGTCATAAGCTGGGTATGTAAGATTGTGTCTCCTCTCTGTCTGTTTTTCTATCTATTTATATATCCATATATCTAAAAATTATTTAACTATAAGGTAAATGATGTTATCAAATCCTTGCATGGTATCGACGTGTACAGTACAAAGACTGAGGTTAGGGAGTATCTGTTCTAGTTACTAGGTGGCTTCAGTAGGAATCAGAATTAGAATCAACCAGGAAGCAGCTTGATTCCACCACAGACCTCAAGAATCAGATTCTCTAGGAATGGGTAATGACCTTTTGCATTTTGAATTAGCTGTCCAGGTGACTCTGACAGTGATGTTGATCTAGAGAGATTTTCTACAAGAAAAGACGTCCACATTTTTCCTCTTTGAAAATCATTTCAGGTTATGGATTTTTAACATAAGCTTCTAAGGTTGGAATGACGATAACTGAATTGACTTTGTTTCTCTCTGCTTACTTTTTGGGATAGGTCATTAATAACATTGACAGTATTTCCTACAGAAGGACCATGCCACACCCCTCCAGTAAATGGCTTAATGCCAAGCTGTGTTTTTGCTAAAGCATGTAAGATTTCAGTATAATGCTAGCCTTTGAGATGACTCATGTGACATTTTGAGTTTTTGAATTTAGATTCCATATAAAAGTGCTGTATTTCAATATTTCTCTATTTTAATGTATATTTTTCTTAATTTTATAAAATATACAGTATATCACAGAATTACAAGATAAAAATGGATTTAAGGGATAAACATCTTGCTTATTATACTTGCACTCTCAATATTAATCGTTTACCTAAAATATGAAAAAATTAAAAATCTAGGAAATCAACCAAACAAACCTTGAGAACTTCTTCTGATTTTAAGAGAATATATGTATATAAAATCCATATTCTTATGTGCTTTTTTCCCCTCTAGCATTTCCTTTCTCCTTTGTTGTGAGAAGAAAATAAAGAAAATGCTTCCCTTGAATGCTCTCCCTGATACCACTCATTTTTTTCCCCTGTACTTTGTATCATGAAACTCATTGCCTTCCAGAATATTGACTTTGTAGCTAGTTCTTCCATAGGGAGATTCTGAATCTTCAAAATGTGTAGATGTGAGGAAAGGTCATTACCCTCGTGATGTTCCCATCATATGGCCCACTATGGAAAATTTCAAGAATAATTTCCGCTTCCTGATGTTACTCTCATGTTCTATTGCGACGAAAGAACAACAGATAGCACTGAAGATATCTATCAAATGGTAACATCGGTATTATTAGGTTGGTGCAAAAGTAATTGCAATTTTTGCCATTAAAAATAATGGTGAAAACATGATTACTTTTGCACCACTGTAATACTAAAGACCAAAGCCTTCTTTAATGCCATTGCATAATGTAACAAATACAGAATCTAAATTCAGAACGTTAGTTTTCCTATCCTTAATGTCAGTTAGGAGTTGTGGATTTTAGTCTCAGTTTCTTTGTTATAGGGAAAAATTTTGGCTAAGAGTATAGACTTCATTAGCAGACTAAGTTTAAAACCTGGGCTTGTCACTTGGTAGTTCCGTGACTTTGGAAATGTAACTTTTTTGTTCCTCTCTTTCTCTGTGTATAAAATGAATTCCTCCCTCATAGAGATGTCACGAGAAATATAGTATTTCATATGAGTAAAAATTCTACAACAGTGCTTGATATAGTATACATTAAAAAAAGCTATCAGTATTCAGTTTATCCTAAAACATAGAACTTTATAATTTACTCCTTGGCAAATGAATATAGCAAAGAAAATGGCCAGGGTCACAGAGACAACTTTGGCACCCAGACCCAAGCCTCGTAAAGTCTAGATACATAAGTCTGCCTGGCTGCCTGTCTGCTCTGTTGATGTCTTGAAGAGAAGAAGTGCTTGCATTAATAAAAGTCTGCTTTCCCAAAGATTTTTAATGGCAATGGCCACATGAACATGCCCATCATGTGGTCTTAAAGGAACCTAGCCCAAAGACAGTGACTTAGTGGGAAGGTGGGTTCAATAGTTTTCTAGAGTAGACTGCTCAAAAGCAGAGTGGTGAGAGAATATTTACAAGACTAGTTAGAGGGTGCATAGCCTGAATAAAGAAAAACGAACCTCATTTCAAGGCAGTTTAAAAAATAATCAATTTTGAATATTTTCTAAAGCTAGCCATAAATACCTGCCAAGCTGAAAGACAAGAGTCAGAGTACATTAATGATGGTCAAGTGTCACCTCTCCTGACCTTTACAACTCCTTCCTTCTCCTCTCTTCTTTTCTTACCCCCACCCCCAAGCACCCAGCAGCAGCTTAATTAGTGGAGTGGCATAGCAGAAGAAAGAGTCAAGGAAACAGAGAAGCCACACACATCCCTATTGGAAGCATTTTCAAGGCTAAAGTAGGTCAGAACTGAAAGTTTTTCATCATATGTAGAATGACATTTTACTGATTGAAATGGCACTTTTTTTTTTTTTTTTTTTTTTTTTTTTTTTACAACTAAAGCGATTGGAGCACTTCACTTCCTTTTACAGCAAAACCAAGAATTTTCAGTATCTGTTCACTTACTCTTTTTAGTGTTCTAGATCAGTGAAACATTTTTTTTTTTTTTAGATGGCATCTTGCTCTGTTGCCAGGCTGGAGTGCAGTGGTGCAATCTCAGCTCACTGCAACCTCCACCTCCTGGGTTCAAGCAATTCTCCTGCCTCAGCCTCCCGAGTAGCTAGGACTACAGGTGTGCGCCACCACGCCTGGCTAATTTTTGTATTTTCAGTAGAGATGGGTTTTCACTATGTTGGCCAGGATGGTCTTGATTTCTAGACCTTGTGATCTGCCCACCTTGGCCTCCCAAAGTGCTGGGATTACAGGCATGCACCACTGTGCCTGGCCAGCAGCTAAACTTTTATCCACATCATACTACAAAACTGCTCTTACCAAGGTCACAAGTAACTCCAAACATTCATAGATCCAGTAGTCTCATCTTGGTATCTTATTTTATCCAAAGCCGGCATATGATACACCACATTCCTCCCTGAATTCTTTCTTCATTGGACTTTCAGAACACAATCCCTTTTGTTTTTCTCCTACAGCATTAGCTATTTCTTCCTAATCTCTGTAGCTTTCCCAAATTCCTTATCTCTAAATTCTGAAGTGCTTCAGGGTTTGAGTCTTACACTTATCTTCTCTAATTGTACTCACTTCTTAAGAGTTTATCCAGTCCCATGACTTTAAATCTAATTTATAACTACTATTGACACCTAGACTCTCCTAGACCACTCCTCTGGACTCCACGTGGATATTTATACTCTGTATTCAGCTTATTCACTTGGATGTTCATTGCTTCTTAAACTCACACGGCCAGAACTGAGCTCCTGATTGTGATCTACTCACTAAACCTGTTTCTTTCTTGGTCTTCTGCCATCTCAGTATATAGTAACTGCAATTCTTCAGGAGTTCAGGTCAGGATAGTCTAAGGTCATTCTTGACGTTTTTCTCTGACATCTCACATCCAGTTTATTAGGAAATCATGCAGGCTTTACCTGCAAGTAATAGCAAGAATCTATATCTCAGAAGAGACACCACTGATGTGCTCATCTAAGTCTCCATTGTTTCTCCCCTACATTAATTTAAAAGACTCCTAATTGTCCTCTCCTTAAATTCTTATCTCCTACTGTCTACTTTTCAACACAGTAGCCAGGATGATCCTTTTAAAATACATCAGATCATGTCAGCCCTTTACTCAAAATCCTACAAATGCTTCCCTCTTCTTTCACAGTAATGTCCAAAATTTTTAACATAACCTGTAAAGCCCTCCATGATCCTGATGCCGTTTCGACATCACTTTTCTCTACTCAAGCAGCTCCCCTGACCTCCTCTGTAACACACCACACCTGTTCCAGGAGACTTGCTCTTGCAGATCCCTCTGTCCTGAAAGTTTTTCATCCACTCACATATTCTCAGGGTTCCTCACTAACTCACTCTTTCAAGTCTCAGACATCACTTTTCAAAGACATCTTCCTAGACCAGTCCATTTAAAATAGATACATATATGGCCGGGTGCGGTGGCTCATGCCTGTAATCCCAGCACTTTGGGAGGCCGAGGCAGGCGGATCACGAGGTCAGGAGATCAAGATCATCCTGGCTAACACGGTGAAACCCTGTCTCCACTAAAAATACAAAAAGTTAGCCAGGTGTGGTGGCAGGCGCCTGTAGTCAGGAGCTACTCCGGAGGCTGAGGCAGGAGAATGGCATGAACCCAGGAGGTGGAAGTTGCAGTGAGCCGAGATGGCACCACTGCACTCCAGTGTGGGGAACAAAGCGAGACTCCGTCTCAAAAAAAAAAAAAAAAAAAAAAAAAATAGATCTATATACAACTCATTTTTTATCTTCACTACTGTAGAGCACTTGTTACCACCTTACATATTATAAAGCATTTTTGTTATTATTTGTTTATACTTCATGCTTTGTTTCTTGATGTATCACCTACACCTGGCAAATAAAAGGTGCTCAAGAGATATTAAAATAAATGAACTAATGAGAGTAGTTGGAACATCATGGGATCTGTCAGAGAGATCATCCAAGAGGAAAGGAAGAACAGGCTCCACAAAGCTAGTTTGAAAGTGCACTAAGTAGAAGTGGGAAAAAATGAAGATGAAGTTTGTTCTGCAATATTCTTTGTACTCTAGCTCTTTCAACTTAATGGATACCTATATATTAAATAGTTATTTAAAATCAGAATATTGCACATTGCAATTAGTTTGATAGTTAAGATGCATGTATTTGCCTTTACTCTTTTTTTTTTTTTTAAGAGTGTCGCTCTGTCATCAGGCTGGAGTGCAGTGGTGCGATCTCGGCTCACTGCAACCTCTGCCTCATGGGTTCAAGCGATTCTCCTGACTCAGCCTCCCAAGTAGCTGGGACTACAGGCACCCACCACCATGCCAGGCTAATGTTTGTATTTTTAGTAGAGATGAGGTTCCATCATGTTCGCCAGGATGGTCTGGATCTCTTGACCTCGTGATCTACCTGCCTCAGCATCCCAAAGTGCTGGGATTACAGGCATGAACCAGTGTCCAGCCCTGCCTTTACTCTTAAATAGAAAAAATATTGACTTTATTTGTACTATTTGTTCCTTTATTTGTTCTACCTGAATGTTTTGTGTTTTCCTTTATTAGTAGTATTTCTTGGATATTATTGTCATTATTTGTTGACATGTCTCCTGTGGCAGACTGCCACGGTTACTATTTGAGACTGTCACTATGACAGTTACTACTATTACTGCTTGAGACCGTCATTACGAGACTGAACGAAGGGGGACGAGTGCAGAAATGAAACCTTAAGACAAAAGAAACTGTTTTAAAGAAAGGGTCCGGGGAAGGAGAAGAAGGCTCCCTGCTTTTAGTGAGCCAAAGCAGCAGCCCTGAGTTTCTACATCTCTTCCTATTTTATTGGGTAGAAAGAGCAGGGAGCAGGAAGTAACGATTGGTCAGCTGCTTAATTGATCACAGGTTCGTGTGTTCAATTAAGCTAACAGGCTTCAGATGTGCCTAATCAGGAGAAAGACTTGCGCCTGGGTCGTGACTGCCCTCAGCATCCCTTCTGGGCAGCAGACGCAGTTTGTCAACATTCTGAATTTAGGAGAACAGTTTGCTATTTACTCATATAGCCTCCAGTGATATCCTGAGTTGATCACGACCCTCACTCTTTTGGCCTGCAACAGTCTCGTCCAGGTTTGTTTGTGTTTCTTGGTTTTGTTTTTTATCTTAAATAATCTCAGCACCTAACTCAGTACTTGACATATAATAGGTACTAAAAAATGCTTGTCAAATTTATTTTTAATATTTGATTCAGTAATTCCTCTAATTATAAATATATTATAATTTATAATTACAACATAATTATAAATATATTATAATTTACAATTACAACATAATTATAAATATATTATAATTTATAATTACAACATAATTATAAATATATTATAATTTATAATTACAACATAATTATAAATATATTGTAATTTATAATTACAACATAATTATAAATATAAACACTACAGCAGTGTTCACAGGATATGTGAGCCAGGGATTTTATGTCCAAGCAAGTTGTTCTTCAAATGTAAAGTCTACAAATATAGAATTTTAATGCAAAACTCTGGGAATATTATTTTCATATGCTCTCTGTGAGAAAAGTTCTAGAGTGCCCTCGTGAATCAAGGATATTTTAGCAAAAACAAAACAAAACAAAAACACACATACACAAAACTAGTAGTAAACATTAATATATTTAATTGCAAATCAAAAAAAAGCGAAGCTAAAAGATTAAAAAAAGGAATGTAAGTTTTAAGTGCTCTGAGATGTAGAAATGATATAAATACTAATAAGAATTCAGAAAAAGGGAGAACAAATACTCAAAGTAGAATAAACTCACTGATTACCTACCAGTATTTATGTTTTCTGCTTTTAAAATACATATTGTAAAAATAACGTATTTCAAGATACTTAGAAAATAATAATCATGATTTTCATGTTATTAATACACTTCACTTTCACATGCATATTTACCTCCTTATTAGATTTTTGTAATAAGTCAAATAATACAGAGATGTATAACGGGAAATGTAATAATCATTCCTTGTGCCTCTTAATTCTAATACTTTATGATAACTAATGCTGCCCATTTGAATATTACTCTATCATTTCTTTATGCCTATGTATGTATGTTTATCTATGTGGTTATTTATATTGTTGATGCTTTCTTTTCCATATGAACTTTCTTTATTCACTTCATTTCTCAAAACATCATTCCAAGTCTAAAATGTTGATTCATCTTTTTGTCTGTGATAGCTGCATAACGATAATGTAATTTGTGCAAAAAATAATTCAACCAGTACAATGCTGAGAAAGAAAGTGGTGAAAGTGGGCATCTTTGTCTAGTTCCAGATTTTAGACAAAAAGCTTTTAACTTTTCCCGATTCAGTATGATGTTAGCTGTGGATTTGTTATATATGGTCTTTACTATGTTGAGGTGCATTTCTTGTATACCTAATTTGTTGAGGATTTTAATCATAAAGGGGTGTTAAACTTATCAAATGCTTTTCCTATGTCTGTTGAATTGATTATATGGTTTTTATCCTTGATTCTGTTAATGTGATGTAAAGTTTATTGATTTGCATATGTTGAACCATTCTTGCAAGCCTGGGATTAATCTCATTTGGTCATGGTGGATGATCATTTTAATGCGTTGTTGAATTCAGTTTGCTAGTATTTTTCTGAGACTATTTCATCTATGTTCATCAGGGATATTAGTCTGTAGTTTATTTGTTGTGTTCTTGTATGGTTTTGGTATCAGGATAGTGCTAGCCTTAAAGAATAAGTTTGGAATAATTCCATCCTCTTCACTTTTTTCAGAGTAGCTTGAGAAAAATTGGTATTAGTTTTTTTAATGTTTGATATAAATTCAGCATTGAAGTAATCAGGTCCTGGGTTTTTTTTTTTTTTTTAGGGGAATGTGCACAATGTGCAGGTTTGTTACCATATGTATACATGTGCCATGTTGGTGTGCTGTACCTTATACTTAATCTTATACATATCTTATACTTGATATATATATTATATACGTATATATTATATTCTAGTGACTGCACTGTTTTTTCATCCCACAATTATTTCCCATGTTCTTAGTGTACTAGGCATTAAGCATACATTAACAGGCATGATAGAAATAATGCTAGCTTTCCTAGAGTCTAGTAGATCAGAAAGTTAGTTTATTATTAATTAAAACATTCAGTATTACAAATAATGTAAGAGGAAAGATATATTGTGCAAAGGAATATTGTCTACTGAGGTTTTCCAGAGGAAGTAATACTTAAGCAGAAACCTAATAGATGGATAGGAATCAGCCAGAAGAAGGAGAGATGGGATGAATATACCCTTCCAAATAGTTGGTAAATCAAGTGATAAGGCCCAGAAGAATTAGAGAACCTGCCTAGCACATAGAATAAACAGTATGGAAGAGTCCTAGAGTGGACAACATTTTGTCTTTTAAGCCAAGTTAAGAAACAATAAGAAATAGTGATAAGAAAATGCTGGAAAGACTTATTCAGGAGAATGACATGATAAATTTGTTTTGTGGAAATATCTTTTGGTTTGTACAATACAGAACTGATGGGCTAAAAGTGGAGGCAATTGAAGCAATTCAAGTGAGGGATGCTAGACCCTTGGGCAAAGATAATGTAAGAGGAGATGGAAAGAAACAATTGGAAATGGTAAAATGAAAGGAACTTTGTATTTAAATGATGAGTCCAATGAAGTAGAGAAGAGGGATTTGAAGATAGTTCCCAGGTTTCTCATGTAGACAATTGAGTGAACGGGGGTTACGTTAACTAAGAAAGAATACACTCTGGCACATAACCAGGAGTCATGTTTCCAGAGAGGAATAGGTTTAATTTCAAACATGTTGAATTTGAATGCCTGCCAAATATATTAATAGAGCTGTCTAACTGTCAGCGATGTAGGTGTGTCTGGAGCTCAGGAATGAGCCCAAGCTGGAAATAAAAGGTTTTCCATCTTTTGGTTTGTTTCTGGACAGTAAATTATCTAAAAGGGTCAAATGGTCATTAATATTTTTATAGTTTTGGGGGTTCCTGGTATTCTTTACAATAATTTTTACAAAAACATATTTTCATTTACATTTCTACTAGTGATGCATGATGATAACATTTTCATCTCATAATTGTTATCAAATAAGGTTATTAATATATTTTCTCTTTGAATAAACTAATAAGTACAAATTTGTCTTAATTTTCACTTTTTCAGTTTGTGTAGTAAACAACATATATTTAACTAATTTTATTTCCTCTTGGATGATTTGGCTATCCTGTTTTTTGTCTTGTTGCCACTTGTGCTGGCACCTATGCATAATACATTCTTAAAGTAATCATTTGTCGTGTACCTATCATCGTGTATTAGGCAGCTACATAAGAGTTTGAAGCTCAGAATAAAGACAATGTCTGAAATATTCTCTGCCTTCTGATCCAGAGAAACAGTAACTAGATGGTTAAAAGAATGTTCTTAGTGCCATGAGAAAGGTAAGTCCTGGTTGAAATAAAAGTATCTTGAAGGACACCTGATCCAGACTGGACAGTGGATGGGACAGAGAAGGAAATCACACTTGAGCTGAGAAGTAAGGGTAACTAACCCTTACTTCTTACTAACCCAGGAAAAGTTGAGTTAGGAGGAAGGTTTGTAGAAGTAATAGCTAGAAAACTGACAGAAGAATAAAGTGGCTCAGGTACAAAAATTATGTCAATAAGACCAAGGCATTGAGAGTGAAAGAATATAACAGTAAAAATAAATCTAGAAAGATGAGCAGAGGTCAGATTTAAGATTAGTTCTGTGGTAAATCTTTATTTCTTCAATATTTTACATGTCTATTTCAGAAACACTATCCTATGTTACACAGAAGCCACACTCATGCCTTCTTTCCATAGAATGGAATTTGCTACAAAATGTTACAATTTCTGCTCATTTTGACCCATACGAATGAAGAAATAATTAAATAAATAAATATTTCATTGTTTATAGTATACTCATGAGCAAAAACTTTGAAGCTGCCTTGCATTCTATTTATGCTCCAAACCTCCTTCAAATCTCAATGCTCACTTCCCTAATATGTTCAGTGATTTTTTTAATGTTTCAAGTTTGACTTTTTATATGATTTAATTGTATCACAGATTTTGATGGCTAATAGAAATTTGGAAATATGGAGTTAGTTATATAGGCTATTAAAGACTGTGAAATAATAATGTTTGGAAATTAAAAAATTAAATAGAAAATGAATGGATGGTTTCTGAATCTCATACTTTTATTCATTCTTTTTTAATTTCAATAGTTTTGGGGATGCAGGTGTTTTTGGCTATGTTGATAAGTTCTTTAGTAGTGATTTTGGAGATTTTGGTGCACCTGTCATCTGAGCAGTGTACACTGTACTCAATATGTAGTCTTTTATCCCTCACTCCCCTCCCACCTTTCCCCTGGAGTCTGCAAAGTTCATAATATCATTCTTATGCCTTTTCATCCTCATAACTTAGCTCCCACTTATAACTGAAAACATATGACATTTGGTTTTCCATTCCTGAGTTACTTCTCTTAGAATAATGGCCTCCAGCTCCATCCAATTTGCTGCAAAAGACACTATTTCATTCCTTTTATTGCTGAGTAGTATTCCATGGGGTGTGTGTGTGTGTGTGTGCGTGTGTGTGTATCACATTTTGTTTATCCACTTATTGGCTGATGGGCCCGTAGATTGGTTCAATATTTTTGCAATTGTGAATTGTGCTTCTATGAAAAGCTGTGTGCATGTGTCTTTTCATATAATGACTCATTTTCTTTTGGATAGATACCTAGCAGTGGGATTGCTGGATCAAATGGTAGTTCTGCTTTTAGTTCTTTAAGGAATCTCCATACTGCTTGATATGGTTGGTTCTACGTCCCTACCCAAATCTCATCTTGAATTGTAATCCCCATGTGTCCAGGGAGAGACCTGGTAGGAGGTGATTAGATTATGGGGGCAGTTTCAACACTATCATGCTGTTCTCATGATAGTGAGAAAGTTCTCATGAGATCTGATGGTTTATAAGTGTAGCACTTCCTCTTTGCTCAGTCTCTCTCTCCTGCTGCCTTATGAAGAGGATGCCTGCTTCCCCTTCACCTTCGGCATAATTGTAAGCTTCCTGAGGCCTCTGCGGCTATGCAGAACTGTGAGTGAATTAAACCTCTTTTGTTTATAAATTACCCAGTCTCAGTTAGTATCTTTATAGCAGTGTGAGAACAGACTACTACACTGTTTTCTATAGTGGTTGAACTACTTTACATTCCTTCCAACAGTAAAAGTATTCTCTTTTCACCATATCCATGCCAACATCTATTTTTTTTTTTTTTTTTTTTTACTTTTTAATTATTGCCATTCTTGCAGGATTAAAGTGGTATCACATTGTGGTTTTAATTTGTATTTCTCTGAATATTAGTGATGCTGAGCATTTTTTCATAAGTTTGTTAGCTGTCTGTATATCATCTTTTGAGAATTGTCTATTTATGTCCTCTGCCTGCTTTTTGATGGGATTATTATTATTATTTTTTCTGATTTATTTGAGATCCTTGTAGATTCTGGATATTGGTCCTTTGTCAGAAGCATAGTTTTGAATATTTTCTCCCACTCTATGGGTTGTTTGTTTACTCTGCTGATTATTTCTTTTGCTGTGCAGAAGCTTTTTAGTTTAATTAGGTCCCATTTATTTATTTTTGTTTTTGTTAGATTTGCTTTTGGAGTCTTTGTTATGAAGACTTTGCTTAGGCCAATGTCTAGAAGAGTTTTTCCAATGTTATCTTGTAGAATTTTTATGATCTCAGGTTTTAGATTTAAATCTTGGATCCATCTTGAGTTAATTTTTGTATAAGGTGAGGGATGAAGATCCAGTTTCATTCTTCTGTGGCTTGCCAGTTTTCACAGCACCATTTATTGAACAGAGTGCCCTTTCCCCAATTTATGTTTTTGTTTGCTTTGTCGAAGATTGGTTGGCTGTAAGTATTTAGCTTTACTTCTGGGTTCTCTATTCTGCTCCATCAGTCTATGTGTCTATTTTTATACCAGTACCATGCTGTTTTGGTAACTATAGCCTGAACTTTATACTTCATCATCTCTGCTGCTTTTAACAGAAGGTAAAATGAGAACAGAGAAGTTTCCATTGGACTGGCAATAAAGAAGTATTTACTGATCATTGGGGTAACATCAGTGGATAAGTGAGGGGAAAAGCAAAGTTGTAGTAATTTGAAGACTAAATGGGAGATATACTAGTAGTATGTAGAAAATATTTTCAAAAAGGGCTTCTTAGAGAGAGATAAGCATGTGGAGTGATAGAGGAGGATATACACTTAAGAAAAACTGCACTGATGATCCAAAAATAGAGGGAATAAAGTTCTTAAGAAAATTAGAGGATGTAATATCTAGTGTTCAAATAGGGAGTTAATTTTAAACAGGGTCATTTAAACAGGTATAATTTGAAGTAGGGTAATGTGGTGCCTCTGGATTGTTCTTTTGGTTTAGTCTTGCTTTGGCTATGTGGACTCTTTTTTGGTTCCATATGAATTTTAGGATTGTTTTTTCTAGTTCTGTGAAGAATTATGATGGTATTTTGATGAGAATTGCTTTGAATCTGCAATTTTCTTTGGGCAGTATGATCATTTTCACAATATTGTGAATCTCACACTTTTAAATATATTTTTATTTTCCTCTAATAAGCAATGACCCCTTGACTTTTAGATTGTGATTACTCACCAGGTAGTTTAGTTTGTAGATGCCAAATAAGTTGTCAGTGAGTGAAATAAAACAAAATAAAATGATACCTAAAACACCCCAAATCTGCTCTATGATTAACAAAGATTTATTGTTTTCTAAGTAATTGGCACATTTGTTTAGAATCTGCTTAATTTTATTTAGACTCATCAATAATATTAAAGTCAACTATTGTAACTGGAATATACACTTTGTAGAATTAAATAGAGCAATATAATACCTAAAATTTTGAGAGAATATTATGGTTTAGGACTTTTGATGACCTTATATTGTCTTTTTAATTTGTAAAGCTAGGCACTTTAAGTGAAAAAGCCTATTTCTATATATTGCAAATGTATATTTTGGGGAATACATTTGGCAACATTTGTTAACTTAATATATACAAAAATATATATTCAGATAGAAGTAAATTTTCCAGAAAATTTACTTGCACTATAAAAATAGAGGTTAAAATTTACAGAATATACTTATCTTGGCAAATAAAACAATGCAATGATTCCTAAACAAATATCAGAAAGCAGCATAATAACCATCTCTCCTTATGCCTACAAATTGTTCATGATACTACATCAGATGTGGAAAGATAGGACTTTGAAACCAGTGGTATATACTGATAAATGGGCAAGTTGTACCTTTATAATATTTAAAATCTACTAGAGATGTTTTAGCTGATTGAATCACTAGAATTTTCAGTAACATTGATGAATTGATGAATTCTAGAATTTAACTTATGAATGTGCTATCCAAAATGTTCCTTGAACAAGTATTTCTGAGTTCCTTCCACATGTTAAATACTCATAGATTCTGAAGGTTCAGTGGCAAACATGGTTGACAAAAACATTTGCTCTCAAGAAGAATATATTCTTTCAAGAGGACAGGACAGTAAGCAAATAAAGAAAAGAACACACAAATAAACTTATTTCAAATGGAGATAAGCACATTTTCATAAATAAAGTAGGGTGATAAGAAAAAAGAATTTTACATAGAATGACTTCTCTAAAAAGTTAACATTTACAATGAATCTTAAAGATAAGCAAGAGAGTAAGAGCCAACCGTGCCTATTATATATCATAGTGGAAAGGTCAAGTAGGCAGATAGTATTATGACTCTGGTGTTGAGGATAAAAAAAAAAAACAGAGACACACATTTTAGAATTACAGTATATAGTGCTGTTTAAATTCAGGAAAATATAACCACCCAGGAAGAAAATATTGCTAGATAAGACAACAAGGTTCAAAACCAAACCCTAAAGCATTCCATTATTTGGGGTATGGGGGAGGAAGGTTATCCAGTAAAAGACCAAATTACCACAGGGAAAGTTAGAAGCTTTAAAAGCCTAAGCAGGGGGAACTTCATCATCTCTGCTGCTTTTAACAGAAGGTGAAATGAGAACAGAGAAGTTTCCATTGGATTGGCAATAAAGAAGTATTTACTGATCATTGGGGTAACATCAGTGATAAATGAGGGGAAAAGCAAAGTTGTAGTAATTTGAAGACTAAATGGGAGATATACTAGTAGTATGTAGAAAATATTTTCAAAAAGGGCTTCTTAGAGAGAGATAAGCATGTGGAGTGGTAGAGGAGGATATACGCTTAAGAAAAACTGCATTGATGATCCAAAAATAGAGGGAATAAAGTTCTTAAGAAAATTAGAGGATGTAAGATCTAGTGTCCAAATAGGGAGTTAATTTTAAACATGGTCATTTCTTAAACCAGAAGTAAAAAGAGTATATAAATACAAAATACATATATATATATATATGTATATGGTCCTGAAAAATGAGGTGAAATTGATGTGATTGGTTTTTCTCAGTAAACAGAAATTTAGGTCACAGGCTGAGAAAGAGACAGATTTTTAGAGGTTTAATGTTACATTATTATTTTGAATAGTAAGAAAGTAAATTTAATAGTGAGATATAGAATAATGGCTAGGTAGTGCTACGTGTTCTCTTGAAATCTATGGTCAAGAAAAAATTTTTTTTTTTAATTATCATTTTCTTTTCCTTTATTTTGACTTTATTTTAGGTTCAGAGTACATGTGCAGGTTGGTTATACAGGTCAACTGAGTGGGTTTGTTCTAGAAATCATTTTGTTGTTCATGTACAAAGCCTAGTACCTGAGAGTTATTTTTTCTGCTCCTCTCCCTCTTCCCATCTTCTACCCTCAGGTATGCCCCAGTGTCTATTGTTCCCCTCTTTGTGTCTGTCCTCATTGTTAAGCTCTCACTTATAAGTGAGAATATGCATTATTTAGTTTTGTGCTCCTGCATTAATTTGCTTAGGATGATGGCCTCCAGCCATATCCATGTTCCTGCAAAAGACATGATCTTTTCCCTTTTTATGGCTGCATAGTATTCCATGGTGTATATGTTCCACATTTTCTTTATCCAGTCTTCCATCGATGAGCATTTAGGTTGATTCCATGTCTTTGCTACTGTGAATAGTGCTGCAGTGAACATATGGGTACATGTGTCTTCATGATAGAATGATTTATATTCCTTTGCATATATACTCAGTGATGGGATTGTTGGGTCAAAAACTAGTTCTGTTTTTAGCTCTTTGAGGAATCACCACATTGTTTTCACAGTGGTTGAACTAATTTACACTTTCAACACATTGTATGAGTATTTCCTTTTCTCCTCAACCTTGCCAGCATCTGTTTTTTTTTTTTTTTTTTTTTACTTTTAGTAATAACCACTCTGACTGGTGTGAGATGGTATCTCATTATAGTTTTGATGTGCATTTCTCTAATGCTCAGTTATATTGAGCTTTTTTACATATGTTTGTTGGCCGCACATAAGTTGTCTTTTGAAAAGTGTCTGTTCATGTCCTTTGCTCACTTTTTTTTTTTTTTATTATACTTTAAGTTCTAGGGTACATATGCATAACGTGCAGGTTTGTTACATACGTATACTTGTGCCATGTTGGTGTGCTGCACCTATCAACTCGTCAGCACCCATCAATTCATCATTTATATCAGGTATAACTCCCAATGCAATCCTTCCCCCCTCCCCCCTCCCCATGATAGGCCCCGGTGTGTGATGTTCCCTTTCCCGCGTCCAAGTGATCTCACTGTTCAGTTCCCACCTATGAGTGAGAACATGCGGTGTCTGGTTTTCTGTTCTTGTGATAGTTTGCTGAGAATGATGGTTTCCAGCTGCATCCATGTCCCTACAAAGGACGGAAACTCATCCTTTTTTTATGGCTGCGTAGTATTCCATGGTGTATATGTGCCACATTTTCTTAATCCAGTCTGTCACAGATGGACATTTGGGATGATTCCAAGTCTTTGCTATTGTGAATAGTGCCACAATAAATATACGTGTGCATGTGTCTTTATAGCAGCATGATTTATAATCCTTTGGGTATATACCCAGTAGTGGGATGGCTGAGTCATATGGTACATCTAGTTCTAGATCCTTGAGGAATTGCCATGCTGTTTTCCATACCAGTAACAGACAAACAGAGAGCCAAATCATGAATGAACTTCCATTCACAATTGCTTCAAAGACAATAAAATACCTAGGAATCCAGCTTACAAGGGATGTAAAGGACCTCTTCAAGGAGAACTACAAACCACTGCTCAGTGAAATAAAAGAGGACACAAACAAATGGAAGAACATACCATGCTCATGGATAGGAAGAATCAATATCGTGAAAATGGCCATACTGCCCAAGGTTATTTATAGATTCAATGCCATCCCCATCAAGCTACCAATGAGTTTCTTCACAGAATTGGAAAAAACGGCTTTAAAGTTCATATGGAACCAAAAAAGAGCCCGCATTGCCGAGACAATCCTAAGTCATAAGAACAAAGCTAGAGGCATCACGCTACCTGACTTCAAACTATACTACAAGGCTACAGTAACCAAAACAGCATGGTACTGGTACCAAAACAGAGATATAGACCAATGGAACAGAACAGAGTCCTCAGAAATAATACCACACATCTACAGCCATCTGATCTTTGACAAACCTGAGAGAAACAAGAAATGGGGAAAGGATTCCCTATTTAATAAATGGTGCTGGGAAAATTGGCTAGCCATAAGTAGAAAGCTGAAACTGGATCCTTTCCTTACTCCTTATACGAAAATTAATTCAAGATGGATTAGAGACTTAAATGTTAGACCTAATACCATAAACACCCTAGAAGAAAATCTAGGTAGTACCATTCAGGACATAGGCATGGGCAAGGACTTCATGTCTAAAACACCAAAAGCAATGGCAGCAAAAGCAAAAATTGACAAATGGGATCTAATTAAACTAAAGAGCTTCTGCACAGCAAAAGAAACTACCATCAGAGTGAACAGGCAACCTACAGAATGGGAGAAAATTTTTGCAATCTACTCATCTGACAAAGGGCTAATATCCAGAATCTACAAAGAACTCAAACAAATATACAAGAAAAAAACAAACAACCCCATCAAAAAGTGGGCAAAGGATATGAACAGACATTTCTCAAAAGAAGACATTCATACAGCCAACAGACACATGAAAAAATGCTCATCATCACTTGCCATCAGAGAAATGCAAATGAAAACCACAATGAGATACCATCTCACACCAGTTAGAATGGCAATCATTAAAAAGTCGGAAAACAACAGGTGTTGGAGAGGATGTGGAGAAATAGGAGCACTTTTACACTTTGCCCACTTTTTAATGGAGTTGTTTACGTTTTTTTTTTCTTATGAACTTATTTAAGTTTGTTATAGGTGCTGGATATTAGACCTTTGTCAGATGCATAGTTTGCAAATATTTGCAAATATTTTTTGCTATTCTGTCAGTTCTGTTCACTCTATTGGTAGTTTCTTTTGCTGTGTAGAACCTCTTTAGGTTAATTAGATCCCAGTTGTCAGCTTTTGCTTTTCTTGCAATTCCTTTCAGCA
Organism: Rhinopithecus roxellana; assembly: GCF_007565055.1. Classification (NCBI taxonomy): domain Eukaryota; kingdom Metazoa; phylum Chordata; class Mammalia; order Primates; family Cercopithecidae; genus Rhinopithecus; species Rhinopithecus roxellana. The sequence continues at coordinate 27,329,904 of NC_044549.1, read as the reverse complement.
TCTTCATCATGAAATCTTTGCCAGTTCCTGTGTCCAGAATTGTGCATGGGTTGCCTTTGACGGTTTTTAAGGTTTTGGGTTACACATTTAAATCTTTATTCCATCTTGAGTTGATTTTTGTATATGGTGTAAGAAAGGGGTCCAGTTCCAATCTTCTGCATATAGCTAGCCAGTTATGCCAGCACCATTTGTTGAATAGAGAATCCTTTCCCGTTGCTTGTTTTGTCAGTTTTGTTGAAGATCAGATGGTTGTATGTGTGTGGCCTTATTTCTGGGTTTTACTGTCTGTTCCACTGGTCTATGTGTTTCTTTGTACCAGTACCATGCTGTTTGGTTACTGTAGCCCTGCAGTATAGTTTGAAATTGGGTAGTGTGATACCTCCTGCTTTATTTATTTTGCTTAGAATTGCCTCGGCTATTTAGGCTCTTTTTTGTTTCCATATGAATTTTACAATAGTTTTCTCTAGTTCTCTGAAAAATGTCATTTGTAGTTTGATAGGAATAGCATTGAATTTGTAAACTGCTTTGCACCGTATGGCCATTGTAACAATATCAATTATTTCCATCCATAAACTGACATGTTTTTCTATTTGTTTGTGTCATCTCTGATTTCTTTGAGCAGTGTTTGCAATTCTCACTGTAGAGATTTTTCACTGGTTAACTTTATTCCTAGGTATTTTATTCTTTTTGTGGGAATTGTGAATGGGATTGCATTCCAGATTTGGCTCTCAACTTGGTTGATGTTGGTTTATAGGTATGATAGTGACTTTTGTACATTGATTTTGTATTCTGAAGCTTTGCTGAAGTTGTTTATCAGCTTAAGAAGCTTTTGTGCTGAAACTATAGGGTTTTCTACATAAAGAATTATGTTATCTGCAAACAGGGATACTTCGATTCCTCTCTTCTTACTTGGATGCCCTTTGACTTTTTTCTCTTGCCTGATTCCCCTGGCCAGGATTTCTAATACTATGTTGAATAGGAGTGGTGAGAGAAGTCACCCTTGTCTTGTTCCAGTTTTCAAGGGGAATGCTCTAGTTTTTGCCCATTCAGTATGATGTTGGCTGTGGGTTTGTCATAGGTGCTCTTATTATTTTGAGGTATGTTCCCACAATACAGAGGTATTTTTTGTTTTGTTTTTCTTTTTTTAAAGTTTTGAACATGAAGGGATGTTGAATTTTATCAAAAGCCTGTTCTGTATCTATGGAGATAATTATATGTTTTTTGTCTTTAGTTCTGTTTATGTGACGAATCACGTTTATTGATTTGCGCATGTTGAACCAACCTTACATCCCAAGAAGAAAACCTACTTGATCATAGTTAATTAACTTTTTGATGTGCTGCTGGATTCAGTTTGCTAGTATTTTGTTGAGGATTTTTGCATCAATGTTCATCAAGGATATTGGCCTGAAGTTTTCTGCTGTTTTGTCTCTGCCATGTTTTGGTATTAGTATGATGCTAGCCTCATAGAATGAGTTGGGGAGGAGTCTCTCCTCCTCAGTTTTTTTGAGTAGTTTCAGTATAAATGGTACCAGCTATTCTTTGTACCTCTGGTAGAATTCAGCTGTTAATCAGTCTGGTCCTGGGCTTTTTTTGGTTGGTAGTAGGCTCTTTATTACTGATTCCATTTTAGAGTTCATTATTGTCTGTTCAGGGATCCAGTTTCCTCCTGGTTCAGTATTGGGAAGATGTATTTGTACAGGAATTTATCCATTTCTTCTAGAATTTCTAGTTTCTGTGCATAGAGGTGTTCATAGTCTGTGATGGTTATTTGTATTTTTGTGGGGTCAGTGGTAGTATCCCCTTTGTCACTTCTAATTGTGTTTATTTGGATCTTTTCTCTTTTCTTATTTATTAATCTAGCTAGTGGTCTATCTTATTAATTTTTTTCAAAAAACAAACTCCTGGCTTTGTTGATCTTTTGAGTGGTTTCTCATGTCTTAATTTTCTTCAGTTCAGCTCTGATTTTGGTTATTTCTTGTCTTCTACTAACTTTGGGTTTGGTTTGCTTTCACTTCTCTAGTTCTTTTAGTTGTGAATTTAGATTGTTAATTTGAGATCTTTCTAACTTTTTGATATGGGTGTTTAGTTATATACATTTCTGCTTTAACACTGCTGTGATGGTTAATGTTAAATGTCAACTTGACTGGATTGAAGGACACAAAGTATTGTTTCTGGGTGTGTCTGTGAGGCTGTTGCCAGAGGAGATTAACATTTGATTCAGACCAGGCACAGTGGCTCATGCCTATAATCCCAGCACTTTGGGAGGCCAAGGTGGGTGGATCATGAGGTCAGGGGATCGAGACCATCCTGGCTAATAAGGTAAAACTCCATCTCTACTAAAAATACAAAAAATTAGCCGGGCCTGGTGGCACATGTCTGTAGTCTCAGCCACTGAGGAGGCTGAGGCAGGAGAATCGCTTGAACCCAGGAGGCGGAGGTTGCAGTGAGCCGAGATTGCGCCACACCACTCCAGCCTGGGCGACAGAGGGAGACTCCATCTGAGAAAAAAAAAAAAAAAAAAGTGGGGGGGCTGGGCGTGGTGGCTCAAGCCTGTAATCCCAGCACTTTGGGAGGCCGAGAGGGGCGGATCACGAGGTCAGGAGATCGAGATCATCCTGGCTAACACGGTGAAACCCCGTCTCTACTAAAATACAAAAAAAAAAAAAAAAAAACAAAAAAACCAGCCGGGCAAGGTGGCGGACGCCTATAGTCCCAGCTACTCGGGAGGCTGAGGCAGGAGAATGTCATGAACCCGGGAGGCAGAGCTTGCAGTGAGCTGAGATCCGGCCACTGCACTCCAGCCTGGGCGACAGAGCGAGACTCTGTCTCAAAAAAAAAAAAAAAAAAAAAAAAAGGGGGCTGGGCACGGTGACTCACGCCTGTAATCCCAGCACTTTGAGAGGCCGAGGCTGGCAGATCATGAGGAGAGGAGATTGATACCATCCTGGTTAACACGATGAAACCCTGTCTCTACTGAAAATACAAAAAATTACCTGGGGAATGGCTGCGTACACGTGTAGTCCCAGCTACTCCGGAGGCTGAGGCAAGAGAATGACGGGAACACGGGAGGTGGAGCTTGCAGTGAGCCAAGATGGCGCCACTGCACTCCAGCCTGGGCGACAGAGCGAGACTCTGACTCAAAGAAAAAAAAAAAAAAAATTGATTCAGTAGACTGAGAGAAGAAGACCTAACCTCAATGTGGGTGTGCACTATCTAATCTGCTGCCAGTGTAGCTTTAAAAAAGCAGATGAATGAAGGTGGAATAAGCTGTCATGCTGAGTCTTTTGGTTTCCATCTTTCTCCTGTGCTGAATGTTTCCTGCCCTTGAATATAAGCCTCCGTTTTCTTCGGCTTTGGGACGTTTGGACTTACACCAGTTGTTTGCCAGGGGAACTTGGGCCTTTGGCCACCGACTGAAGGCTGCACTGTTGCCTTTTGAGGCTTTGGGACTTGGACCAAACCATTACTGGGTTCCTTGCTCCTCAACTTGCAGATGGCCTATCGTGAGATTTACCTTGTGATCGTGTGAGTTAATTCTTAACAAATTCCCTTTCATATATACATACATCCTATTAGGATTCCCTTTATAGAACCCTAATACACCTGTCTTAGCTGTGTTCCAGAGATTCTAGTATGTTATAATTTATTCTCATTAGTTTCAAGTAACTCCTTGATTTCTGCCTTAATTTCGTTGTATACTCAAAAGTCATTAAGGAGCAGATTGTTTACTTTCCATGTGATCGTATGATTTTGAATGTTTTTCTTAGTCTTGAATTCTATTTTTATTGTGCCATGATTTGAGAGAGTGGTTCATACGATTTTGGTTCTTTTGCATTTGCTAAGGATTGTTCGATTGGATGATTGATTTTAAAGTACATGTCATGTGGTGCTGAGAAGAATGTATATTGTTTTGTTTTGGGATAAAGAGTTCTGTAGATGTTTATCAGGTACATTTGATCCAATGTTGAGTTCTGGTTCTGAATATCTTTGTTAATTTTCTGCCTCGATGATGTGTCTAATATTGTCAGTGTGGTGTCAAAGTCTTCCACGATTATTTTGTGGGAGTCAAAGTCTCTTTGAAGGTCACTAAGAACTTGCTTTATGAATCGGGGTGCTCCTGTGTTGGGCACATGGATATTTAGCATAGTTAGGTCTTCTGGTTGAACTGAACTCTTTACTATTCTGTAATACCCTTCTTTGTCTTTTCTGATCTTTGTTGATTTAAAGTCTGTTTTGTCTGAAATTAAGATTTCAATCCTGCTTTTTTCTGTTTTCCATTTGCTTGGTAGAGTTTTTTCCATCTCTTCATTTTGAGTCCATGGGTATCATTTCATGTGATGAGATGGGTTGCTCAAACCCAACATACTATGGGGTCCTGCTTCTTTATTCAGCTTGCCACTTTGTGCCTTTTAATTGAGGCATTTAGCCCGTTTACATTCAGGGTTAGTATTCATATGTATGGATTTGATCCAGTCATCATATCATTGGCTGGTTATTAGCTGACTTGGGATTTTTTTGTTTGTTCGTTTTGTTTCGTTTTTGAGACTGAGTCTTGCTCTGTCGCCTAGGCTGGAGTGCAGTGGCATGATCTCCACTCACTGCAACTTCCGCCTCCCAGGTTCAAGCAATTCTCCTGCCTCAGCCTCCTGAGTAGCTGGGACTACAGGTGCCCGCCACCACACCCAGCTATTTTTTTTGTATTTTTAGTAGAGACAGGGTTTCACCATATTAGCTGGGATGGTCTTGATCTCCTGACCTTGTGATCCGCCCCCCTTGGCCTCCCAAAGTGCTGGGATTAAAAGGCGTGAGCCACTGCGCCCAGCTGGATTTTTTATCGCTTTATAGTGTCACTAGTCTGTGTACTTAAGTGTGGTTTTGTAGTGCCTGGTAACAGTCTTTCCTTTCCATATTTAGTGCTTCTTTCAGGAGCTCTTATAAGGTAGGTCTGGTGGTAACAAATTCCCCCAGCATTTGCTTGTCTGAAAAGGATCTTATTTCTTTTTTGCTTATGAGGCTTATTTTGGCCAGACATGAAATTCTGGGTTGCAATTTCTTTTCTTTAAGAGTGTTGAATATTAGTCCCCAGTCTCTCCTGGCTTGTGTGGTTCTTGCTGAGAAGTGTGCTGTTAGTCTGATGGGCTTCCTCTCATAGGTTACCTGTTATTTCTGTCTAGCTGTATGGTAAAAAACTTAACATGAATCCAGGTAGTAAGGTCGTTTTATCTCCATTTGTATTTATGTATTGGAGTACAGGCATAGATTAGATTGTATTTGGGGTTTAACTTGAGTTGTCATGTTTTGTCAAGTATATTCAAAGGAAACAGAGGAAAAAGGGGATGAAGGTTATATTCAAAAGTGTGATTATCATTATGGACTCTGCTGGTAGTAGAGTAAGGAATGAAGAAAGAACATTGAGGGGGCAAGAGTTAGTGGGCACAATTGGGTCAATAGTTTGTGGATATTGATGAAATTGAATTTGGAAGACAAGTACTAAGGACTTGGAAAAATAGATGACCCTAGTCAGTGACAATGGATATCTAATCAAAATCACAATGAAATTTTTAAAATTTAGTCAATTCTTTACAAAAGAACAGTGGTGTTCATCAAGCACCAGCCCAGAGAAGCACGTATAAGACAGTAAGCAGCATGCAATCCTGCATAATTTGAATACTACCTTTAAGAGGCTACCTGACTGACAAAAAAAAAAAAAACCAACCCAAAAACCCATGTATCCAAATGAAGCAAATATCTCGGGTAAATTAATGAATTCCATTTATTTTTGTTCTGTGATAATTTTCAAACAAAATTTTATACACTAGAATCTTTCTTACAGCATAACTATTGAGTGACAAAGGAAAAATACATTTATGGAGCTCTAAATTCCTAAGAATATTTCACTCAAAAGTTTAAAATCGTATTTTTCCACAGATTTATAATAGATATATCATGAGTCCCCAGACATGAATGAGTATAGAACTTCCTGTTACAAATATACAGTCGTCATCATAGATGACTCAATCTATTTACTTAGAAAATATTTGTCTAAATTTAAAGCTACTAAAGTATTGATTTTGGCTATTTGTAAAAGGAGATGTCAGAAATAAATGAGTAAACATTCTTACCCACTGTCTTGAGACTCCTGTCTACTGGGTAATTGCGTTATCAACTCCTTTGCTATGCTATGGTGATTTTTATTGAATTCAGCCTGCATTTGTGAATATAGCAAAGCGTGAGTCCGATATGCTCTAAAAATCTGAGACTAAATATATAGTTATATTTCTATTATCTGGTACTTTTCTTTAGAAGAAAGTAATAATAGAATACCGAACTGAGGGAAGATCCAAACACTAAAGTCTCTCTTTCCCTGGACCAGTTACACAAGATATAGAAGAAAGTAAAGCTTACAAATTACAAGTGATATAAAAATATTCAAGTATAAGACAAGAAATATTAACCATGATAAGGACTTTCATATTAACCACAATGGTAAAAAACAGCTTATTCCTTATCTTGAAAAATATATATGTGTATTTGTATATGTGTATGTACACACACATAAATAATATTATGGATGAGTGGTATGAAGGAAAATAGAGGAATAGGTGTGGATGTGTGTTCCTGTAACCTCTTGTATCAATTTCAATGTTTATGCTTAAAACTGAGTTGAAGAAACTAGGAATCTTAGAACTCTAGGTTCAATTGAGATAGAGTTTATCCTGGAAAGTACAATGGAATCAGAAGGAAGCAAGTTGAACATGTTTAGAAGAGAGTGGTTATAATATTGTACTTTGGTCTAAACCTTCCTTTTTTCTAATCTTCACACTTAAAACTATAATTTTCCATCTCTTTACTGCTTTAGGTACACTCTATGTGGTTCAATATGTTTCATTTTAATTGTATTTCATTCAAAATACTTTCTAATTTATGTTGTGATTTATTCTTTGATTTTTGGCTACTTAAAAGTATGTGGATTAATTTGTAAATATTTAGAAGTTTCCCAGGTAACTTATAGTTCTTGACTTCTGAGTTAATTCTCTTGACATCACATAACATATTCTATAAGGCTTATTATTTTGAAATATATTAAGACATATAGTTCTGCACATGAACTATCTTGACAAATGTGCCATCAACATATGGAAAGAATGTGTGTTGTTGGGTGTAATGGTCTCTAAATGTCAATCAGATGAAGACAGTAGTGTTAATCAAATCTTCTTTATTCCTACTGATAGGTTTGTATAGTATTTTATCAATTACTTGGAATGTTAAAATGCCTCATTTATGGTATAGGTATGTTTATTTCTCCCTGTAGATCTGTCAGTTTTTGTTATAGGTATCTGAAAGCTCTGTGACTAGGTGCATGTCCATTTAGGATTGTTATGTCTTCTCGATGAGGTTGACCCTTTATTATTATAGTGTCTCTTTGTACCTCTGGTAATATTTATTCCCTGGCTTAAAATAGAAATTTACCTACAAATAAAATATATTACAGATATATTACAGCTTGCTTTCATTTTGGGGTCTATTTTGATTACTATTCTTTTTTTGTTTGTTTGTTTTCCAAGACAGAGTCTCGCTCTGTTGCCCACGCTGCTGTGCAGTGGCGCCATCTCAGCTCACTGCAAGCTCCGCCTCTTGGGTTCTCGCCATTCTCCTGCCTCAGCCTCCCGAGTAGCTGGGACTACAGGCAGCCGCCACCACGCCTGGCTAATTTTTTGTATTTTTAGTAGAGACAGGGTTTCACCGTGTTAGCCAGGATGATCTCGATCTCCTGGCCTTGTGATCTGCCCACCTCGGCCTCCCAAAGTGCTGGGATTACAGGCTTGAGCCACTGCACCCACCCCAGATTATATGTTTTATAGACAGTGTGTATTCTACTATCTTCCTCCAAAGAGTGTTAGTTTTCCTCTGGTTGGCAGTTAAAGAGAGATCATGCTGAACATGTGGAAGATTGATTTTATGTTTTATTAGCATGATCTGTTTTGGAATTGCTGTTAGCCTTAAGGATATCCTTATTCCTGTACTTCATATTTTCGCTTAAAAAGGTCATCTTAAAGTTATCCTGGGACTTTAAAAGAATTCCCAAGCTGCTTATCAGCCCCCTCACACATAAAAGTATTCAAATTTCAGGCTCTTTTTCTCTTGTTGTGTAAGTCAGCTGAAATATCTGCTCCTCTTTTTCAGATTACAGATGTTCTTTTTTGCTGGGTTGTAATAGTCTATCCTATGCTTATACAATTTAGAAGTTAGCCAAAGTTTGAGATTTCAGGGCTTGCCCGTTTGTTCTTACCTCCTGTATGGCATTTTTCCCATCAATTTCCAGCTGCACTAGTAGCCCTTAAAGCTGTCCTCTAAGATTTCAAGTCAGTAAGACTTGGCTTTCTGCTTGCATTTAAATTGCCCCATACCACACAGACGGACATGCCCCAGGGAAAAAGTCAGATAAACATATATCTTCTGCCAGTGTAATTTCTTTCTAGATTAAATTGCCTCCAATTCTAGCCTGCCTTTGGGCATTTGCTAGTGCCTTCACTTGGTTGATGTTTTTTAAAAATGTTTGGTTCAATGTTTATAGTTGTTCTTACTGGGAGAATTAGTCTGATAAAAACTACTCTACCGTTATTGGAGTCAAAACTAGTACCAAAATGGACTTTGACGTAGCACAAATTAGTGAATATATTTTCATTTACTGAATGTTCACTTATGATCTAATGTTCTAAGAAATGTTTCAGGTATTGGAAAAGATAAATATGACTAATTACTTGCTTTAGTTTAGCAAGAGGGACAGATTCTTCAATACTGGAAGGGACAGACTCCCACAAAATGTCTATGATTCTGCAAGAGATGTGCTGGGAGAGAAATACTTCCAAGTGCTGTACTAGCACAACTCAAGGAGCCAGGAACTCTACTTCCTCAAGTTTTCCCAGAGGAGGTAATAATTGAATTGGATCTTGAAAGATGTGTCAGGAGTTCACTGCGTAAACATATGTGGTGGTATGAAAGGTGTGAGGAGGAGAGTTTTAGGCGAAGGTAGCATACAAAACCAAAAACAGTGAAACTGGATGGCTTGTCTTGAAATTACAGATAAAGATGAATAATAAAACAGTTTAGTTGTAAAGATGTGATGAGGTCAGATGGTGAATAATGTGTAATATTAATACAAATAATGAAAAACTACTACCACTAACTTGAGTATTGACTACACAAGTACTTAGGCTAAGAAGTGAGCATATTATTACTCTATTGACTATAAACACAACCATATGCAGTAGGTAGTATTAGGGCCCCATTTTTCAGATATAGGTACTGAGGCTTAAACAGGTTGATTTGCACAAGGCCAGTTGGTGAGTGTGGAGTTGTGATTCAAACATACTATCTCTAATTTCAGATCTTACATGATTTACCATTCCTCTAAAGAGACTGAACATGATCTCATATATAAATACAAAAAAAGAGAATGATTTAATAGAAGTTAGTGTCTTCAGATTTGAATTCTAGAAAATTTAGTTTTATGAAAGTATGGGAGATTGGCTGGGTGTGGTGGCTCGTGACTGTAATCCCAGCACTTTGGGAGGCCGAGGCGGGTGGATCACGAGGTCAGGAGATCGAGACCATCCTGGCTAACACGGTGAAAGCCTGTCTCTACTAAAAATACAAAAAATTAGCCGGGCGTGGTGGTGGGTGCCTGTAGTCCCAGCTACTTGGGGGAGGCTGAGGCAGGAGAATGGCCTGAAACCGGGAGGCGGAGCTTGCGGTGAGCCGAGATCGCGCAACTGCACTCCAGCCTGGGAGACAGAGCAAGACTCCGTCTCAAAAAAAAAAAAAAAAAAAAAAAAAAAGTATGGGAGATTATAGAAAAAAAAATAGAAAAAAGTTACTAAATTCTACACATAACACATATAACACATTCAAATTACTTAGCAGTTCATAGCTGTTCCATGGGTTCAAGTTTCCATGCCTAATGGTTAAGAGGTAAATGAAGGAGTCAACAAGGTGGAAGATTGGGCCACAAAATTCATGTTTTTCAATTTAAAACAATCAACAATTTAGAGTCTTATAACTTTGCCATTATCTCTCCCTTTCTCCCAGAGCATTTTGTAAAACACTACCTAAGCTAAATGAGGGAACACTGGTTAACGTAGATAACTAAAGATAACTTCTTTATTCTTAGCTGGTTTCAGATTAGCGTTTGGTCTGATAACTGCTTCTTCCATTATCTTTCTCATCTTTAGTGATCACATATAAAAGATGCATTTAGAGGCAGGCTAAGTGCCAGTCACCACCACTGGAGGGGTTTGCTGTAAAGCCTCCAATGACTCTATTTTCAGACTGTATTGGCATAGACTCCCAGCATTTTACACAGTAGGAAGAAAATTTTACATGGCATAAAAAGCCACATGAAACATTTATGAAATGTTTTAAGTCATACACTTAGTTTCAGTCTGCTAGCCAGATGCATTGGGTCCCTGTTTCAGTTCATACAAGTGTAAATGCATACGGCATTTTATGTCTTTGACATTCTTTTATTTATTCAGTTCCATCTTTGAATCATTGTTTTTAGAATTTTTTTTTGGGTAATTGGTGTTTGCACTTTCCACATTCTCAGAAATGAGGTGGCTCAGATGACATAAAGTGGATAAAATAATTGAGGTTAAGAAAAAAAATACCTAGGTTTGCACTTGAGATTCATTACTTTTTAGCTGTATAGCTTGAATTCCTTAGCCTCACTTTTGTGTCTTCATGGAAACATCAGGGAAAATAAGAGCGTGGTCTTGTAAGGTTTCTGCAAGGATTAATTAGATAATAAATGCAAAGAACTACAAACATAATAAATGTCCTAATATTATTGTTTCTAATGTTTGCAATTTTCTTTAAAATTTACGAAGAGATACTAGGTTTATTATGAATTTATCACTGAGTCCTGCATTTGCCCTGATTTTGTTATTGAAAATCATAGTTGGAGGTCCATAAGATCCTGTAATTACATCATACGATTTGTTCTGTTTGTCTGAGATTTACTTTTCTCAACAAGAAAGTCACTTGTGAAACTTTTACTAATTTAAACTCCCAATTCATATAAAGAAATCATTTCAGATGCATTCTTGAATGAATTGAGGCAGATAGCTAAGATAAATGTATTTTTCTGCCTTAAAAAGTAATTTAAATCTGCCTGTATTTGTTTCCTATGGAAGCCACAACAAATTACCACAAAGTTAGTAGTTTAAAACAACAGAAATTTATTTTCTCATAGTCCAGGAGGCCAGAAATCTAAAACCAAGTTGTCACCAGGGTTGATATTTTTCTGGAGGCCCCAAGAAAGTCCATTTCATGCCTATCTCCTAGCTTCTGTGGTTGCTGAAAATCCTTGACATTCCTTTGCATGCACATGCATCTCTCTAATGTTTGTCTCCATCCTCATTCACATCATCCTTTCTCTGTGACCAGTCTCCCTCTTCTTTCTTTCATAAGGACCAGTCATTGGATTTAGGGCTCACTCCAAATTGAATATGATCTTATTGTGATATCCTAAACTTAATTATATCTGCAAAGACACTATTTCTAAATAAAGTCATATTTGTAGTTACCAGGATTAGAACCTCAACATATACTATTGGAATCACTATTTAACCCACTATGCTATACTGCTAAATGCTGCATCTGGGAAATTATTATAAAGATAGAGATGCTCTGATAGCACCATCGTAATTGACTAGGCACTGAAGATACATGCATTGAATATAAATTTTATCCCAAGTACCATTAAGTGAAAGAGAAAATAAACTTTATGTAATAAAAGATTTGCTATTTAATAGAGCATTTAATAGAACCCTCAATTATCTAGACTGCGGAATTATACAATAGGATAGGTGGTGTTTTCCACTCAGGAGTCAAAATGGAAACATTCAAATGGAATTTGGAGATAACATTTATTTCAGCCTCATTCTTGGTCATATCACTGAAACTTGTGTAAGAGAAACAATAGTATGTACTGCATTTTGGATTATCTTAAATCAGTTTGCTCACTTGTTTAATGAACAGAATGTGGATTTTGCAGTTCAACACAACAGGATTTGAATGTTATATAACCATTGGTTAGCTGTATGGTCACAGGAAAGTATATTAATATGTTTATGTCTCAGTTTTTCTTATCTATAAGGAAGGCATGATAATACCAACTTCCTAGAATTGCTACTAGAATAAAATGAGGAATTGTGTAAAAAGGGGCCAGACTCAGAGAAGTGGTGCATAATGCATTGTTCTCCTTTTTGAACTTGGTTTTTCAAATGATGCCCAATCTTAACAGGCATAAAACAAAACAAAAGCAACTAACAAAAAAAAGGCATTTTTTCTTGACATTTTTCCTATTATCTCTACCCATGCGACTTGGAATAATAGTTTCTGGATGACTTCTCATTAATTTTCGAATTCTTGTTGTGTTACCTAAGGAACACAGCAACACACACACAAAAGCATCTTAATTTTTCACAAGTTTCGTCCTAGCACGCAAAAGCATCTTAACTTTTCACAAGTTTAGTCCTAGCAAAGATCAAATCACATACTAGATACTTAAGGTGATCTTTCTTTCTTTCTTTCTTTTTTTTTTTTTTTTTCAGGCGAAGTCTCACTCTGTCGCCCAGGCTGGAGTGCAGTGGTGCAATCTCGGCTCACTGCAACTTCTGCCGCCCAGGTTCAAGCAATTCTCCTGCCTCAGCCTCCCGAGTAGCGGGATTACAGGCACCTGCCACTGTGCCTGGCTAATTTTTGTATTTTTAGTAGAGACGGGGTTTCACTTATGGTGATCTTTCTTACTGTAAAAAGTAAAGTTCAATAAAGATGCTATGCTTATGGCAATCCACTTCTGCATTTTTTTGGCATTTTTTATATATGGAAAACTGAAAAACGATTGGAGTAATCATATTAAGTGACAATCTTAAGTCCTGACAACAACTCTATTATCAAGTTGGTAAAACATTTATATATGCTATTTTTCTATCTGTACTGATGCTGCCTGGTGATAACCCAAGTTCCCAGAAATGTGCGGAGACTGACTAGTTGTCAGAGAGGAACAATAAGGAGGCTTTTTTATTTTGGTAATTTGCAGAAACCCAGGGTGTGGTCTGTAATCTTTTAGGTACAAAATATTGATTTTATTGGTTGATTCCAGAAATCAAACTCAGGGATGAGGACTTATATGTTTTAACTCAAGAGACATGGAAATACAAGAACAGAAAGACTCTTACTTCATGTGCTCACTCTATGTGGGGGCTAAAATAATTGAGCTCATAGAAGTGGAGAGTAGAATGGTGGTTTGTAGAGGCTGAGAAGGGTAGAGCGGAGAGAGAATAGGGATAGTTGACTAACAGATACAAGTTACAGCTAGACCAGAGTGTTACAGTCTAGTGTTCTGTAGCTCTGTATGATGCCTATAGTCACCAATAATTCATTGTATAATTTCAAATAGCTAAAAGAGAGGAATTTGGAATGTTCCCATTAAATAAATTAAAAATGTCTGAGGGGGTAGATATATATGTTAATTACCCCTGATTTGATTATTACATATTATATATGTATTGAAATATCACTCTGTATCCCATAAATATGTGCAATTGTAAAAAAGATTAATTTATTTAGAAAATGTGACATATGCTTTTATAAGAATTATGGCAATATTTATCAAGAAACTTAACCCTGTTGGTATCCACTGTGTTATAAGATCCTTATATACATAAGGAAACCCAAGACCGTACTTATGTATAATCATAACTCTTTATAATTGTACATGTTTCATTATGAATAGTCATGTTTATCAAATGTTTTTATAGCAAAAAAAGGTAAAAATACCAAATGTTCAAACATAAAAATAGAACAGCCCTTTACAAACTGTGAGCCTCAATCCATACTGACTCATGGAAACATTTTACTGGGTTGCAAAAAATATATTTGTCTAAATAATTTCCATTTATTAATGAGAGAATTGAAGCACAGAGAGACTAAATAAAGTGACTAAGGTCACATAACTAGCCAGGGGAAGCTGAATTTCTTGACTCAAAATTCCCATGTTCTTTACTAGAATTGGATGCTACCAGAAGCTGACTTGTTACTGGTTTAGCCATGCAACATGGTTCTCTATAGGGGAAACTAGACTCCCTGTGTGTGGGAAGATGTGTTTGGAACGGATGAGAGGAGTTGGCTGTCATGTTAAACAATGGGCGGAGTTGTCATCTTTCTTGTTCTTAATATTTCTTAAGAGCTTTCCTTTTTTCTTTGGGATATCACAACTATAGTTAAATGAAGCAAATCTGGGCTGGATATTTTGAATTTTTCAGGTATTGGTCTTGAGAAATTAACATATCTCTAACATATAATCCAATTCTTTTCTCCCATGAAGCTAGAACTTAAAAGTATCATATACTTTGTTTGTCCTAAAAGATATTTTAGCCTGGGCGCAGTGGCACATGCCTGTAATCCCAGCACTTTGGGAGGCTGAGGTGGGCAGATCACCTGAGGTCAGGAGTTCAAGACCAGCCTGGCCAGCATGGTGAAACCTCGTCTCTACTAAAAAATACAAAATTACCTGGGTGTGGTGGCGGGTGCCTGTAATCCCAGCTACTCAGTAGGCTGAGGCAGGAGAATCGCTTGAACCCGGGAGGCAGAGGTTACAGTAAGCTGAGATCGTGCCATTGCACTTCGGCCTGGGCAACAGAGCAAAACTCTGTCTCAAAAAAAATTTTTTTAAACATATAGGAAAGTGTACAGGTAATATTACATTTTCAAGAAACCAACACCAAGCTCTGCTGTTTATTACAATGTTAAAAATATTTACTTTAAACTTTTATCTCAGAAAAGTTATAGTTCATGCAAAGGTCTGGATTGAGAGTTAACTTTGATTTCAATACAAAGAAAGCTTGTCTTCTGTGTTCTTTATAATCTTTCATTGTGTGTATGTGTGCAAATGTGTGTGAGTGTTTATATAGGAAGAATGGTTTGCTTTGCAGATATACTCCTTTAGAGCTAAGCCCCAACTTTAAATTTTCTTTTATATACATATAAATGTCTATTTTTGCTAATAAATAGGCATGAAAAATACTGAAATTATCTAATCTCCCACATGTTGTCAGAATCTTAATAAAACAATAAAATTGTTGTAGCTGTTTCTAAGCGTTGACAGAAAAACATGAAGAATCCACTTCATTAGGATGAAATTACAGATTTTTTCTAATTAAACTTATGTAGGTAAAAGATGTTGATCAACCATACAATTTGATAATATTGTGAGCTTCAGTATCTTTTTAGCGCAATGGATTTGTTGATTATCTTATAGTAATAATTACTGCATTCCTAAAATAGCCTAGGTACCATTTGATACAGAAATAAATAAGACATAGATCTCCCATCATGAAACTTGCATTAAGAGAAACATTAAGGCCAAATATAATATATAGCAATATTTTGTATTTTTTAACCAAGTAAACAGATTATATCATTTCAGGAATTCATTGCTATGCCAAATTAAAACTGCTCCAGGTTAAAGGTTTGGAGGAGTGAGGGGATAAGGCCTCCCTGAAGAGGTAACATTTAAGTAAAAACTTAAATTATTTGAATGTAACAAGCCATTGTACATCTGGGAGTGAACATTCTGGAAAGAAGGGATTGCAGGTATAAAGGCCTGGGCAATTCAAAATCTCCTATACTTTCCTCAGTCTGCAAATTCACCTCATCCTCCACAGACAACAGCTACTCTTAATACAAAGAAGGTGGAGATTAGTAAGCAGAAACTTCTCACCTTTCTACTTCTCCACTATAAACTTTTCTGCATCCCCACCATCCTTTTAGCCTTTACACTTTTTTACGGACTGAATTGTGTCCCTACAAAATTCATATGTTGAAGTCACAACTCACAGTATGACTTCATTTGAATATGACCTCATTGGAGATAAGGTCTTTCAAAAGAGGATTAAGTAATATGAAGTCATATGGGTGGGTCCCCTTTCAATATTACTAGTGTCTTCATAAGTGAGATTAGGACACAGACATGCACAGAGGGAAGACCACATGAAGACAGAAGGAGAAGATAGCCACCAACAAGCCAATGATGGAGATCTCATAAGAAACCAACACTTCTAACACCTCGATATCAGACTCCTAGCCTCCAGAATTGAGAGAAAATAAATTTCTGTTGCTTAAACCACCCAGTCTGTGGTATTTGTTACGGTAGTCCTCACAAACTAATACAGATGTTTCTCAACTGATGATAAGGTTATGTTCCAATGAACCCATTTTAAATTGAAAATATAGTAAGTCAAAAATGCATTTAATACACCTAATCTACTGAACATCATAGCTTTGCCTAGCTTACCTTAAACATGCTCAGAACACTTATATTAGCCTACAATTTGGCAAAACCATATAACACAAAGCTTATTTTATAATAAAGTGTTGAATACCTCATGTAACTTACTACATACTGCACTGGAAGTGAAAAACAGAATGGTTGTATGGATACTTGAAGTATGGCTCTTACTGAATGCATACTGTTTTTGCAGCATTGTAAAATTGAAAAATTACAAATTGAACCATTCAAAGTTCAGGACTGTCTATCTACACTTACACTAGAGGAATTTCTTCTCCCTGGACTAATTCCTGCACTATTGGTCTTGATTCCATTTATTCTTCCCTCTAGGTATAATCTTTCTCTTTTGTAATTTCTACTTTCTCTTTTCTATTTATTTTCTCTCTTCTAACTATACAGGCATTCTTGCATGCAGTATTCCCTCCTCATCCACGGGATATGTTCTGCAAGGCCCCCAATGGATGCCTGAAATATCAGATAGTACTGAGCCAGATTGCATTAATTACAACAAGTTTCTGTTCATGCATTCTATCCCAAAATTCAAGGCCTTTTCCATCTTAACTAAGCACTTATCACTCACTGTGCCTGTAACTTTTACAGTTCAAATGAATTTCTTTTTCATTCTTGACAATTTCAAGAATATGAGATTTGTTCTTACCATAGATCTTAGCAACTTCAGCAAACTTTTTTTCCTTTTCTTATTTAGTCAAGAACTTTTACCTTTTCACTTAAAGGAATCACTTTATGGCTACATTTGAGCATATCCAAATACTCAGCATGAATTCTATTGTACTTTGGGCCATTATTAAATAAAATAAGGGTTTCTGGAACACAAGCACTGCAATAGTGTGACAGTTGATCTGATTCCCTAGACAACTCTTAAGTGACTAATGGACAGGAGTGTGTACAGCATGAGTACACTGGCAGAGCAAGGATTCATGCCCCAAGGGAGCAGAATGGGATGGCAAGAGATTTCATCATGCTACTCAAAAACCACCCACACTTTAAAACTTACAAGTCTTTACTTCTGGAATTTTGCATTTAATATTTTCAGACTGAGGTTGACTGCGAGGTAACTGAAACCACAGAAAGCAAAACTGCCAAAAAGGGTGACAACAGTACGTGTGTGCAGATTATACATATACTCGCAGTCTTGGCCATGTGAGAGAAAGAAAACCACTAACTAAACATGCAAAATACTCCCAACATATTCAGTTTCATGCTTTCTTCTATTTTATCCATTTTGATACTTTTCTTCAATTAATTGATTAAAATAGTGGCCTGTACTTCCTCCATCTACTTCCTAATATTTCATTTGCATTTCAATCTAACTCAGTCTGGATTATGTCCTCCTCACTACAACGTTGTCTTTGCCCTCTCCAAAATGCTTAGCCATCCATTTTACCAATGAGGAAAGGAACTCTGAGAGGTTGTGTTACTTGCCCAGAGTCACATAGCTATAAATAACCATGTCAAGTTTTAAACCTAATAAAATTCCAAAGATTTTCTTCTTAAAACATAGTTTTAAAGCATGATACTGCTTATGCTTCAAAAAACCTTCAGCTCAAAGCCATCTGCAGGAAGCAATAGCAGTCATCATGGTACAAGGTGGTTCTAATTCAGGACTGAGAAACAGGAGCCAGCTTAAACTGTGGCCTGTATTCCTCGTGAATATGGGAAAGTCCAATTCTGTGAATATAGGAGTTTTTGATGCCATCTTTATAATGTACCACTTGGCTAACTTGCCTCTCGCATTAGCATTGAGATTAGACAAATGCTGGGGCATTAGAATATAAAGCTGGAAAGATTTAAGAATAAGAAATATTTTATCCAAAGGAAAATAAATGTCTGGACTTTAAGGTCATGAAGAATTGTAAAATAAATAGTGTCTTACAAGGTTTCCATGAAGGTAATCCTGTCATTTCAAATTAAATGCGAGGGAAAATGCTGTAAAGTTATTGTGAGAAATTATTGTATAAAGTAGGAACTAATTTTGAAAACAATAGATAACATTCATTGAATGCTCATGATATACCAGGTTCTGTGCTTGTGCATTACCTATGTTGTGTTTAGCCCTTACTACAAACCTATGAAGTAGATAACATGTCCAGGTGATTTTTATCCATAAGTTCTATTTTAACAATAAATAAATCAAGGGACAATATGACAGTACATTTACAAAGTCATTAGTAAATACTAAAATTAGTCAAGCATACCTATTCACAATAGCAAAAATAGGGCATCAGACCAAGTGTTCATCAACAGGATCAGATAAAGAAAATGTGATATATGTGTATACACACATACACACGTCTATATATATGAATTCTACTCAGCCATGAAAAAGAATGAAATTGCATATTTTGCCACAACATAGATGGAACTGGAGACTGTTATCCTAAGTAAAATAACTCAAAATCAGAAGGTAAAATACCACGTTCTCACATATAAGTGGATGCTAAACTACAGGTACATGGGATCATACAGAGTGGAATAATAGACATTGGAGACTCCAAAATGTGGGATGGTGAGAGGAAAATGAGGCTTGAGGAATTACCTACTGGGTACAATGTTCACTGTTTGAGTAATAGGTTCGAGTAACACTAATGCCCAGACTTCATGACTATGTAATATATGCATGTAAGAAATCTGTACTTTTAAGTTCTACATGTATAAGAAGTAAAACGTTTTTAAAAATGCAAAAATTGGCTAAAAATAAACAAAAAGAGAAGTTATACGAATATTTTTGTGGGATGTCAGATCTTCCATTGCTCATTGAAATGGTGCTTTTTGGAAAAATTTACAGTGAGAAAGTTTATCAAGTCACAGTAAAAACTGATTTTTTATCCCATACATCAGATGTGATGATGTAATGTATTTTCCTTGTTTTGAAACTCAGAGGAAGTATGATTTTATTAAACTTTTTTTTGTATCTAATTAAAGCTGTTAAACCACTAATAAATGAGTGTCAGGCAATTTGGGGAGGGAGATAGTGTAATCATGTATATTATGCATCTGTATTATATATAACAGTTAAGAGCATAAGTACCTGAATTAAAACAACCGAAATTTTGAAATCCTTCATGAGAAGCAAGCAATGTGGCCCATTTAAGTAAAAAAATAGAAACTTGTCTTTTAGGTCACCAAAAGGAAAAATAGGTTTTATCAGACAATTTATAGTTTGCAATGGCAGTGACCAAGCAATTATATTAGGGTACAGAAGTAGATGTAATTGAACAGGAGTTCAGATGGGACTTTTGACAGTTTACCATAGAAAAAGTTAATGAACAAAATGCTAGACTTCGGTCTAAGTGCCAGCCTAGCTACAAAACTGACTGTAGCCTAAAATATATAGGATAGCAGTATATTGTAGGAAATCCTCATGGAGAGGTGACAAATGGAGTCCTTTAGGACTGATTGCCAGGTCCATTACTTTTTTAACACACTGTATTACTTACGGTGTCTGAATTAGTTGATAACATTAAGGATCCAATTTTATCTTTTGGAGAAGAAATTATTGGATAAAACAGTTCAGTTGCTTTGATTGTTTTTTTAAATAGTGACTATATGGACTAATTTTATGAAATTTCACATCTTTTAGGCTTGGCTGAGAGAGACTTTAAAGTTCATACCTACAAATATATACTGACTCACTACTGCTTCCAATTGTGTATGAATATCTAATACATTCTGATTGGTTAATAAACATGTATTGAATACTATATATGAGACCTTCCCTGTGTTATGAAAATCAATTTTAAAAATATCTTAATTACTCTCTCAAGTATGAGAGGCATTTTAATGATATAAAAATTTTAATACCTTTTTGTAAGGATGCACAAACTAAGGATTACAAGCCCTCAGACGAGGGGAACCTATCTAGTCCAGATTCAGAGGAGTCTTCCTAATGGAAGTAATATTGGCCTAATCTTGATGTATACGTGAAAGGCATTAGAGAATAGAAGCAGTGAAAAATGCAGATGAGGTCACCATATATGTAAAGGCATGGAGGTAAGGGAGAATATCACTCACTCAGAGTATTAAAAGTGTATGATCCAGAATCTAGGGTGTGTAGTAAATTATTGGCAAAAATGCCCCAAGGAAGCAGAATGGGATGGGCAGAGATTTCATCATGCTACTCAAAAACGACACACACTTTAAAACTTATGAATCTTTACTTCTGGAATTTTGCATTTAATATTTTCAGACTGAGGTTGACTGTGAGGTAACTGAAACCACGGAAAGCAAAACTGCCAACAAGAATGTATTCCCCACCCTAGATCCATGAAATTAACAATATTACTTTTTAGATTTTCCCATCAAGAGGTTGAGTCTATTTATTCACCCCTTGAATAAAGAGTAATTTTTTTTAACTTACTTGGCCAACAGAATGTGGCAGAAGAAAGGTGCTGGTTCTGAGCATAGACATAAAAGATCTTGATGCTTCTCTTCACTTGCCTGGAAACCTGCTCAGCCACTGTGTGAACAAGCATGAGTTGAGCTACCAGAGAATAAAAAGCCATGTGGAGCAAAGGTCATTCCAGCTGAGGCCATCCCCAAACAATCTGCTACAAGCCAATCTGGCACCTGGTCCTAGATGTATAAGTGAACCCAGTGGAGACCAGAAAAATTACCCAGCTGAACCCAGTCCAAATCACCAAACTGACCTGTATAAATGATTGTTGCATAAGTCACAAAGTTTGGGTTTATATGTTATGCAGCAAAACAAACTGGTACAGTAAAATATAATGTTGAATGGAAGAGCAGGAAAAAGATTATGCTATGTCTTTTAGGCTTTATGTTGAAGGCAATAAGGACTAGTACTCCAAAATTTCAAGCTTTAGTTCTTTCTTTCTATATTGATAGTTTCAGAAAATACTGAATGTCTTCTGGAAGTTTATTAAAATGCTACCATCTATAATAATATATTTATAGGTATCTGGAAGAAAAAACATATTTAACTTATGTTTAATGGTCAAAATAGTTTTGTTTGTCTAATCTCCAGGATGGGTTCAGCTGTGCAGGAAAAATGTAATCCTACCTCATGTAAATACACCCAGGAAAGTGTATTCTGGGGAAGGAAGAATACTCCCCTTGAAATGGCATTCTATAGTCATTCTTATGATTTATAAATGATATTGCAGCCAAGAATTCCTTCATCTGCCTTAGTCTTGTCAACCTATCTTTTTTTCTGCTTCTCTATTTTTATCTGCGTGTTCCTAGTAATCTTATATTTAGTCTGAAATTATAAGTTGTCATATAGAAGCTGTTTGGCTGAAGTATGATGATGTATGTCCTTTAAAGTGTATTCTGGAACTACTTTTGACTGAAGCATGTGACATAGTCACCAAGAAGCTATGGGTATACAAGGTTGAACAAGTAAACCCCAATTTACAAAGCAAATATTCTGCCAGTCTTGCATTCTCACTCTTGGGGAAATGCTCTTCTTCGAATAGCGTAATTGAATGTCGCATTGTTTGAAGGTAGAATCAAGGTGAGACTTGAGGAGAAGAAATGCTGCTTTTTGTGTGCTGGGTTTCTTTTTTCCCTCCAGGAATAGGGAGGACCACAAGACATTTGTCACATTGCACCATAGCCTACTTTCATATTTGAGAGGTATATGGATGTCATGGTGGGTATGTAAGTATAAAGATGGTGTTGTGTCATATGCACCTAAGTAGTTATTGGTCTTGACCCTTGACATCAGTGTTTATGGTTAAATAATCGGCCTCTTTCCACTGGCCCTCTATCTCCTGCCCAGCATGGTAGATTTAAGATGGATCCAAGAGAAAATAAACTCCTGACTTCAAGGTGCATATGGACAGGCAAGGCTAACCCACCTGAGGAAAAATTAGAGAACAGCACATTTTGAATGTTCTATTTTATTAAAAGCATAGTAAACTAAATTTAAACACAATGCTGCCCAGTGTACCTGTTCTAGAATTTCAGTTTATTTCAATTAACTGGTCAGTCATATTTCATACTTGTCCTCTTGTGTCTGCTGTAATTCCTTAGATGGCAATAATACTATTGTTGAGAAATTATTCCCCTTCAAAGGTATTTTTCTTTACAAAAGGGGTGGCAGAAAACCATTAGAAGCCTGTTTCCCCCAGCAACCTTGTTTCATATATAGATTCTGAATCTGTCTTCCCTCACCCTTCTGACAAAGAGCTGTACAAAGTTCATCAATGGCAAAGTCAATTGGGTTCTCGTGCTCTCTTAAAAAATATCTCCTCTCTTCAGGGATTCCTCAAGTTCCTGCCAAGAGCCACTTAGGGCAGCAAGACATCTTTAGATGTTTTCTTTCTAAGGGAAGATAATGTGTATGTGACCAAAAGCTGGTATTTGCACAACAGGGGGCAGTGAGCAAAATTATCAAGCAGGTAAAACTAGTATCAATCTTCTTCACTTCCCCTTTCTGAAGCTTCATTCTTGCCCTCTGGGTGCCTGGCATGTATTCCAGCTGTTCTGTCTCAGGGAAGGGTGCTCACCAAGGGGCCCATCCTGATCTGCCTGCTGTGCAAACACTTCCTGATCTTTCCAATTTCCGCTCCTCCCTTTCCAAGCTTGTCTCACAGTAAGCCCATTCTCTTTAGCTCTGTTTTCTATTAGAAAGTGAGAGATCAGCTTGTGTTAAGTTCGCAGCAGGTTTTCATGAGACCCCTTCCCTCTTCACCCACCTATGAAATAACACAATACACACCAACAGGGGCTCTAGGAGTACAGATATCTAACCTGAAAATAGGAGAACAATTTCAACCATGATGTGGGATAAATTGGTATCTTAAGCAGCCAACAAACACTTTTGAAGGGTTCTCTTTGTTACAGTAAAAATTTATTCTTTTCTTTTTCAGAGTTGTTGAGAATCAAGTACATTTGATTCTATTTGAAGAAAATGTGAAAATGCTGGAATCCCAGCTAATTGCCTCACCTCTTCTCTGTTCCTCTGCCAATGCCAGCAGTAAAACTTGGAACATATTTTCATTTAAACTTTTATTCTAGTGAAACAAAAACACATTCTGTTTTTAAAATCTGTATTTTTGTGTGCTTTAAAGGAGAAAAATGTGTGTGTATGTGTGTGTGTGTATGTGTGTGCGTGTATGAGTGTGGGTGAGTTTGTCTCTGTGTATGTGTGTGTTGCAGGACAGTTCTCTGGGTGGCTTTGGACTGACCCATTTCTCTCCCCTTTTTCATTTGCAGTTCTCAGGAAAAATTGTAGCATGTTTTGAAAATATAATATCCTGAGATAAGGAAGGGACTGGCTGGAACATAACAGGCTTTTTCTCTCTGCCCTAGAAATTTCAACACTTTTGCCCAACATTGTATGTTGCCCCTGAGGTATATAACCTGGAGCATCCTGCCCTTCAGGGTACCTCAGCTGTGGTGCAAGTGGGGCATGCACAGTGGAGACTCCACCTGCCCCAGGCAGCTTTCCTGAGCCTAAGGGAACTGACTCACCATGAGTGCTAGGTTTCTGCTGCCCTTTGTTGCCTATCTGTAGGTAATACATCTGCTTCCTGTAACTTATATGCGTGAGTGTTCTGTCTTACCAGCCTCAGACAAGTTGATAACCAGTGCATGGTGAATGGGCTTCACATATGTGGATGTGTGTTATTGTGTTTACAAGTGGCTTGTGTTAGCTTTCTATTATAGCATAACAAATGTATCACTCATTTGGGAGCTTGAAACAATACCCATTTAAAATTTCTATAGGTCCGAAGTCCAGGCAGGGCTCAACTGGGTTCTTTGCTTAGCATCCCACAAGGTTGATATCAAGATGTTGATCTTGGCTGGGTTTTCATCTGAGGGTCAGAGTACTCTTCTAAGGCCATTCAGGTTGTTGACAGAATTCACTTCCCTTTGATTGTGGGACCAGATCCCAGTTTTTGTGCTTAATGTTGACCAGGGTTGCTCTGAGTTTCTAGAATCTGCCTGCTATTCCTGCCATGTGGATTTCTCCACAACATTGCCATTTGCTCCTTTAAGGCTAGGAACAGAATGTCTCTGTTGCTTTGAATTGCTGGCTTCTCCTTTGTCTTATTTCTTGATCCTCATTTAAAAGGGCCTGTCTGAGTAGGTTAGGTCCACACACGCTCAAAGGAGTAAGATTACATAGGATGTGTATACCAGTGATGGAATGGGGGAAGTTTTCTTAAAATTCTGCTTACCACAGAGCTTGTCTTAGTTTTCTTCAAAATAGTCAGCAAGGGAAGGGGAAATTAAGTGAGTAGATGTACTAAGAAGACAAAATAGGGATCTAGTCTGAGGTTCTAGTAGTACTTTGCCCTTTTCTGAAGATAGGCACTGTCCAGTAGAACTTCCTGCAGTGATGCAAATGTTCTCCATCTTCTCTGTCCAAGACAGTAACCATTAGGTGCATGCAGCTATTGAGAATTACAAATGTGACAAAAAAAAAAAAAAAACTGAAAAACTGATTTTTAAATTTTTACAGCCGTATGACTCTAGTGGCTACCGTGTTAGAGAACATAGCTAGAGAGTAATATATATAACTTCCAGTCCTTCTTCACCTTCCTCAGGTCCGGAGTCACTTCCCTCATGCTGAAATACTGTGTTTGGTATTTATATCCTGCCTTTATTCTCCACCTGTGCCTGGGGTTTCAGTTTAAATCCCAGTTACTATCTTTCTCTCTAACTTCTGACTTTAACTTTCTGCCAAATTCACAGTTTTAGGTATTGACCCATTTTCTATATAAATTCATAATTGAAGAAAGTTCTAATATTATCTAGTACAATATCTCAATCAAAGTAGAAATCCTTTCTTATCACTGTCTTTGTTACACACGTGAACACCAAAATAGTTATTGTTATCCTTACTGAATAGGTACTGTCTATGCAAGGTACTGAAATGGGTGCTTCACAGTATATTCAGTCTTCACAACAGCTCATGTTGCATTATTATTCCTATTTCACAGATGAAGAAACCTAGTCTTGGAGAAGTTAAATAATTTCCTAAAATCTCACAATTATTTAATGCTAAAATAGAAATCAAACTCAAGTTCTTTGTCTGCAGTCACCCTTGATTTTACCTTTGAAACTCTATTACCTTTTCTAACAAATGCTCTTGCAAAGTTCAATCAAGCTGTTTCTAGTATTATTAGTGGCGCTGAGCCCATAACTTTGAGAGACAATGCCTTCTGTTTACTGGCAGCTTTCAGAACACTTTGGTTTTGCCATGGGCTTTCAGTCGTTCTTCACGAAACAAGTAGCTAAGTCACCCACTTATCTGGGTTTTCTCCCTGAGATTTGATCCAGGGTTTAAGTGTTGTTCTGTAAACCAGGGGCTATAAAAATGATCCATGCTTTTATCTTGAAATCACATATTTCTCCCAATAATTTTTACTCTCATTGTTCTCAATTTACCTCTTCAGTTGTAGTAAACAAATGCTCTTAGACTGTAGGGTAGAGATTAACAGCCAAGATTTGGTATTACGGCAGATGTAAGTTTAATTATCGGCTGTATATCTTAGGAGTTGTGTGATCTTCCACTTCTCCATGCCTCTTTCTTATCTATCAAATGAGATAAAAATATCTACCTCAAAAAACTGTTTCAAGGAGGCAATAAAAGGTTAGGGAAGCACCTGGCAGAAAGTCTAGCACATAGCAAGCTCTCAGTAATAGGTAGCAGCTACTCTTATTATAGTCTTATAACTGGGGGCAGCTTTTCATGTTCCTGTGCCACCCAGATTTTTCCACTTTCGACACAAAATAATTCTTTCAGTGGTTTCTCTGGCAACAAATGGTTAAATCACTCACTTCCTTGGTTTTTCTTCTCTGGATTTGATCCAGGTTTTAAGCATTTTTCCACAAATGGTGGGCTCTAAAAGTGAATCTGTTTAATGAGCTTATATAAATACCAAAGATTCATACCTTTGTGCTGTGTTTGAAGCTAAATCAGATGAATAAGGTTGTCCCTGCAGTCAGAGCAGTAAGAACTGCATAGGGTTTTATAGGAAAACATTCAAAAGATGCTGTTAGTGATAGAGAAGTAAAAATTAGATCCTGAAATAATGCAATGATGTCACTTCTGCTGTGGAGGATTCAAGTATGCAAACTTCTAGATCCAGTGCAACATGAAAAATATGAGGCCACTTCTTCAAAATGCAAGAGAAATGAAAGGTATTACAATGGAAAGGTTTTTTTTTTTTTTTTTTTTTTTTTTTTTTTTTTTTTTTTTTTTTTCCTGCTGCTGCAGTTTCTTTCTTGGCTTGCCAGAGGTTGTATTTACTATTTAATGTTTTTCTAAATTAAGAAAAATTAGCCTTTTAAATTTTAGCATAGCTTTTATTGTTTATATTTGTAGTGTACAATGAAAATTTTAAATGCAAAAGAACGTGTAACTCATATCCAGAATAACCAAAATTACACAATTCATATTTAGTAGCTCGTATCACACGTTTATTTTGTTCTTACTGGAACAGTGGAAATACCACAAAAACCTGACTCAAATGTTTTTAGCTCCTTGAAGTGTGCACTGTCTACTAACATGCTTTACCTTTATCTTGCTGAGTCAGAAAGGACTGAAAAAAAGGATCAACGAGTTCCCTATCTTTCCTTTTCCTTCTATGGCATTATTTTCAGCTTTGGTGTTTGATTAGTACAGCAATATCATACATAAGAGAAATATAACTGGGTTCCTTGATCATTTCTGTTTCTTAGAATGCCATTGCCTTCTTCCTGTATTTGAACCAAGCCCTGGTTCAAAAGGAAAGCATGGCATCTCAGGGATGTTAGCATACTTCCTCCATTGAAGAAGTAGCTCACTTACTTGTACTTGTTTTGCAACTCACTGAGTTTTCACGCATGGTGGTTTCACTGGAATTAGGCATTCTTAGGACACCATGAACACTATATGTGTATATGGCAGCAGGGCATGATGTGTACATAGTGTGCTTATCTTCTTTGCTCCTCCTGTACATGTCCCACTGTTCCATAAGACTTAGCTTACAAAATACAATTCAAAGGGTAAGATTATTAAGAAGTTTACGGCCGGGCACGGTGGCTCAAGCCTGTAATCCCAGCACTTTGGGAGGCCGAGACGGGCGGATCTCGAGGTCAGGAGATCGAGACCATCCTGGCTAACCCGGTGAAACCCTGTCTCTACTAAAAAATACAAAAAAAAAAAAAAAAAAAAAAACTACCCGGGTGAGGTGGCGGGCGCCTGTAGTCCCAGCTACTTGGGAGGCTGAGGCAGGAGAATGATGTGAACCCAAGAGGCGGAGCTTGCAGTGAGCTGAGATCCCGCCACTGCACTCCAGCGTGGGCGACAGAGCCAGACTCCGTCTCAAAAAAAAAAAAAAAAAAAGAATTTTAAGACAGCAATAGGACAGCATTAAGTCAAGTCTGAGGAGTTTCTGCACATGAGCCCTGCATGACAATGTAGGTTATACATCCATGAAGCCAGCATGCATTGAGAGAGATAGAAAATGAATTTTGGTAAATTTAAATTTTGGTTTAATTTAAAACTTATTTTAAAAGGTCTGAATATGCTGTAAAGAATTTATATTTACTCTTTATTCAGATTTATTGATTAACATTGTTTTCATTTGTTGCATAATTCTCTCACTGTCCTTTGTGTTGTATTTTTCCCCTGAGTTATATGAGAGTAAATGTCAGATGCCACTTTACCCTAAGTAATTCATTGTCTATTTTTTAAGAAAAATAACATTCTTTCATACTTGCTATGGTTTGAATGTTTTTGTCCCCTTCAAAACTCACATTGAAACTTAATCCTGAATGCAACAGTATTGATAGGTTAGACCTAATGGGAAGTTTTTAGATTGTGAGGACTCTACCCTCATGAATAGAGTAATGCTGCTATAATAAAAGGCTGTTGGGAGTGAATTCACTCTTTCACTCTTCTGCCATGTAAGGACAGAACATTTATTTCTTCTTTTCTTTGTACCTTCCTTCATGTAAAGACACAGAAGGAAGACCCTCCACACACACAAGATTTCAGTGGTGTGATTTTGGACTTTCCAGCCACCAGAAACATGAGACAATAAATTTCTGTTCATTATAAATTACCCAATATTTGATATTTTGTTATAGCAGCACAAAATGAGCTTTAAGGAAATTGGTATCAGGAGTAGGGCATTGCTAACAAATACTTGAAAATGTGAAAGCCGTTTTGGAACTTGGCAATGGGTAGAAGCTGAAACAATTTGAAGTAGCAGGCTTTAAAAGTCCTAATTTCTGTGAACTGAATATTAAGGGCAATGCTAGTGAGAGATGAAAAGAAGATAAAAGCTGTGTATAGTCATGAACAGAATGTTAGTAGAAATATAGAAAGTAAAGGCCATACTGAAGAAGTGTCAGAAATGTGGAATAAGATACCGGAAATTGGAGGAAAGGCAATGGTGTTTCTAAATTTGTTAGAACAAGTTTTTCACTTGTTCTAAAGTGGCAGAGAACTTGGCTGAATTGTATCCATGGCCTAGGGCTTTATGGAAGGCAGAATTTAAGAGCTATGAACTAGGATATCTGCCAGAAGACATCTGTAAGCTGCAAAGCATTGAGGGAGTTTTGTCTCTTGTCTTTACTGTATATAGTAAAATGCAAGAAGAGAGAAGTGACATAAAATTTACAATCAAAAGAGTAGAAGAATGAAGAGATTTAGAAAATCCCCAACCTGGCCATGTAAAGAATAAAATGCCCTGTTTAGGAGAAAACAAAACAAAACAAAACAAAATAACAAGGGTGTGGCCAAAGGTCTGTTTGATAAGAAGACTAGTGTAGATAAAAGGAAGCCAGGAGCCATTCATCAAGGAAATGGGAAATGACCCTGCAGGCATTTCAGAGTGGCAAGGCTCCACTCTGATTACAGGCCCGGAATGCTAGGGCTTTGAGGGCAGAGAGGTTTTGAGGTAAAGATCTTTGGTGCCCATGAGACCTCAGTGCTCACTGCCCAAAGCCACCTTAGGCCTCTTCTTCCCTCATGCTGTACTCCTTAGCCACGCCAGTTGTGGTTCAAGCAGGCCTAAGTGTGGCTCCAGCCACCACTTTAGAGGTACAAGCTATAAACCTTAGTGGCATTCATGTGATGCTAGTTTTATAATCATGCAGAACACATGGCAATTGGCAATTGGAGACATGGTTTTCTCCATCTAGATTTAATGAATACTGTAGAGATTGACCATGGGAGCAGAGTCACCCCGGAGAGTCCCTGCCAGGGCATGAATCCATGTGAATAGAGCCACCTTCAAGACTGCAGAACTGCAGAGCCACAAGATTGCAATACCAGCCTGGGAGAGCTGCAGACATGAGTTCAACCTGTGACAGTTGTTGTTTGGGCTGAGCCCAGAAAAGTCACAGGGGCTGGAACCATGAGTAGGGTATTGCTAATAGTTGCCGTGTCATTCTAAGAATAGTAGAAAACAGTAGTTTTCAGAGATTATTGAGGCCTTAGGGGCCCAACTCCTTTCCCAGTGTTTGGATGGTGGAACATGGCGAGAAAGAAGATTATTCTCAACCCTTAGAATTCAGTGTTCTTCACTCTGTTGTGCTATGAACTTGCTTAGGACCTGTTACTACTTTCTTTTTGCCTATTTCTACCTTTTAAAATAAATACGTTTTGCATGTGAGAAGGAAATAAATTTGAAGGATCAGAGGCAGAATGCTTTGGGATGAATTGGTCCTTCAGAATTCGTGTGTTGAAAATTTAATCCCCAATGAGACAGTATTGTGAGATAGAATCTAATGAGAGGTGTTTAGGTCATGAGGACTCTGCTTTTATGAATAGCTTAATACCATTATAGAAAGGGCACATAGGACTGGGTTCACTCTCTTGCACCCTTGCTGATCTTCCTTCTTCCCTGTGAAGATCACCAAGAGTGCAAAAGAGTGAACCCAGTCCTGTGTGGGTTTACTCTCTTGCATTCAAGAAGGCCCTCACCAGATGGTTGTGCCTTGATCTTGGACTTCCCCGGCTCTAGAACTGTGAGCCAATAAATTTCTGTTGAGTATAAATTACCCAGTCTTAGGTATTCTGTTATAGCAGCACCAAATAGATCAAGACAATAATCACAGTACAATTATTAAAATCAGAAAATTTTACACACATAAAATGTTTGTCTTATTTGTAATCTATAATCAAATTTGTTAATTATCTCAATAATGTTAGTTACAGTTATTTCTTCCAAGTTCAAGATCCAATCCAGTTTAATGCATTGCATTCAGGTGTCATGTCTCTTTAGTCTACTTTTTTTTTTAGATGGAGTCTCACTCCGTGGATGGAGAGCAGTGGCGCAATCTCGGTCCACTTCAACCTCTGCCACCTGGGTTCAAGCGATTCTCCTGCCTCAGCCTCTGGAGTAGCTGGGATTACAGGCACTGGCCACCATGCCTGGCTAATTTTTTGTAGTTTTTAGTAGAGACAGGGCTTCACCATCTTGACCAGGGTGGTCTTGAACTCCTGACCTCGTGATCTGCCCACCTCAGCCTCCCAAAGTGCTGGGATTACAGGCATGAGCCATCATGCCTGGCCTCTTTAGTCTACTTTAATCTGGAACACTTCTTTAGTTCCTCTTTGTCTTCATGACCATGATTTTTTGAATAGTACAGGCCAATTCTTTGGCAGAATATTCCTCAATTGAGGTTTGTATGATGTTTCTTCATAGTTAGGCTCAGACCATGCCTTCTAGGCAGGAATATTATGGAACTGATGTTTTCTCCTTCTCAGTGCAGGTTATCAGGAGCCATATGAGGTCTTCTTGACCCATCATATTAACTTGATAAATGGTTAAGGTGGTGTATTCAAGGTTTCTTTACTAAAATGTTACCTTATTTCCCTTGTGATTAATAATAAATTTGCAGAGAGATACCTTGAGACTACATAAATATTCTATTACTGAAAACCTTCACATGCTGGTTTTATACATCGTGATGATCCTTGCTTAGATCAAAAATTACTACAGAGTGATAATTTTTCTATAGCCATCCTTCTTTCTACACTTATTAGTTGGCATTCTATTGTGACCATGGCGTTTTCTTTCAATACCATTTATTCATTCAACATAAACTGGTGAATCCTTTTTGTTGTTGTCATTTTATAGATCATATGCTTTTATTATTTATTTTATTGTTTATTTTCCTTATATTTGACCATTGGAAGCCTCCAAGCAGACTCCCATATCCTTTGGAAATGCCCTTATCAAGTTTTAAATACTATATTACTTTCTTAAATAAGATTGTTCAAGCTTATTTTGTATTTTCGTTTACCTGTCCAGAGAGTCAACAATTTCTCCAAGCAACCCTACATTCTTTTAATAAATTGTGATATTAGGAACTAAGGCCTAGTTTTATTGCTTATTGCTACTGGGATGTCATAGAATGCTATATGAAGGCAATATCGATGCAATGCAATATGAATGCAATGTCATAGAATTGCTACTGGGATGTCAAAGAATCTTACTTGGTGAGATCTAATAATTTGAAAATCACAGTTCTGTAGAATCTTATTGACTGCTTTTAGGGATTGTCACACTTAGACATATAAGTTGACCACCTTGGCTACAGTGAACTCACACCAATCACTAGCATCACTGTGGTCAATGATTAAATTGCCTACTCTACTTCTGATTAGTTAAATGTCCCTCCCTCCCTCCCTCCCTCCCTCCCTTCCTTCCTTCCTTCCTTCCTTCCTTCCTTCCTTCCTTCCTTCCTTCCTTCTTTCCGTTCCTCCCTCCCTCCCTCCCTCCCTCCCTTCCCTCCCTCTCCCTCTCTCCCTCTCTCTCTCTTTCTCCTCTTTCTTCTTCTTTCTCCTCTTTCTTTCTTTCTCTTTCTTTCTTTCTTTCTTTCTTTCTTTCTTTCTTTCTTTCTTTCTTTCTTTCTTTCTTTCTTTCTTTCTTTTCTCTCTCTCTCTCTCTCTCTTTCTTTCTTTCTCCTCCTTTCTCTTCTTTCCTTCTTTCTCCTCTTTCCTTCTCCTCTTTCTTTCTTTCTTTCTCTCTCTCTTTCTCTCTCTCTTTCTTTCTTTCTTTCTCTTTCTTTCTTTCTTTCTTTCTTTCTTTCTTTCTTTCTTTCTTTCTTTCTTTCTCTTTCTTTCTTTCTTTCTTTCTTTCTTTCTTTCTTTCTTTCTTTCTTTCTTTCTTTCTTTCTTTCTTTCTTTCTTTCTTTCTTCTATTTCTATCTCTCTCAACAGTGAAAATTGTGAGATATACACATATCTATCTCCATCCTCAGTAAAAAACCTTTTCTTCAAGAAGGACATTCCTTACAACCCCATACTTACAAAACCAATAATTTCTTTTTCTATGGCATATGGATTTTCTTGTCTATTTCTTTTTTAAAAAGCATTTCCAAGGCCGGGCATGGTGGCTCATGCCTATAATCCCAGCACTTTGGGAAGCTGAGGCAGGTGGATCATGAGGGCAGGAATTCAAGACCAGTGTGGTCAAGATGGTGAAACCTCATCTCTATTAAAAATTTAAAAAATTAGCCGGGCGTGGTGGCAGGCCCCAGCTACTTGGGAGATTGAGGCAGAGAATTTCTGGAACCGGGAGGAGGAGGTTGTGAGCCGAGATCACGCCACAGCACTCCAGCCTGGGCGACAGAATGAGACTCCGTCTCAAAAAAAAAAAAAAAGAAAAAGTGTTTCTAACTATCAAAAAGCTTTTTGACATATCACGCCTTTAAAAATTGAAGATTTTATCAGGGACATCGTCACACATTTTAAAATTCTTTTTTCCCCAACAAATTCTTTTAACATGAATTAGAGAACTTTTAATTTTATTTTTGTATGTATTAATATCTAGAAATATCTTCTTTGAACTTATCTTTCCTTACTTCTGCCATAAATAAAATAAAATAGAATAAAATAAAATAAGTTGCTATTGAGTCTTTCTGTGCTCACAATTATTTTTTTTGTCATTTTTACCTTTATTTTTTATTATTGTACTTTACGTTCTGAGATACAACGTGCAGATTTGTAACATAGGTATACACGTGCCATGGTGGTTTGCTGCACCCATCAACCTGCACCCATCATCTACATTAGGTATTTCTCCTAATGCTATCCCTCCCCCAGCTCGCCACTCCCCGACAGGCCCCAGTATGTGATGCTCCCCTCCCTATGTCCATGTGTTCTCATTGTTCAACTTCCACTGATGAGTGAGAACGCATGGTGTTTGGTTTTCTCCGCTGGCATATTTATGTATGTAAGTGGGGCATCACATATGCATCTATTTGTATATTCATTCTGTGGCTGTAATAGGTTCATTGCCTGGTTGTTCATAGCAGGTCAGTACCCAGAGGCACCAGGTTGCAACAGAGACAGAGGTTTAATGGTAAGGCCACCAAACGAGGAGAAAAGAGAAAACGTCAAATCTGTCTTCCCGAGGACTCTGGGGCTAGGGTTTTTGAGAGTTTTGGAGTGAACCAAAGCATGGAGATTGTTGATTAATTGAAGAGTACAGGATGAAGTCACGGGACAGAGAGAGAAAGAAACTGTACTCATGCTCATTTGGTTTGTCTGTGGGAGTCTTTAAATTGGTTGGCGTTAGCAGTTCCACAGTAATTTAGGATCCATTTAAGCAATTCTTAAACAAAAGTCTCATGATTCTAACATTAGAATTTCTATCTACAGGAACAATGGGGATGCAAATGGTCAGTATCTAAGGTTGTGGGATTTTTTTTCTAGATTAATATTTATTTTTATTTTTTATTATACTTTAAGTTCTAGGGTACATGTGCACAATGTGAAGGTTTGTTATGTATTTATACTTGTGCCACGTTGGTGTGTTGCATCCATCAACTCATCAGTACCCAT
Source organism: Rhinopithecus roxellana (assembly GCF_007565055.1). Lineage (NCBI taxonomy): Eukaryota > Metazoa > Chordata > Mammalia > Primates > Cercopithecidae > Rhinopithecus > Rhinopithecus roxellana. The sequence continues at coordinate 27,295,771 of NC_044549.1, read as the reverse complement.
CAACTCATCATTTACATCAAGTGTAACTCCCAGTGCCATCCCTCCCCGCTCCCCCCCATAATAGGCCCCTGTGTGTGATGTTCCCCTTCCCGAGTCCAAGTGATCTCCTTATTCAATTCCCACCTATGAGTGAGAACATGCGGTGTTTGGTTTTCTGTTCTTGCAATAGTTTGCTAAGAATGATGGTTTCCAGCTGCATCCATGTCCCTATTTTACGTTTGCATTAGCATTAGCATTTCTCACCAAACAACACCATTGTACTATTAGGAAAAACACATTTCAGTTCAAAAACTTTTGAAATTAATCAATTTTTCTCCTTTGTGCAAAAAGAGGCAAAGGTCCTAGAGATAATACAGGCATAGTTTCAGTATTATAGATTATTTTATGTTCGTAAAGATATTTCATTTTGTTCTGTATATTTGTACTGTAACAATGTTGATTGGAACTGAAATGTTTCAAGAACAATTGTATAATTAGAAGATAATCATTTACTCTGGCAATATCTTGAAAGTGAGAGTTTTAAAGAACAATTACAATTTCTATGTGTTTGATTGAAATGTGTTTATCCTGATTAACAATTTACAAACATTTCTTTCTGTAAACCTCTGAGATCTCAAAAACAGTTTAGCTTCCACAGGCTATTGTAGGTAATGTATATTTTTAGTTCTAAAATAATCAAAGGTTTACAATGAACGTAATAACTTATTCCATTTATTTCCCCCATGGCAGGAGAATTGCTTTTTAATAAAGCATTCCAATTTTCTATAGTTCTACAGATAAATGCTGAAAGTCAACATAATCAAATTGGAAGGTCAAAGTTTTGAATATGACAAGTTGAACAATCTTCGCTTGTAAATTTAAGAAAGAAATTTCAAATAATGTCATTAACATAGAAGAAAAAGGTCCGCATTTGCTCTTTAGAAAAATATTACAGAGTTAATAGTACCTAGTTGCCTGCTATGGAGAGCATCTGCATCACAGAATAATTTGATAATCTGATCTGCACAAAAGAAATTGACCTTTTTAGAGGGAAGTCATGATATAAAATGGATTCTTCGAAAGAGAAGTTGATATCAACTTGTGCTTTGCAGTGCGACAGTATTTCCAGAATTTGAGTTCTTTACTTGATGATTTTAATGGAACCATTTTAACTGTGGTACTCATAAAGCTAACTTATAATTACACTAGGACTTACTATCTGTGAAGTGCTTTTACACCCACCAAAAAAATCTTATGTGGTAAACAAGTTGTTTTCCCATTTTAGACATTAAAAATTTAAGGTTAAGGACATTGCTTAAAACCTTAAAAACACTTGCAAAAATAAGAAAATATGTGCCCATTTTTAAATTTCCTTTTTTCTATTTATATTTTATGGGCCTCAAACGCAGAACTTTACCGCATTTTTGTGCACTTTTACCAATAGAGTAAACTAGCTAACTCTTTCTGATCTCTCTTCATTAGATATTACAAATTGTTTTTAATTGATGCAGAGGCTAAATGACATATCTGGAGATCTCCAATACAAAGCTCTATCTGAACAGATGTGAGCCTGGGTTGATAACAAAAAGTAGGAGTTAGTTTATAGGTACAGTCCCCCAGGACCTGCAGTTTTGCATTTAGCACTTTTAATTACCTGTGGTCAAATTGTTCAAAAACATTACAAATTCCAGAAATAAAAATTCATAAGTTTTAAATTGCAAGCTATTCTGAATAGCTAGATGAAATCTTGTGCCACCTGGCTTGGTCCTATCCAGGATGTGGATCAGCCCTTTGTCCCGAACATCCAAGTCGGGTATGCCTCATGCTGCCCCTTAGTCACTTAGTAGCTATCCTTATTATCAGCTCACTTAGTAGTTATGTTGGTTAACCTATCAATTGTTGCAGTATAGCAATGCTTGTGTTTAAGCCTTATTTTACTTAGTAATGGCCCCAAAACTCAAGAGTAGCGATGTAGGAATATTGTTCTAATTGTTCTATTTTATTATAAGTTATTGATGTTAATCTCTTGCTATACCTAATTTATAAATTGAACTTTATCACTGATATGTATGTATAGGAAAAAATAGCATATATAGGGTTCAGTACTAACTGTAGTTTTAGGCACTCCTTTCTAAGGCTGTGAGTCTTGGAACATATATTCCTTATGGATAAGGAGGGACCTCTGCAATGCCTTTCATTAGCATGTTTTGGGAGTAGTAATGCAAGATTGGTGTTAAAGAAAATTCCCCCACTTTTTAACTTATTTCCATAATATACATCAGGTGATCGTGTATTTGGTTTTTGCACATATGCATTTTGACTATTATATCTATATTTTTGAATAGAAATTTGAGTTAGTTTTTTTTTTTTTCTTCATCCCCAAATGCCCTGCGAATCAGGTCAGATGCCTGTCAATCAAATCACACACAATATGTTATGTTACTCCCCATTGGTTATGAGAAGTAACTTTAAAAATCTTCTTTCCAACATTGTTCCAATAGAGCTAGGATTGCTAAATGTGACAAAATTATAGGATGTTCTAAAATTGAGTTTCATCCTAGTTAAATTTGGACATCCTAGTTAAATTAGAATTTCAGATAGATGACAAATAATTATTCATATTACTGTGTCCCTAATATTGCATGGAACATAATTATTGTAAAATAATGATTAATTATTGATCTGAAATTTAAGTTCACTGGAATGTCCTGTATTTTATCTGGCAAGCCTCAGTAGAACCAATGAGAAATTAAAATGATTTTGTCATGAGTCATGTGGTGAGCAACAACAAAAAGTAAGAGCAAAGACACTGAGACAAAAATAAATTGTTTCTAAATCTGATTTAAAATACTTTGAGTAAGGGAATTTTTTTTCCCCACATAGCTGAAAGTTGGAAGAAGACGACAGGCACCCCCCAGGAGCAGTATGATCAACAATTCAATAATGGTCTCAAGGATCTGCTTCTTTCTGTTTCTGGGTCCAGCCACCCTTAGGTTTCCTTTTCTGTATGCAGTTTGCTGCAGCAGTTCTCGGGTTACATCAAGAAGCAGCAGTGTCCAGAGGCAGAAAAGAAATCCCTTCTTTCAGTGTGTTTTTTTTAAGAACTAGAAAACCTTTCCTGGAAGCCTTATGAAGACCCATCTTAATGATTACACATCCCCTCCCTCCTCTCCCCCAAATCTGTCATATTCACGGGTAACTAGGTGGATCATGACTGTCACCTAATCATGATATTCCTGCTAAGGTAGTTACGATGTCAGTTGCTCATGAGGCAAATGGAGGAAAAGCATATTTGAAACAATTTGGTTATATTAGAAAGGAAGAAGACTGTAAGAAGATAGACAACTAATATGTTCTCTTTGTTTCCTGTGGTATGCAAAATTCATACTCTCATTTACATAAGGGAACCCTCCGGGTCTCTAGAAAATTAATCTGACAACGCATAGACCAGCCAGTCTTATAAAGAAACTTCAAATATTTTGCATTCCACTGGAGCATCTCCAGGGGGTCCTGATGAGGGAAGGAGATGATGCTAGAGAATTGAGCTTATTACTGAATAACAGCTGTACAAAAAGGATACGGTTTTAGTGAAGGGGGGAGAAAAAGAGACCAAAACTCTCCTCTTAGAAGTCTAAGAGATCTTTCATGTTCCTCTAGAGTGGACCTGAGCTTATTGTTTCTGATCTTATTTCAAAGACAAACACAGAGCTACAAGGAATTCAAGATATCTCAAGACCAGCATGAAAACAATGAGTTACCTCTAGTGAGATTTTAGTTCCTGTTTATTGAGAGTATGCATTTTGTGGTTTAAAAAGGAAAGACAAGGAGATATTATGTCATTAATAGTTACTCTTAATCGTAATAAGACTGTAAATTAAAATATGAGGGTAGACTGAGGAAATTATATACTCTTACAGTAGAAAGTCCTAATTTGTATCACCTGAATGATTGTATTTAGGATTTGGAATAATAGGGGCAACTTCAATGAGTTTGATATATGAATGAGCTGTTCTTGCATTTTTCTTTAGCTGTATATTGAAATTCCTCACATTACAACTGTTCAGGGCTCCCGGAAAATGAATGCTGTACAAAACATGGGCTGTGTTAGTGGCCCTGTGGTACTAATGCAAATAAGTGATTAAAAGCAAGTGGACACATACTCATCTTCCATCCAGCACTGCACACACATGCACAATTTTGAGAACTCTTATCTATCAAAACATTAGCCCTTACTGTTGAGAATACATCCACACATGAACATTGAGAATAAAGTTTCTGGTTCTGATCCCTGATAATAAATTCCTACAGTTGCCATTAGTGGTAGGGGCCCTGTCTCCATCATCTCAGGTGAGAGTGAAATACTTTTCTAGAAAATAATAGAAAACGAGGAGCCTCATAGGTTACACAAATAACAGCTGTAACCTTGGAAATTATATCAAGTTGTAAAAGTAGGGAACTGGGTGATAGGAATTGTTCAATGATAAGTAATAAGAAAATCATGTTCTAGAAGAGTTTTAGAAAAGAGCACAACTCTCAGGCCATGTCATACACCATCCAAGAAAGATGCAATCAGCTTTGGCAAAGGGAGTATTGAAAAACCATGACAGATTGATCATAATGCTCTTGAATGCCTGTTAACTCAATTTTTCTTCAAGTCAATATTAACAACCAGTTTTGTATCTTGATTGTTTTAAAAAAGCTTTTCTTTCTAGTATGAACTACCAGGAATGCCTGTCAGTTACATTTGTTGGTACAAATTAACAGATTTGCTTGGCTTTTATTGAGCTCAGGTAGTATTCTAGCCATTAGGGACATAAACACTAAAAATATAGGAATACAAGCATAGAAATGTGAAATGGTAGTATATGGTTATGACTGTTCTATAAGAATAATTCTTCCATTTATGGAGCTTATAGTTTTATAAAAATTAAATGATTAACTATCAATAATTGCACTAATGGAGACAATAGATTGATATTTAAGACTTTTATAAATATTTGTAAATAAATGTATACTTATATATGACTGTATTTGGGATGTGAAATTAGGGGCAACTATATATTAGTTATTCTACATACAGTTCTTGTCAAATATATATAAAGTATCATCACCAAGGTGTTATTATACATGGGCTAGAAGTATGTGGGGCTTTCTAGGAAGGCTTTTTTTATTGAGATGGAGTCTCACTCTGTCACCCAGGCTGGAGTGCAGTGGTACAGTCTTGGCTCACTGCAAGCTCCACTTCCCGAGTTCATGCCATTCTCCTGCCTCAGCCTCCCAAGTAACTAGGACTACAGGCACCCACCACCATGCCCGGCTAATTGTTTTGTATTTGTAGTAGAGATGGGGTTTTACCATGTTAGCCAGGATGGTCTCCATCTGCTGACCTCGTGATCCGCCCGTCTTGGCCTCCCAAAGTGCTGGGATTACAGGCGTGAACCACCGTGCCTGACCTAAGAAGCCTTTTTAAAAGATGTAAAATTTGAGATGGCTGTGAGAGGGTGGGGTGTTCAATTAGAGAAGATAACAGAAGGAGAAGTGTGAGAAGTATGAAGACATGAAATAAAGTATACTGGGCTGTAAGTAATACAATATGGCTGGGTTTAAGGTATGGAGTTATTGAGTAAAAATAAAAGACTTTTCTATATTCTATTTGAATAGGAATGAGGACCAGGCCCAGTGCCTCATGCCTGTAATCCCAGCATTTTGGGAGGCCAAGGCGAGCCGATCATTTGAGGTCAGGAGTTCAAGACCAGTCTGACCAACATGGTGAAACGCTGTCTTTACTAAAAATACAAAAAATTAGCCAGGTATGGTGGGACATGCTTGTAGTCCCAGCTGCTTGGGAGGCTGAGGCAAGAGAATCACTTGAACCCAGGAGGCGGAGGTTGCGGTGAGCCAAGATTGTGCCACTGCTTCCACCCTGGGTGACAGAACAAGACTCTGTATAAAAAAAAAAAAAAAAAAAAAAAATGGAAATGAGATCATAAACTAAGTCAACTAATGAATGGAAAGTAGAAACTGAAATGAGATTTAAATGAACAAGTCTTGGTGATATGGTTTGGCCATGTGTCTCCACCCAAGTCTCATGTTGAAGAGAGGGACCTCTGGGGAGGTGATTGGATCATGGGAGCAGATTTCTGCCTTGCTCTTTTTGTGACAGTGAGTGAGATCGAGTGAGATCTAGCAGTTTAAAAGTGTGTAGCACTTCCCTCTTCACTCTCTCTCCTGCTGGCCATGTGAAGATGTACTTGCTGCCCCTCTGCCTTCCACCATGGTTGTAAGTTTCCTGAGGTCTCCCCAGTCATGCTTCCTGTACAGTTTGCAGATCACTGAGCCGAATTAACCTCTTTTCTTTATAAATTACTCAATCTCAGGTAGTTCTTTATAGCAACGTGAGAGTGGACTAATATACTTGGTCACCAAATAAATATAGAAAGTGAGAAAAATGGTGGTTTTTTTTTGGGTTATTTGCTAAACAGTTCCCATTTTCCTTCCAGGCAGATAGTAGTTTTTGCACTGTCTCATTCTCCCTGAAGTGAGGTGTGACACTTTGACTTTCTTTGGTTGATAAATATGAGCAGAAGTGACGTATGTTGCTTCCAGTTGTCCCTTTGTTAAGCAAGTTGATATGGTCTCTTTCCTCTGACTCTGGTAATCATGGGAATGTGTGTTGAGATAGTTGATTCCCAAACAACTATCATGAGCCGAGATCCCTGAAAAACCCATATTGACGACATTGCATGACGAAGAAATCAAGTTTTGGTATATTTAGCCATTGATAACTGCAATTGTTATTTGTCAAGGAACAATTTACTCTGACCAATAAACATGCTGTCCAGAATTTCAAATTACAAAATTAATTCACCAATACCTGTTTGGCTTGGGTAAACTCATAAATTTATTATTTAAACCCCAATCTCATGCTTAGATTTAGAATTTGAACATATCATGACACCTACCTATCAATTCTTGCAGGTTAGCTGTTTTTTAGGGTTTTATTAGATTATCTTATTAGAAGATGAAAGCCATTTTTTCAGTTTTAAAGCAAAATATATCAGTGACAGTAACTGGCAAGAAGTTATTTGAATAACACAGTAGTAATTAGTACATCAGACAGATCTTTAAAGGCCAATGGGATCATATCTCAAAATCACATCTTACTGGAGTCTGCAATACCAAACAAAGGAGATACGTTAACACTTTTTAGGAAAGGACGGGAAAATGCTCTATTCTGATTGGAAAATGATAGTCATTGAGGTATATACAGTCAGCAGAGAGTTGCATCTATGGAATTAAATTGTATTTGTGTCTGGAGGGAGAGGACAATGAAAATAAAGAGAGCTATTGAGGAGCATGCTTTGTAGTTAACTTCCTACATGAATTGTCTCTTATTCGTCTTGTTCTCTTCTTGTCCAGAGTTTTGTAGACCTCACGGTGAATCTTTGAGAGCAGAGACTTTGTCCAGGGTTGGCAGACTGTAACTCAGGTTTTTCAGAAGGTGGCTTCTCTAAGAGCAGTCTCCTCCCTGGACTCCAGGAAATCCCATAAGCTGGGGAAAGCTTCTGCAGGGTACCAATGACCACATTTACCAGGACTAATTTTTGTTTATTAGTATTACTATCACATTGAGTCTTGCTTATTTGGTTGCAGGCACACCCCAATTCTTTTAGAGTATTATTGTTAAATCTTTTTTTAAAAAATTAATTTGGAAAGAAAAAGAGAAATTAATGGGAAAGAATAGACAGTTTAGTGAGTAGTTGAATTTAACCTCTGAGTAACCCTCCTGAGATCCAGCCATAGAGTAAGAAATAAATTTTTATCGCTTATACACATATAAATGTATATTTAAAACAAAAATGTAAGTTTTATTAAGCAATGTTTATCTTTACTGAATATTATAACTCTAGTATCATACATGCACACAGAGTCACAGGGATCTTCATTTCAGTTGTCTTATTATTTTGAAGGAAAGAAGGGAAAGAAATGACAAGTTACCTCTTGAGCAGCCACTAAGTTCTCTTAAGTTAACTAAATCTGCTTGGCACTACTAATGTTCTGGAGTCACATGCTTACTTCTTCTAAAATAACCTTTTACAGGGTTGTAGAACCTTCTCTCATTTGCTTATCTTAGGATGTGGAAACTGGCAAGATGACAGTTTTATTGTTGCTGTTATTGTTACTATCAACAGTAAAATTAAAAAAAAAAAATTCTGTGCCCACAGTAAGACTCAGTGCTACATAGTTAACGTAAAATGTTAAAAATAAATTCCAGAGCCATGAGATTTGTTAGACATGCCCAGTAGGATATCTGGGTACCTTATTTCCCTATTATATCCCAGAAACCTTTTTAGCCTAAGACTTATATCCTAAGACTTGTTTATCAAACTTTAGGTCAAAAACAATAACAATACATAACAATTATTTAGTAGGTCATGCTCACAGGTATTTTAGGAAATATATAAGAAAAATATAGGATGTATTACACATTATAAGGTAATTATACAAGGACATTTTTGCTTAATTTTATATACACACACAAACTTAATTACAATGTAAAATGTGTTACCATTGTAGTAAAAATAGTTTACATTTTAATGGTACTTCTTATATGCAACACATTGTTCCAAGTGGCTGTGTCACGTCATTTAATTCTCACAACTTTTCAATCATTTTTCCCATTTTACTCACTGAAACACAGCAGAGTTGAGTGATGTACCTGACTTTACAGAACTGTTCAAACCTAAGCAGTTTGCTGCATATGCTGCTGTCATAACCTATAAGCTATCTGTACAACTCTCTAAGTACACTGAAAATACTGGCATAGAGGACCACGGATGTAAGGCAGGAAGAAAAATCTCTGTGGAAAAAATGAATATGTAGAATGAATCATTTGGACAAGGACAGGGTATTCCAGTAAGGTAAAACATGTAAAGCAAAAAGGGTGATGGAAAAGGAAACAATAGCAGATAGAAACTCCAGTGCAGACAGAATGGTTTATATTAAAAATGTAAATGAGGACTACTTATTTAATTCAGCAGTTAAAACTCCGTCCACTATAGACAGTCATGTTGCATCCTCAAGCATTTACAAAGCACCTTTGAATAAAATGATTCTTGCTGCCATCTCACTTGGAATTTAGATCTTGGAATTTACACTTCTCTTCCTCCTTGTTAACACTTTCATAATTGCCTAAACTTCAGGTTAGAAAATATTTTCAGAAAATCACTCTACATTTATCAGTTCAATTTCCCCTTCAACCTTTATTTACACCATTTAAAACAACTTCTCTATGCTTCACATATTTGCTCACCATTATCTTCTCTCTGGCCAAACTAAACAAGTTTAAATGTTTTCATATGAGTTTATGCATCATCCTCCTCCTGACATTTATTCATTCTTATTGCTGTCCTTGGAACACAACACCTCAAGGACTATTGCTTTCTCTGCAGCAGTCCAGCTGTGGTTGACTCTCACAGAATCTGCAGAACCCCTTGAGGCTTAGTCCCTGCGTGGGTGCTGGAGAGGGTGGGTGCCTGTGGATAACTGGTAGGAAGCAGCAACATACCATGCTTCAGGTCTCTAGGAACCTTTAGGAAGAGGTATCACCTTTAAAAAGATTTCATCTCCATCCTTTAGCTATATCCCTTGAGATCAAGAATTACCAGCTTCTATATTCAGAGTGATTTTAAACAGATGGTTTTGCCTGTGGAATATCTTGAAAATGTCTTATTTATTTTCCCTCCAGGACAAGAAGGATAACTTGTCTCCTCTTCTGTAGATTTTTAGAGATTGAATTAATTATCCTATTAGTAAAAACAGGTCACATTCACATCTACTTAGAAGCAAATTTAAAACACACACACACATACACACACACACACATGCCCAGATATAAAGAGTAGGTCTATATAAATTCTGTGGCATTACACTTCAAATATAGAAATGAACTTGCTGAAATTTTTTCTATTTTTAAAAAAATAATATTTCTATTCTCATTCCCTTCAAGAATATAATTGCATTTCATTGTACTTTTTGAGATAACTATGAAATAAATATCCCCTGAACTGAAAAATGCAGCATTTCTGTTTCCAAAGAATTTATGAGAAAAACTGAAACTCTTTGGATACCAAGATATAATGAAAACAAACTATTCTTCTAACAAAAGACTCTAGCAGCTTATGAGCAAGGCGACTGCAGCTGACTGATTTCCAAGAGGTTGTTTATTCCAGACACTAGGGGGCACTGGTGATTTGCTCAACTCCTCTCAGTTCTTGGGCTTTAAAAAATTCAGTGTGTTACCAGCAACTTTTCAACTTTCAATGGGCAGGAATGGAGTGGAAAATAACTGTTCGAAAGTTCATATTTTCAGAGAGAGATTAAAAATATTCTCTGCAGGACCCACCAGAAGAAAGAGGAGAAGTGACTCATCTCTGTCCTGTCCTGGTAATCGGTTCTCATCCAGAAGTTGTAGTGGGTTCAAACTTCATAACTTGTTAAAGCTATGCCAGAAATGAAGTTTGTAAAACAGGATATAGCTCATTCGAACCCTACATTTGAACATATTCTTTTTCTTTTCATGCTTATTTTTGCCGAAACCGGTGATGACACCGGTTTCTAACTATTGAAAAGACAATTCTGGATCACAAACACTGATTAAATGGAGTATGTTCATTTGGACATAATGAGGGGAGGCAAATAGGATTAAATAAAACAAGGACAGTGAGAATATAAGTTACCTTCATAAATTGAATTTAAAATAGTCGAGCAAAACCCCCACTTATCTGTATAATCCATGTTCCAGTTGCTTTGAGACAGGATGGAAAAATAACAAGCGAAGGTAAAAGCAACCAAAATAAATAAATAAATAAATAAATATCAATATTTGATATGAAGCATTCAAGTAAAAGAAGCCATCCATTAAAAGCATTGGCAATGAATCAGTTAGGTGTGACCAGGATATTCAAAGCAACAATAACCAGAGGGTCCTGTACAATACGCTTGGTCCATAATTATTTTTTCCATTATTGGTGGATTTTTGTTTTTGTTTTCGAGATAGAGCCTTATCGTGTCGTCCAGGATGGAGTGCAGAGGCATGATCTGGGCTCACTGCAGTCTCTGTCTCCCGGGTTCAGGCAATTGTCTTGCCTCAGACTCCCAAGTAGCTGGGATTACAGGCACATGCCACCACACTCAGCTGATTATTATTATTATTATTATTTTTGTATTTTTAGTAGACTGTGTTTTGCCATGTTGACCAGGCTGATCTCGAACTCCTCACCTCAAGTGACCCACCTGCCTCAGACTCCCAAAGTGTTGAGATTACAGGTGTGAGCCACTGTGCCTGGCCTATTGGTGGTTTTAAAAAATCTATTCCATCTTTCCCCAAAGCATATAGCTAAAGAATTTAGGGAGGGAAGCCTATTTCCCTTTCAGAATCTCCTCTTACTCAAATATGATAGTCATTACTATCTCAAGACATGCTTGAGAAGGAGGCCATTGCATGTTCTCACGATAACTGGGGAAGAATAGCCTAACAGTGGCCAAAGTCAGTTTCCTCCTGCTTCATGTGACTCCCTGAAAACCTAGGCCCATTGCAACCCTCAATGTCTGACTCCCACCTCTTTCTCTCATGTGTCACAGGGTAAAAGTAAGTCATCTACAACACGACAGTCTTGTTGTACATAATACATTGTGTGCCTTGGAGGTACGTGATGGTAAAGTTTGTTACATAGAGTCACATTAGGAAGAGTATTTGTCACGTATAATAACCAACTCAGTTCCAAGTCTAGGTTTAATCTTCTCCTGACTCAGGTGTCACCTTCTTGCTTTCAAATAAATTAGTTTCTTCTAATCCCAGTGAGCTTCCTTTGACCTGAAGACTTATTTCTTTTGCTAACTGGTTTCTGCTTCCTATCCAGATGACTAGATTGTTTGCTAACTTCAAGAGTCCTTTGGTGTCAGCTTGAGGAGATAATAGTTGTTTACCAAAAATGATCTTTAGAGTAGTTTAACCACCCAGAGGCTCTCACAGTTTGGAAGGAGGATGGAGCAATTTACACTACATGATTTTTATTAGCAGAAAAATTTGCCTTTCTTTTCACTGCAAACAAATTATTCTCTGAAGGGTAGCTTGATATAGAGTACAACATTATTAAAATGCATAGGAAATTAAATCAGAAATATATAATGGTTTTGTTTGTAGAACCCTTCTTTGGGTTTAGGTTTTAAAATGTACATGCACATACATATCATTGAAACCTTGGAAAGAATGTTATTTAGGGTGCAAAGATCCAAGTAGATATGGAGGTAGTAAGATGATTATGTTTTCGACTTATAGGGTTTTACATTTCTTTTACAAAAAGTGTTTATTCTTTTGTTGTATAAAATGAAAATCCTCATAACTGTTTTGCAAGTCTGCAAATTTGTTATATTTTTATGACAAAGACACACATATATATAAAACACACATATGTAAATATTTGTGACAAGAGCCTATTTTTAATTTATTTTCTTTATAACAAATGATAAATTTTGAGCTATCTGTGTCTGTAAAACATCTTGAGCTTAATTTGTCATAATAAAAAGCAGAATAGGACATGTAAGAAGCTGACTTCTTTCTTAAAATTCTCTCTCCTCAAACATTAGCTTTATTTTAACCATATATGTTCACACATGTTTTAAAATGTATATTGTATAGTTTAAAGAACTTTCCTCTCCCTTTAAAGACTTCTTCACTGTTTTGCTTAAATGCAAAATTCTTTATAAAGAGGAATTTTTTTTTTCTGGAAATAACTAGAATGGGGACCAATTTGACTTTATTCTGTTTACTATGAGAGACGTTTAAGGCACATTAAGGATATGACTCCACCTTTGGCGAAGGCTGCTCTAGTGGAAGAAACAGGACAGAAAGGTCCAGATCCCTGAATAACTGTTTGAAAGAATGCTACCCAGAAAAGCAACCCAACCCGATCTTGGACTGTGATGAGAGGTAGAAGTAAATGTTTGCATTAAGTCACTGTAAGTTACTGCAATTTTAGGGTTGTTATAACACTAATTACTTTGAATATTTCATAGACTCTGTATAGAATTTATTAACACAGTTTTAAGCAAAAACAATCCCAAGATGTAATCTATAGAAAAAGGGTTCCACGTCCAAGTAAGTTGGAAAAAAACTAGGTACTGCATGTTTTTCTTAAAGAGTCACAATGCACACTACTGAATTTAGAGCTCTGAAAATTTCCATAGTAAAAAAAATGTTTAACTCAACACTTGTCAAATGTATAGAATCACACAGATCATGTGACTCATATTAAGCTGATATATAATGATATCATTTATATTGGTTGTTCAAAATATTGAAATTCTCTTATTCTGGATGGTAAATAAACATTGACTAAACCCTTCAAATAGCCCTGCCTCCGCTGGCCTAGCCCTGTAGTAACTTAAGTGAATACTTTTAGTGAGCTGTTCTGGTACCCCCCAGTCAATGAGCTAGCCAAAGAACCTGCCACACATGACTCCTGTGAAATGACCACCCTCACTAGAAGTAATTCCTCTGTCTAGAGCAGACCTCAACTGATTAATGTCCTGTTGGCACCCTGAGGTTTGGTGTCCTCCTATAGGTAGATATTTCCCCAGGGGATATCCTTACATGTTCTTTTGTTACATGTGGTCACTTGTAGAAAATTGTATCCTCCAAAATATTTCCTACTAGTGGTTAAATATTTTTAATTCCACTACATCACAGAACCACCAGCATTTAAATCAATTTCTGTTGCAAGGAAGACACTTTAAATCGTGACTGACTTCCTTGCAACATATAGTCAAAAAAAAAAAAAACTGTTTACTTTTATTGTTCAGATGAATTTGAATTATTTTCCATTAAGGTCATCTTTATTGTGTATGGAATTTTTAGTCTATGATACAGGATTCATGAAAATTGATGTTTAGTAATTGAAATTGCAGAGATCTCACTGTACTGTCATACCACACTCTTCCTCATTCATTCATTTATTCATTCATTCACATCATCAACAAAGATTCAATGAATACTTACCACATACATAAACTAGTTAGTGCCAAGGATGATGAGAAATATCAACTATAGTTTATGTCCTCAAAGTCAACATGTTCACGTACAATTGCCAGGGTCACATGGACTACTTGTTGCTCTGAGAATTACAGAATGTATGAGGCCCAAAACCACTTTTACAAAATACATAAATTCCGCTGACAATATATTCCTCTTTTTTGTATGTATAGCCATTATCTTAACCACTTCAATTCTTCTACTTATGAAGAATTGAATAACAGAAGACTTTATACATTATTTTATCTACATCATTTAAAAAAGGTTGTCCATCTTCATACTTTGTCGAACAAAAACATATATATTTTGGAAGTATTGAATTAAATGTTATTTGCATATTGTGATGTGATAGACATTGTGATTTGTTGTTGCATGGTAAGCACTCTTATAAAGGTACTTATAAAAGTACAACTGAACTTTGTTAGAAATTGGTGAATTGTTTAACAATGGTAAATTATGCATTGCAATTGTTTGAATGTGATAAATTAACCAAAGAGGATAATTCACCATTTGCAAACAACTATTATAACATATAAAACTTCTTTAGTAAGTACATTATTAAGGTTTAAAGTGAAAGGGACTATAATTTATAGTAGCATAATTAGCCTTAAGCTAATCTTTAAAAAAGGTATATCTTCTGTCTTCTACCATGCAATACAATTTTTTTTTAAAGATAGAGACAGAGGAGTAATGTCAGCAAGATAACCAACTATGTTTGACTGGAGTGACTGGGGAAATATACTAAAGAGTTCCAGGGGAATGGCAAAATTCCTGCAGAGCACAAAATCTCAGAATAAAACAATAGAAGGGGAGCAAGGTATCCTGCCTCTGACAAACTGTCTCTCCACCAAAATCAGTCTGGAGTCAGAGAGACTTCTTACAAAGAAGGGATCAACTGGAGATCCCCATTGGCTTTCATCGCTGCCACAAATGCCAGAAATTCTTGCTACAGGAGAGGCCCCAAGTCCTAGTAGATTACGAATACAGCTTAGAGAGTAGCTGGGAGTACATGTAGCTGCGTTACGTCAGAGTAGAAGCCCACCTTGAGGATCCCCATCCTCACAACCTAAGCTGCTATGGCATAGGACCATCTTGAAATGAAACCCACTGCTAGGATGTGCCCTGATCTGGGGGCTAGTGGCAACTCACTCTCCACGTCCCTGAAACCCTGCTGTTATTCCATCAAGTTCATGCAGGTGCCTGTAGCACAATGACCCCAGTTGTATGGAACTTAGGCAAGATGAAACAAACGAGAACAAAGTGTCAAAAACCATGCAGCACCCGACCCTTCCAGAGAACTGGCAGATCGGCACAGCAGGGAAGCTATTGAACAACAACAGGCCCACTGAGCTCACATACACCCATGCATGGCTAAACAGCTTGCACAATGGCAGTCTTACCTCCCTGAGAAAACTGCCACCCAGCCACCCAGCCTCACCTGACCTGTGCACACCTATGCCCAGTCTGACAGCTGGCTTGGCAGTGGCTTGCCTTCTTGAGCATACAACTATAGAGTATCCTGGCTCCATTGTATCCATACCCACTCTTGCCTGGCATGATAGCTGTTCTAATGGCAGCCCAACGTCCCCAGGGAGACCACCACGGAACCATCTGGCCCAGCCACACCTGGACTCTCATGCTCAGCTTGACATTCTGTCTGGCAGCAGTTCTGTCTTTCCAGAGGGACTGCTACAAAGCCTCCCAGGCAACTGTGTCCATGTGTGCAGCAATTCCTACCTCCCAGAGAGCCCACTAGGCAGCTTATTGGCCCTTTGCCCCCTCACATACCTAACCGACAACCAACCAGCATCCACATCCCCAGTAAAAGTATACCACTACCTTCAAAAACTTCTGCATTTGAGGTAACTGAACTAATTGTAGAAATTGATGATGAAGATTACAGATGAAGAAACTGCACAAGGACCATGCTACTGAATTTAGTCAGAACCAAAGTCAGTGTATCAAACCCAACTGATAACCTAAAACCCACCTATAGGAAAAAGTCTCTTCCTAAGAAAGGTACTCTGGATAACTTGAAAAAGTGACTGTTCCCCTAAATGCACAGATATCAATGTAGGAACACAAGAAACACAAAAAGCAAGGAAAGATGACAGTCCCAAAGAAACAATAAGTGTTCAGTCACTGACCCCAAATAAAAGGACATTTACAAAATGCCTGAAAAGAAATTCAAAATTATGATCTTAAGGAAACTCAGTGAGATGCAAGAAAACACAGACAAGCAAATAAAAAAAATCAGGAAAACTATCCATAATCTGAATAAGAAATTCAACAAAGAAACATATAATAAAGAAAGAACCAAATAGGATTCTTAGAGCTGAAAAATTTAAAGAGTAAGATAAAAAATACAAGTAAGAGCTTTAACAACTGACTAGATTAAGTAGAAATAAAAATGTCTCAACTTGAACACAGGTCTTTTGAAATAATGTAGTCAGAGAAAAAAATCATCAAAAATAAAAAAAGAATAAGAAAGCCTGAAAACATATGGAAAACCATTTAGAGAACAAATATTTGCATTATAGGAGTTTGATAATAAGAAAAGATGGGAAGCAGCATAGGAAAATTATGCAATGATATAATAGCTGAAAACTTTCCAAGACTTAGGAGAGATACAACATCAAATTGAGGAAGCTCAAAAGTTCCAAAATAGATTTAACCCAAAAAGGTTCTCTTTCAGGCCCACTATGATCAAATTATAAAAAGTCAAACACAAAGAGAATTATAAAAGCTGCTAGAGAAAATCATCAGGTCACATATAAGAGAATCTTCATTAGACTGTAAGCATATTTCTCAGAAGAAGCCTTGCAGGTTAGGAGAGAATGAAATTATGTATTAAAAGTGCTCAGAGTAAAAAGAAACAAAAACAAAACAAAACAAAAACCCTGATAGTCAAGAATACTATATCCAGCAAAGCTACTCTTCAAAAAATAAAAAAAAAAAAAGGAGAAATAAGATTTTTACAGATAAGTAAAAATTGAAAGGATTCATCATTACTGGACCAGCTCTACAAGAAATGCTTAAGACAGTGCTCTAACTGAAAATGAAAGGACAATAATTACTACTATAAAAATATGTGAAAGTACAAAACTCATCAGTAGAGGTAAATTCATAAATCCAACTCAGAATACCCTAGTGATGCACTGGTGTACTGATGCACTGGTAAATCTTTCAATACTCTAGTATAAAATTTAAAGTCAGTATGGTGAAAAACAATAGCAGTTACATGGGTAGCTATTGGAAATACAGTAGCTAAAGAAGTAAATTAAGGCAACAAAAAGATAAATTGTGAGAGGGGAAGGAAAATGTCTACAGTATTTTTACACAACCAAAGTTAACTTGCTATCAACTTAAAATAGTCTAATGTAACTACAAGACTCGTTATATTATCCCCATAGTAACCACAACAAAATAAACTTACAGCAGATACATAAACGATACATAGAAATAAAACAATGAAAACCATAGAAAACTACCAAACCACAGAGATAAACAACAAGAGAGGAAGAAAGAAACGAAAGACTTGCATGTCCATGTATATTCAGTGGTTAGTTCCTACTTGTAAGTGAGAACATGTAGTATTTGGTTTTCTATTCCTGTGTTACTTCACTTGGAATAAGGGTCTCCAGCTACATCCTTGTTGCTGCAAAGGACAGGAATTTATCCTTTTTCCATTACTATGTGGTTTTCCATGTTGTATGTGTCCACATATTCTTTATCCAGTCCATATTGATAAACATGGTGGTTTATTCCATTTCTTTGCTATTGTGAATAGTTCTGCAGTGAACATTAGAAGTACATATCTTTTTAGCAGAATTTTTTGTTTTCCTTTGGGTGTATACCCAATAGTGGGAGAGCTGAGTCAAATGGTAGCTGTGAACTTATCTGAGTTCTTTGCTAAATCTCCACACTGTTTTCCACAGTGGCTAACTAATTTAACATTCCCACCAGCAGTGTATAAGTGTTCCCTTTTCTCTGCAGACTTGCCAGCATCTGTTGTTTTTGACTTTTTAATAATTACCATTCTGACTGGTGTGAGATGGTTTCTCATTGTGAATTTTGCTTTGCATTTCTCTAATGATTAGTAATAATGAGCATATTGCTTGTTGACTGCATGTATGTCTTCTTTTGCAAAGTCTCTGTTAATGTCCTTTGTCTTTTTTTTTTTTTTTTTTTTTAATGGGGCTATTTGTTTTTTGCTTGTTGAAAAGTTCCGTATCGATTCTGCATATTAGACCTTTGCTGGATGCATAGTTTGCAAATACTTTCTCCCATTCTGTAAGTTGTGCGTTTTCTCTGTTGATAGTTTCTGTTGTTTTGAGGAAGCTCTCTGGCTTAATTAGGTCCCACTTGTTGATTTTTGTTGTTGTTGCAATTGCTTTTGAGAACTTAGTAATACATTCTTTGCCACCATATCTAGAATGGTATTTCCTAGATTTTCGTCTAGGATTTTTTATCATTTGGGGTCTTACATTTAATCTTTAATACACCTAGAGTTAATTTTTGTTTATGTTTAAAGTGAAGAGCCCAGTTTCAATCTTCTCCATATGGCTAGCCAGTTATTCCAGCAACATCTATTGAATAAGAAGTCCTTCTTCTATTGTTTATAATTATTGACTTTATCAAAGATCAGCTGATTGTAGATGTGTGGCTTTATTTCTGTGTTCCCTATTAAGTTTCATTGGTCTATGTGTCTGTTTCTGTACCAGTACTATTCTGTTTTGGTTACTGTAGACTTGTAATATAGTTTGAAGTTAGATAAAAGCTAATTCACCACAATCAAGTAGGCTTTATTTCTCAGATGCAAGGTTGCTTTAACATATGCAAATTATTAAATGTAATTTACCACATAAACAGAATTAACAACAAAACCCACGTAATCATCTCAACAGATTCAGAAAAGGCCTTTGATAATATTCAACATTCCCTCATGTTAGAAACTCTCAACAAATTAGGCATCAAAGGAACATACCTCAACATAATAAGAGCCATTTATCACAAACCCACAGCCAACATCATACTGAATGGACAAAATTTGGAGGCATTCCCTTTGAAAAGTAGAAAAAGACAAGGATGCTTGCTCTCACCACTCCTATTCAAAATAGCAGTGAAAGCCCTAGCTAGAACAATCAGGCAAGAGAAAAAAATAAAATACATTCGAACAGAAAGAGAGGAAGTCAAACCCTCTCTCTTGATAGGCAATGTGATTCTATAACTAGGAAACCCCATAGACTCTGCCAGAAGGTGTCTAGAACTGATAAACAACTTCAGTAAAGTTTCAGGATACAAAATCAATGTACCCACATCAGTAGCATTTCTATACACAAATACTGTCCAAACTTAGAGCCAAATCAATAATGCAATCCCACTTTCAATAGCCACAAAAAGAATAAAGTACCTAGAAATATAGCATACAATGAGATGAAAGACTCTACAACAAGAATTACAAAACACTACTGATATAAATCAGAGACAACACAAATAAATGGAAAAAATTACATGCTCATGAATAGGAAAAATCAGTATTGTTAAAATGACTATAGTGCCCAAAGCAATTTACACATTCAATGCTATTCCTATAAAACCACCATCATTTTTCACAGAATTTTTTAAAAACGTCTAAAATTCACACGGAATCAAAAAGAAACCTGAATTGCCAAAGCAATTCTAAGCAAAAAGAACAAAGCCAGAGGCATCACAATAAGGAAATTGAAAGGAAAATTAAAAAATTTCTTGAGACAAATAAGAATGGAAAAACATCATATTGAGATAGAGCAAGAGCATTTCTAAGAGCAAAATTTATGGCAATAAATGCCAACATCAATAAAAAAGAAAGATTTGTAATAAACAACCTAACATTGTACTCCAGGAAACTGGAAAAACAAAAACAAACTGAAACCAAAATTGGTAGAAAGAAGGAAGTAATAAAATTAGAGCAAAAATAATTAAAATAGAGACTGAAACAATTCAAAGAACTAATAAAATGAAGAGTTTATTTTTTGAAAAAATAAATAAACAAAATTGACAAAGTTTTAGGTAGAATAATAAAAAACACTCTAAAGCCAGAGATTAAAAAAGAAACATTATGGCCTGGCATGGTGGCTCACACCTGTAATCCCAGCACTTTGGGAGGCTGAGGTGGGCAGATCAACTGAGGTCAGGAGTTGAGACCAGCCTGCCCAATATGGCAAAACCCCATCTCTGCTAAAAATACAAAAAAATTAGCTGGGCGTGGTGGTGGGTACCTGTAATTTCAGCTACTAAGGAGGCTGTGGCAGGAGAATCACTTGAACCCAGGAGGTGGAGGTTGCAGCGAGCTGAGATTGCTCCACTGCACTCCAGCCTCGGCAACAAGAGTGAAATACAACTGATACCCACAAAGATATAAAGGCTTATAAGAGACTACTTTCAGTAATTATATTGCAAACAAATTTGATAACCTAGAAGAGGTAGATAAATTCCTGAACACATAAACTACCAAGATTAAATAATGAGGATAAAGAAAATCTGAAAAGATGAAAAATGAGAATATGGAGTCAGTAATAAAAAGTCTTTCATCAAAGAAAAGTCGAGGATCTCACAAGTATACTTCTGAATTCTATGGAACATTTAACAAAGAATTAATATTGATTCTCCTCAAAGCATTTCAGAAAATTGAAGAGAAATATATTATTCCAAACTCATTTTATGAGGCCAGTATTATCCTGACTCCAAAACTTGAAAAAGACATGACCAAATAAAGACTACTACAGGCTAAGATCTCTGCTAAATATAGATGCAAAAATTCTAAACAAGATACTGGCAAGCCAAATTCAACAGCCAATTAAAAAGATTATTCACTGTCATCAAGTGTGACTTATTCGAGGATGCAAGAATGATCTAACACATGATAATCAATAAATGTGATACACCACATGAACAGAAACAAAAACAAAAAATATATAATAATTTTGAGACACTGAAAAGTCTTTCAGCAAAATTCAACCTCCTTCTATAATAGAATCTCTTAATAAGTGGTCATAGAAGGTATGTTCCTCAAGACAATAAAAGCCATATATGGCAAACTCATAGTTAACCTCATACTGAATGGATAAAAGCTGAATGCTTTTTGTCTAAGATGAAGAATAAGAAAAGAATGCTCATTTTCACCACTTCTATTCAAAATAAGAATGGAAGTTCTAGCTAGAGCAGTTAGGCAAGATAAAAGAAATAAAAGGCATACACACTGAAGAGGAGTACTTAAATTTGTTCCTGTTTTCAAAAACTTGATCCTAAAATTCACATGGAGCCACAAAAGACACCAAATAGAAAACAAACCTAAGCAAAAAGAACAAAGATGGAGGCATCATGCTTCCTGACTTGAAAATATACGATAAAGCTATAATAATGAAAACAGCATGGTACTAGTATAAAAACAGACACATAGACCACTGGAACAGAATAGAGAGCCCAGAAATAAATTCACACGCCTGTAGCCAACTGATTTGTGACAAAGTTGCCAACAACAGTTATTGGGGGAAAGATGAAAGAAGACAAGTATTGATGAGCATGTGGAGAAAAGGGAATTCTTACACACTGTTAATGGGATTGTATAACAGGATAGCCATTCTAGAAAATAGTATGACAGTTCCTCAAAAAATTAAAAATAGAGCTACTCTATGATCCAGAAATCCCACTACTGAAAATCAATCCAAAGAATATAAAAATTAGTATGTTGAAGAGATTCCTATACTCCATATTTATTGCAGCACTGTTTATGATAGCTATCTTGGAACTGACATGTATAATGTAAACGGATGAATGGAAATAAATGTGGTATATATACACAGCAAAATGCTATTTAGTCATAAAAAATGAAATACTGTTATTTGTGACATGTGCAAACTTGGAGAACATCATAATAAGCAAAACAAGCCAAACACAGATAGATGAATGCCTCACAATCTCATTCATATGAGGAATCTAAAAAATAAATAAATGATTAAGTTGATATTATAGAAGCAGAAAGTAGAATAGTGATTACCAGCAACCAGGGAGCAGGGTGGAAAGGGGGTAGGATGGGAAGAGGTTGGTCAAAGTTACTGTTAGATAAAAGGAATAAGTTCTGTGTTATATTGCACTATTGATTGACTATAGTTAATAGTAGAATATTGTATATTACAAAATGACTAGAAGAGAAGCTTTTGAATGCTCTTACCACAAAGAAATGATAAATTAATGAGGTGCTGGAGTACTTTGACTTGATTATTTATATATTGAATATATATTTATATCTTGAAATGCTGTAATTTCACTCTATTAATATGTACAATGTGCCAATTAAAAACAAAAAATTAAAAAGACATGTGACAGGGAGGTATGGAACTATTTTAATATCAAGCAATGTAAGAAATAGTAATATTGCTAGGGATAAAAAGGAACATTACATAATCATAAAGGTTTCAATTCATCTAAAAGACAAAGCAATACTGAGTATCAGAGCTTCATAATAATAAAGCAAAATATGTCCACTAAAAAAGCCTAACATATTTTAAGTTTATGCAGTCCTAAATAATATGAGTCAAAGAAGCAATCACAATGGAAATTATAAATACTTTAAATTGAAGTAAAACACAGCATTTTAAGTTGAATGAAAATTAAAATAGTATTTGTGGGATACATTTAAAGTAGTATAGAATTAAATTCTTATGTTCATTAAAAAGGTGTTAAATAAATGATTTAAGCTTTCATCTTATAAAATGAAAAAAAGAACAATTCAAACACCAAGGAAGCAGAAGAAATTAATAGTACAGATAGCACAAATCAATAAAATAAAAATCAGAAGAAAAGTGGAAATAATTCATAAAACTATAATCAAATTCTTTGAAGAGATCAATAGCCAGGGAAATCAGAAGAGAAAAACAAAAGAATACTAATATCGGTATTCTACTATTAACATAAGAATACTAATAAAAAAGGGTACATCAAAATAAATACTACAGAAATTAAAATAAAAATAAAAGAGTATTCTGAAAATCCCTATGACCAAAAATTCACCAATGTAGTTAATTCCTGGAATGATATAAATTATGAAAGTTTGCTTAAGCAATAATCTTAATAAATGTATACCTGTTAACGATATTTGTAGTAAAAGCCACCCTCCATTCCCCCACTCCCCACATACAAATCCATTGCTGAGGTAGCTTTAATAATGAATTTTGTCAAACAATTAAACAAGAAATAATAGCAACTCTATACAAACTCTTCCATATAATGCCAGCACCCTGCTGCCAAAATCAAAGACATCACAAGAAAACTAAAGACCATTATCTCTCATGAACACTGATGTAAAAATAATTAATGAAATATTAGCAAATCAAATTCAGCTATCTATGAGAGAGATAATACCCAAATAAAGTTCATTCCAGGAATGCAAATCTGGTTCTACATTTAAAACAATTAATCAAAGTCATCAATAATAACACACTAAACAAGAAAAAAACACATGATCATTTCAATGGATGTTTAAAATCATTTGAAAAATTTCAGCATTGGTTTATTAGAATCACTCCCAGAAAATTAATCATAGAATTTATATTTGCCCTCAACCTGATAAAGGCCAACGATGAAACACCTATTCTTACCATTGTTCTTAATAGAGAAAGACTGCCTTTTTTACCTAAGATCTGGAACAAGGGAAAAAATATATTACTTTTCTTGAAAAAGGGTTTAGGGACAAAAGCATATAAATTTACAAGAAAATGCTGACTAAATTTACAGGTTACCTGATTTTCAAATAGCTAGTGGAACTAACAAATGAGTTTGACAAAGTTGCAAGATATAATGTAAATATATGTAAGTCAAGCTTTATATCTATATACTAGCATTGGGTAATTAGAAAATAATTTTTAATTACAATTTATAATATCAATAAATATGAAGTAATTAATTATACAAAATATGTGCAAGGTTAAAATCTATAATATGTTGCTGACAGAAATTATAGAAGAGCTAAATAAATACAGAATCAAACCATTATTATGAATGAGAAAACTCTGTATAGAACAGTAATTTCCACCAACAGTTGTGAAACAGGCCAAAAATGTATTAATTAGTACATTTTTCATTAGACAGCTCTTGAGCTTCTATCATGTGCTAGGCACTTTTTTAATGTTGGAAATGATGGTGATCAAAACAGAAAGATAGGACATCACACGAATAAATTATTTTGTACTGTGAAGAAACTGACATTATAAACAACATGAATAAGATGAAAAATTCATTAAAGGGCAATAGATATTAAGAAAATGAAGAAAAAACTTTGAGTGAGGGACTAGAATGTATGGAGTGTTGGATATTTCCACGGGGTGATCGAGGAAAGCTTCAATTGAGGTTACATTTGAATAAAAGCCTAATAAGTGATGGGATGTGACCATATAAACATCTTAGAGAGGAGCATATTAGGCAGAAAAAAATAAAAAACTTAAGTTGGGAGAGACCTGATATGTTAGAGGAACAGGAACATGACCCTTATAATTGGAGCTAATAACAGATGCAGTTCAAGAGGTCGCAGAGAACCACAGTATATGGCACCTTGTAAGCCACTGGAAGGCCTTGATTTTCATTCTGAATGCTCTGCGAAGACTTTGGAGACTTTTAAACAAAGGAGTGTTATGATCTAACTTTCATTTTAAAAGGAAAGTAGGGAGAACAATTAGGAGGCTTTTGTAATAATCCGTAAAAGAAATGATAATGCCTTGGATAAAGGCGGTAGGACTGGATGGAGTAGTAAGTGGTTACGTTCTTAATAGATGATATGGTTTGGCTCTGTGTCCCTACCCAAATATCATCTCAAATTGTAATCCCCACATATTGGGGGAGGGACCTGGTGGGAGGTGATTGAATCATGGGGGCAGACTTCCCCCTTGCTGTTCTCGTGATGGTGAGTGAGTTCTCACGATATCTGGTTATTTTACAAATGTGGACTTCCCCCTTTCACTCTCTGTCTCCTGCTGCTATGTAAGACTTGCCTTGCTTCTCATTTGCCTTCTGCCATTGTTGTAAGTTTCCTGACGCCCCCTCAGCCATGCAGAACTGTGAGTCAGTTAAACCTCTTTCTAAATTACCCAGTCTGAGGCAGTTCTTTACAGAGGTGTGAAAACAGACTAATGATATGGACAACAAAATTTATAGTCAAATGTAGGATATAAAACACAATGGGATATGAGAAAGGAATAAAACATGATTCCAGAAATTTGAACCAAAGCAATTGGGAGAATGGTACTGCCATTTACTGAGAGGTGAAAGACCACCAAAGAAGCATCTCTGGTAGATGGTGAGGTGGAAGGTGGGACTCAACTCTGGAGGTGGGGCTTAGGCACCAGACCAAATCAAGGACTAGCTAAAATAGGG
Organism: Rhinopithecus roxellana; assembly: GCF_007565055.1. Taxonomy (NCBI): domain Eukaryota; kingdom Metazoa; phylum Chordata; class Mammalia; order Primates; family Cercopithecidae; genus Rhinopithecus; species Rhinopithecus roxellana. The sequence continues at coordinate 27,270,294 of NC_044549.1, read as the reverse complement.
CCAGGGCAGAAGCAGTTTTCTATAAGACACACCCACCAGGGTGCCATGTCAGTTTACCATTGCCATGACAACACCCGGAAGTTACTGCCTCTTTCCATGGCAACAACCTAATTACATGGAAGTTATTACCTTTTTCTTAAAAAAATTCTGCACCAACCATCCCTTAATTTGCATATAATTAAAAGTGCATATAAATATGATGGCAAAATTGCCTCTGAGCTGCTATTTTAGACACACTGCCTATGGGATAGCCCTACTCCACAAGGATGCATTCCTCTACTGCTGCTGTACATTGCCACTTAATAAAACAGCAACAGAAGTCACCAGTTCACCCTTGAATTCTTTCCTGGGCAAAGTCAAGAACCCTCCTGAGCTAAGCCCCAATTTGGGGGCTTGCCTGTCCTACATCAATGTATGTGTAGGATAGCACAAGGAAGGTTGGAAGCTCACTTTTAGACATACTAAGTTTGAAATGATTATTAGACATCTAGGTGGAGATAGTGGTTCACCAATTGAACATTCAAACCTACTCTTTGGGGAAAAGGTCTAGCTAGAGATAGAAATCTGGGAGTCATTAACCTATAAACAGTATTTAAAGCCATGGGACTAGATGAGAATGAGATGATAATAAAACATTAAGTGTGGATAGATAAGATAAGCTGTCCAAGGATGGAGTTCTGAGGAACACCAACAATAAGAGACACAGGTGATGGTGTGGGGTAAGAAACATCCACAAACAAAACCAAGAAGCAGTAGCAAAGGTGGCAAAGGAAAACCAAGGAGAATATGGTGTCTTGGTTAAAGACCTAAAGCCTTTAAAGTATTACAATTTCATAAATCAAAGTGGATTCAAAATTAGTTCTGTAATAATGTCACTTCCACTATTTGCATCCTGATATTTGTTGCTGTTGTTGTTGTTTGTTTTTGTTTTTTTGAGATGGAATCTCGCTCTGTCTCCCAGGCTGGAGTGCAGTGGCGTGGTCTCGGCTCACTGCAACTTCTGCCTCCCAGGTTCAAGCAGTTCTCTGCCTCAGCCCCCTGAGTAGCTGGAATTACAGGTGCCCACCACCATACCCGACTAACTTTGTATTTTTAGTAGAGATAGGGTTTCACCATTTTGGCCAGGCTGGTCTTGAACTCCTGACCTCGTGATCCACCTGCCTTGGTTTCCCAAAGTGCTGGTATTACAGGCATAAGCCACCGCACCCAGCCCCGATATGCTTTTTTTGAGTGAGAAAGAAAAGGACAGAACTACAATTAGCAGGCTAGAAATTATACACAAGCAGCCTGCCTAGTCCATACCACCATGTGTACATGTATTGCTGGTAAATGGTTAATAAACATAACAACTAAAATAACACACAAAAGCAAACAAAACTATAATGTCAGTTTCTGGGTACTTTACTCCTTATTCCATCCCATAGGTTAGCCCTTTTCAAATATGGAAGAAAAAGGCTTTGTCAAAATCTTGATCTATCTGTGCAATAAATCACTGGTTAACTAAATCATTAAATCATATTCATGAACAATCTGTTCTGTATGCTGAATTAAGAAAAAACATTGAGAATCTCAGTAGAGATTATTTGGAGGTACCTCACTATCCACATCTGCTTTAGTTCATCAGTCAGAGTTACATGTATAATTTTCATTTTGTATAACTTCTCTTAAAATATTTTGCAATGTATTAGTGTTATCAGTAAAAAGCTTTCCACTTTATTAGGATTTTCAAGCAGAGGGGCAAACAATCTGCAGATTAGTGATTCCATAATGAAAACTCTGGCCCTGTGCATTTCATAACAAGTATTTTTCTATGATAATTGGCTCAAAAAGCCAGTGTGAGTCCACGTATTAATCCACAACTGAGGGGTAACTGTTGATAATGCAACCTCTGCAGTATCATTAGACTCGGAGTAAAACACAGTAGCCAAAGGAACTATTGTTTTTAATTACATGTTAGCAAAGTTACTGTGAATTTTTTCATGATACATTATCGAATGTGTTACTTTCGTAATTAGCGTATGCAGTGCTTATTCAAAACACAGATTAATTTAATACGTATTTGCCATCATAATATGGACCATGTTAGCCAATGATATTAGAGTAATTCAGTATTAGGATAAAAATTCTTATAATATGGCATATATCTGAATTTGTTACCTTTCTCATTGTTCTAAAACATGATGAAATTTCAGTTTTAAAAAGTATACAACTAGTATTAATAAAATTACCTCCAAAGGCAAAATAAACAGGTTTGCTTGATGTTGCTTTATTTTCTCACTTGATTAAATCTTTATCAGAGGAGTAGACTTAATTATTTATTTCCTTATTTAAATATAATTTTCAACAACTAGTTTGTTATAGCATTTGCTGCTGTATGGGTTTTTCCGTTGCTGCTGTTGTTTTGCCATGATAGCTCCATCTGCGTTGTTGTGTGATGTTGTTACGCTGGATGGAATGCAGAGCCATGTGGCTTTGGACTTGGTCTGCCTTTACCGCATATTTCTGTTCTGCCACTCCTGACTGTGTAAAGCTTTACAGGCTACTTTGCCTTTGTTGCAAGTGCATAAAGGAAATTAAAATGTATACCACTGTAGTGTTTTTATTAAATACATGAATACATACATACATGCTATTTTTTTAAAATTCTAGCACATGTTCTGGCTGATTTACGCCATTCTTGCCTTCATGCTTTCCTGTCTATCTTCTACATTATACATTATTTAACTATATTTAGTATATCAGTCTCTACCCATCAGGATGTCTGTCTGTCTCTCCAAATTGCTGTTTGTCCATCTGTTATTTCTATTGGTTTTCTGTCTGTCTAACTATCCATTAGCATGCTTGTTGATTTATTCATCTTCCCATCTTTCCATTCATCTGTCTGCTGACCTATCCATCTACTTTTCTGTCTTTATCTCAGAGTATATACATCTATTTCCATTTTAATGATATGCTTCCTATATCGCCAAAACAACTTTTTGCTTTCATCTAATAAAACACCTTGAATCATAAAATTTGATATTCATAGGTATAGTAAAAGCCTTACTATTTTTTTCTTGTTTAAATTTTTCTAATTACAGTTTATGGAAATAATGTGTATTGACTATTATTACAATCATGAGCAGCATAGAGACTATATAAACTATTATCAAGGAGTCTTAACTTTTGTGGCTTTTCTTAGACAAAGTCTTTCCAAAATATTTTGAGTGATTTAAATTTTACATTATTTTCCCTAAATATTTTGGGAAATTTATTACATCAATTTTTACTTGCAAGTTTCAAAGCAATGGAATTCAACTGGCTTATCAAACAACAAGGGATGGTGTTTAATTCCATTTCAGGCTATGATTCTTTAGCTCTGTCTGCTTTGTGTTTTAGTTTTTTATGTTGTTGTCATTGTTGTTGTTGTTTTTTTTTTTTGAGATGGAGTCTCACTCTGTTCCCCAGGCTGGAGTGCAGTGAGGCGATCTCGGCTCACTGCAAGCTCCGTCTCCTGGGTGCACACCATTCTCCTGCCTCAGCCTCCCGAGTAGCTGGGACTACAGGCGACTGTCACCACGCCCGACTAATATTTTTCTTTTTTTTTTTTTTTTGATTTTTAGTAGAGACGGGGTTTCGCCGTGTTAGTCAGGATGGTCTCGATCTCCTGACCTTGTTATCCACCCGCCTCAGCCTCCCAAAGTGCTGGAATTACAGATGTGAGACACCACGCCCGGCCAGTTTGTTCATTTAAATGTTTTTCCCCATAGGATGATAATAGCTGCAAGCAGAAAATGGGACAATATGTATTGTTGTTCACCTACTTTCGTTAACTACTACTCTTTACCAATTATGCCATATTCATGGTTTCTCCTCTATTCTAATTCAGTCAGTTGAAGTCATATACCTACTACTGGGTCAAAACCACTCACCAGAGTGATGCTGTACACTAATTAGACTTAAGCTTGGTTTGAAAGATAGGATTTACAATTATTGGTTTTAGATAGTCAGAATTTACTTTTGAATCCTATCCTGGCTCATTTTTCTTAAATCACTTGAGGTCAGTGCAGAGCTGTGGATGCTTAAAATTGGTATTAGATATTGGGAAGAATATACAGTCACACACCACTTAAAGACAGGAATATGTTCTGAGAAATATGTTGTTAGGTGCTTTTGTCATTGTGCCAACATCATCGAGTGTTACCTACACAAACCTAGATGGTATTCTTACTATATACCTAGGCTGCATAGTATAGCCTATTGCTCCGAGGTTACAAACCTGTACAGCCTTTACTAAATACTGTAGCCAATTGTAACACAATGAGAAGTATTTATGTATCTAAACATAGATGGAGACTGGGTGTGGTGGCTAATGCCTGTAATCTCAGCATTTTGGGAGGCTGAGACAGGAGGATTGCTTGAGCCCAGAAAAAATTCAAGTCCAGCCTGGGCAACATTGTCAGAGCTCGTCTCTATAAAAATTTTCAAAAATTAGCCAGGCATGGTGGTGTGTGCCTGTAATCCCAGCCACTTGGAAGGGTGAGGTGGGAGGATTGCTTAAGCCGAGGAGGTAGAGGCTGCACTGAGCCATGATCTTACCACTGTACTCCAGCCTGGATAATGGCACAAGATTCTGACTCTAAAGAAAATTTAAAAACTGCAAAAGAATAAAAGAATAAAATGGTATACCCATATGGGGCACTTACCATGAATGAAGCTTGTAGGACTGGAAGTTGCTCTGGATGAATGAGTGAGTGAGTGGTAAGTGAACTGGAAGGCCCAGGACATTACTGTACAATATTGTAGACTTCATATACATTGTACACTTAGACTACACTACATTTATTTAAAAATTGATTTCTTTAGTAATAAAATTAGTTTACTATAATCTTTTTACTTTGTAACTTATTTGTTAACTTTTGGACTCATTTGTAATAAAACTTAGCTTAAAACACAAACACAGGGTACAGCCATACAAAACTATTTTCTTTGTATACTTATTCTAGAAGTTTTTTTATTTTAAAAGTTTTATAATTTTCCTTTAGTCTCTAAACTTTTTTGTTAAAAACTAAGACACAAATACACGCACTGGCCTAGAACTGCACAGGGTCAGGGTCATCTATATCACTGTCTTCCACCTTTACATCTTACTCCATTGGAAGGTCTTCAAGGGCAATAACACACAGGGAGCTGTCATCTGTGATAACGGTGCTGTCTTCTGAAATAACTCCTGAAGGACCTGCTTGGAGCTGTTTTACAGTTAACTGTTTTTTTTTTTTTTGTAAGTAGGATTATACCCTAAAACAATGATATAAAGTATAGTATAGTAAATATATAAACCAGTAACAGTCATTTCTTATCATTATCGAGTATTACAAGTATCATTATCAAGTGTCATGTACTGTACATAATTGTATGTGCTATACTTTTATGTGGCTGGCAGCGCAGCAGGTTTGTTTACACCAGCATCACCACAAACATGAGTAGTGTGTTACACTGTGATGTTATAGTGTCTGCACTGTCACTAGGCCAAAGAAAATTTTCAGCACCATCTTAAGGGACCACTGTTGTATATGTGGTCCACCATTGATGAAAATGTGATTATGTGGTACAGGACTCTGTAAAAATAAGAATAGCTAAAATGTAATTAGGACAGTCAATGGTGCTCACTACTGGCAGTTATCATAAAGGTCTCTTTCAATCTCATTTGAAGTTGTCATTTTTTTTTCTAGATTTTCTTATAACAAAAATTCACTTTTATTATAAAATTTAATGGTTTAGAACTATCATTCATTTAGTCATCATTTTGATTTTACCCAATTTAAACAACTAAAAACTTTTATACATTTTTCACAGTTGTTTCGCTTCCTCCTGAACCACAGTTTATACTTCCATAAGCAAGAATAATTTCTTTCATCTTTACATTTCAGTGTATTTGGTATATAATAGGTACTCAATAAACATTTGTTAGATGAATAAATGAATGCAATGGACAACCCATAAAAACAATTCAGCTATACTACAACTTGACTTTAATCAGTTATTCGTATTTGAAAATTGTGAAGGGTATTTAACAGCTAGCAAAGGGGAAATAAGTAGATTATGGAATAACGATAGGCTTTGAAAATTTTATTTCTAAGTTTTTAATAGCATGAGGAAAATCTTAAAATATTAAATGAAAAATTGGCAATAAAATTATATACAATTAGAATAAAATACAGAATTTACAAATACAGGAAATAATAATAGTGTCTGAAAATTATTTTCGTCTTCAGATATTTTTCTGCATATGCTCAAGTTTCTATAGTGAGCTTGTGTTTCAGGATGTTGTGAGCAGTAAGAAATGTATTCATTTATTAAGAAATAGAAAAGTTTACAGATAACAGAAAGGACTGTGGTAGAACAGTTCTGAGGTTTCTTACTTCAGAGGCTAAATAGCATAGTAAGAATGCAGGTTCTTTCCATCTTTCCACCTTGCCATTTTAGCATGTCACCTTACCTCCTGCAGTGATTGCAAAATGACTGTCACAATTCTAAAATCATAAAAGCCATGAAAACCTCCAGCAGGAGAGTGCCTTTTCTTCCTGTGTGTCTCTTTTTTATTTTTCTGAGACGGAGTCTCTCTCTGTCACCCAGGCTGGAGTGCAGTGGCGCGATCTCTGCTCACTGTAACTTCTGCCTCCTGCGCTCAAGCAATTCTTCTGCCTCAGCCTCCGGAGTAGCTAGGATTACACCATGCCCTGCTAATTTTTGTATTTTTAGTAGAGACGGAGTTTTACCGTATTGTTCAGACTGGATCGAACTCCTGACCTCGTGATCTGCGCACCTTGGCCTCCCAAAGTGCTGGGATTACAGGCATGAGCCACCACACCCGGCCTCCTGTGTGTCTCTTTTTAAGAGCACAGAAAGTTATCTCTGAAGTCTTCCACCAGGTGTTCCCTCATAACTCATTGGACATATGTGGATCATCACGCCCACCTTTCGACTGAATGGTGGAAGACAGGTGAAAATATTATACCTAAGAACAAGTGTGTGCAGGTATCTTTTTCATATAATGACTTATTTTCCTCGGAGTAAATATGGAACTAGCCCATTTGGGCCATCAATCAACAAATGGATAAAGCAACTGTGAGATATATATATGTGTGTGTGTGTGTGTTTGTGTGTGTGTATATATATGATGGAATACTATTTAGTCATAAAAAGTAATGAATTAAGGGCATTAACAGCAACCTGGATGGAACTGGAGACTATTATTCTAAGTAAAGTAACTCAGGAATGGAAAACTAAATATCGTATCTTCTCACTCATAAGTGGGAGCTAAGCTATAAGGAAGCAAAGGCCTAAGAATGATATAATGGACTTCGGGGACTCAGGGGAAGGGGTGGGAGGGGGGTGGGGTTAAAAGACTACACATTGGGTTCAGTGTATACTGCTCGGGTGATGGGTGCACCAAAATCTCAAAAATCACCGCTAAAGAACTTACTTGTGTAACTATATACCACCTGTTCCCCAAAAATCTATGGAAATAAAAAATTTTTTAAAAATAAAGAAAACATTACACCTGGGTGAGGCACATGGGATGGGAAGACTTCCGAATAAAACTCATAGAATTAGTTCTGTGCTAAAAGGAAGAAGGCAGACCTGGCTGCTCAGGGGCTAACAGTGTCTGCAGCAGCATGGAAGTAGCATCAACTACTGACTGAATTATTCCTTTCTATATTTATTCTGTTGGCAGGGTAGATCACACAATGATGACTTTCAGTTAATTTAGAAAATATTTTTTTCTGCCAGGCACGGTAGCTCACGCCTGTAATCCCAGCACTTTGGGAGGCCGAGGCGGGTGGATCATGAGGTCAAGAGATTGAGACCATCCTGGCCAACCCCGTAGAGATGGTGAAACCCCGTCTCTACTAAAAATACAAAAATTAGCTGGACGTGGTGGCACATGCCTGTAATCCCAGCTGCTCAGGAGGCTGAAGCAGGAGAATTGCTTGAACTCGGGAGGCAGAGGTTGCAGTGAGCCGAGATCATGCCACTGCACTCCAGCCTGGCAACAGAGTAAGAGTCTGTCTCAAAAAAAAAAAAAAAAAAAAATATATATATATATGTATATGTGTGTGTATTTGTATATTTGTTACCTAAATAATACTGATATTCTTCATTTTGTTATTCACAGTAACTTTTCACTCTTTTCTCTATCTTTGCATGGTATTTTAAACAACTCTTCTTTAATTGCCTTGTGATTTATAGTTCTCAAAAGGAGAAAGGCTTTTACAGGTTATATTATGATATAGGATTACATTACAGGTTCTGTTACAGGTTCTATTATGATATAAGATTACAAATTTACAAATTTGTTAAGAGGAAAGTCACAACAAATGAAACTAGTTAAGATAAGGGTTACATATACTCAGCTATAAAATAAAATAAAATAAAATAAAATAAAATAAAATAAAATAAAATAAAATATATTCATTTAAAAATGTTACCTATTTGCTTTTACTTGCCTAGCTAGTCTATGTTCATCTTGAAACAAACACACTAGTAAGGAGTTATTTTTTATTTTCTATTTTTTTATTCATCTGAGATAATTCTAATACACAGCCAGAGACACACCGTGCAAGGCCTTCTGTGTGTATTTACCTTCCAATAGTGAGGCATTTGAAACCCATTGCTCAAAAAATGCAAGAAGAGGGAGCAGGTGAGGAGTCTTATGCTGGAGAGAGGACTTACCAGCTCATGGTAAATATCAGGTCCCACAATAGACATTTATGATTATGATTATTTTAGATAGGGTGGTAGGGGGAATATCAGTTAAGTAGAAAGGTTCTACTTAAAATAGTATTATCAAAAGGATAAAAGATGGCGTGTTGGTGAGGATGTGGGGAAAAGGTGACCCTTGTACACTGTTGGTGAGAATGTAAATTAGTAAAGCTATTTTGGAAAACTGTACAACAGTTCCTCAAAAACATGCCCATGCCATGCAGGGCTGGGTGCAGTAGCTCACACCTGTAATCCCAGCACTTTGGGTGGCCGAGGTGGGTAGATCACGACATCAGGAGTTCAAGACCAGCCTGGCTGACATGGTGAAACCTCGTCTCTACTAAAAATACAAAAATTAGCTGAGTGTGGTGGCAGGCACCTGTAATCCCAGCTACTCAGGAGGCTGAAGCAGAGAATTGTTCGAACTCAGGAGGCAGAGGTTGCAGTGAGCTGAGATCGCGCCAGGGCACTCCAGCCTGGGTGACAGAACAAGACTCTGTCTAAAAAAAACAAAAAAAAAAAAACAAAACAAAAAAAGAAGCAGCAGCAGCAGCAGCAGCATACCACACAGGTTACTATCTATTTAATCTACTTCTGAGACTGGCCCTATTTGAATCCTCCAAATGAAATAAAGTTGACACCATACTGATACAGCCATACATCTTGATTAACTTTACTAAAGCAAAGTATTTGTGTTTCATTGTATGAAAATGATTTCACAAATAAATTCTGGCCGTTGGTATACCTTAAAAACATAAAACCTACTGAAATAGATTAGACACAAAATTATGTAATGTAGAAGAGGACTGAGAATTGATTGTGTACCTATTATATTCCAGATGCTATATTTAGCACTTTCTAGTTTATAGTCTTATTTAAAAACTCACAGAAATTAACCGATAAGAAAGCTGATTTTAGCAACTCAGGTCACTTATATAAGTAATTTGGCATAAGGCCTACCCCAAAAATACTAAAATAAGTTCTATTATTAATATGTATTTTCCCGGACTCACACTACCAGTGTGAGATGAAGACTTATGTCCAATATAGTCTTGTTAGATTACAAAACTTTTTATTCCAATAGTCTGTGATACAATTGCTTCTTGAAATATGCACCTCAATTAGCAGTTATTTCCTTTCCTTTTAGTATTCTACTCACCAAGTAGACTCTCAATGACTGCATAGTGAAGTCAAAGTAAAATATCTGCACGATAGCTCTTCAGGGTTAGTGTGACAAGGCCTGCAAACACTGCCAGTTTCAATTAAAATCTGCTGAGATCAGTAGTTTCTCTGGTAGTAATAGGATTCAATGTTCTTTAAGGGGATTTACTTGTTCTTCCTGCACTTTTAGTTATCTGAGACTCCTTGTAAATTCCAAGTGAATATATAACACTTAAAAGTAGCATTTAACCCACTCAATTATTTCTACTATTTAGCCAAAGCCTTAGAAAATGGTTGGCATTTTATGTGAGGTAGCTTGGGATCATTATTTGTTGTGTTGAAGTGATCTTGATGGAAATACCCAAGGACTCTGCTTCATTAACTTTATAGGGCTAATAATACAATATTCATTCTTCAGAGAAAAACTAAATAAATAATGATAAACCCATCCTGGCTTTTCTGTTTGTCAACTCTCCAGGACACTGAATTGCACTGTCATCTATGAGGACTATTACATGTGAAAGCCTATGGTACGAGGGTTTAAAAGGGGAGAGGAGTGGGATCTATGCTGTCAAAGAGATTGCAATTTATTGATAAAGCAATTTAATTCAGTTACTACGCAAATGCCACAGACACAGTCATCACTAATGTCATAATTCGGTCTTTGGAAATTTTCGACTTTTGAAGATTCTGGTATCCCAGTGCATTATACTGGAGGGAGGGACCAGATGCTACAGTTTCCCTGGGAAGAGGTGCACCTATACACTTGGAAAAGGCAGTCATGAATGAAAGGGAAACAAAGAATCTGGATGAGTCCGATATATAACTTTTTAAAAAGATTTATCAGTTATGTGTGCTTAGGTTTGGCAGACAGTCAAATGGAATGTATTTCTTCCTTTCTATGTTGTATTTGCCTTTAGTTACCGCTAAGTTTGCTGAAACCTGCACAGTCTTAAAGGGAATGATGTTGAGAACAAACGGATGAGGCAATACAGGCAAATGTGGTTTGGCTCACATTCATTTGCATTTGCAGAGTAAGCATCAACCTATGTCTGGGACAGTAAAGAAGTAGTAGTTCTAGATATTTCAGATCTGAAAGACAATCACTTTCAGAACTAGAGTGGAGGCACACGTAGTAGCTGAGGACAAAGAGGCAGCGTCTTACATAGAGGTTATGGGACACTCCAGCCACAGAGAAAGATCCAGCACCACCACCCTCTCTCTTTCTCACATATGTTTGAATGGCATTTCTCAAAATATGATCACCGAATTCTCATGTCATGATAACCTGAGGATTTTTATTTTTAATGAAGAGTACTGAACTGTAGCTTTGTCAAAGTCCTAATCTCTATATTTGTCAAATCAATCTCTGGTGGTGGGTATAGGAATATACACTCAAAATGAACCCTCAAATTGATTTTTATACCCACTGAAGTTTGAGAAATACCAAGTTAGGGGATAGTAGCCCTTGAAATGGAGAGAAGGGATTTCCCTTGGCAGTGTTGCTTTCATGTGTGCAGGTAGGATAATGGACAGGTCCTTGCTGGGTCAGGTTTTCACATGATCAACACAGTGATGTTTTCTTCCAGCTGCAATTTTTAAAAAATGGTCATTACGTCTCTCTGCTCCCCAGATTTAAATGTAACCACAGCAGGATGTTTTTAATATTAGTACTCCAGTTCAATCTGTATACAGTTCTGTTTCTTAGAAGCACATATGTAATTTTTTTTTTTTTTTTTTATGGAGTTTCGCTTGTGTTGCCCAGGCTGGAGTGCAGTGGTGCAAACTGGCTCACTGCAACCTCTGCCTCCTGGGTTCAAGCGATTCTCCTGCCTCAGCCTCCCAAATAGCTGGGATTACAGGCATATGTCACCACGCCTGGCTAATTTTTTGTATTTAGTAGAGATGGGGTTTCACCATGTTGGTCAGCCTGGTCTCAAACTCCTGACCTCAGGCCATCGACATGCCTCAGCCTCCCAAAATGTTGGGATTACAAGCTTGAGCCACTGTACCTGGCCATATATAACTTTTAAAACTTAAATGCTTCATGGTGTGTCTTAGTCACATCTTTTGCTCATACTTACTATGATTTCATTAAAATTTTTGTTTGCATATTGAAAAATATAAGTGCAAGTGTGTCAGCTGTCTTTGAACCTTTTAATAAGCTTAACTGAGTTGTTTGGTAATGAGCATTGCTCCAGGAATAGTTAACTGGTTATAGTCTGGGACTTTATTGATCCTATCCTGACATGTGATATCAAATGGGACTTAAAAGTCGTTCTGCTTAAGGAGCTAGAAGTGATGTCTGGGATGGCACTGAGTCAAATGATACTCTGTCATAACAATTTTATCTTCCGTTTTGGACTTCACGAGTTCAAAACATTTTAGAAATTTTAGGGGACTTACCAGTACACATGGCACACAGACATATTGTCACCTGATTAATTAGAACCCATGATACAGAAGTCCTGGTCCAAACCCCTTTTCACTCTGCAAGCTATTAATTAGATTTCAGTTTTCTTACCAATTAGGGCATTTGAGGACAATGTAGCCTAGGTAGTAGATTTTATTACATAAATTAGATTCAAATGCCTGGGAAAACATGGTGCTGACGATATGAATTGCCAGGTAAAGGAAGATTTAAAAGCGTAATCTTCTGCAATACTTGTCAAGACAAGAAATTACAATTCTTGCAAAGCAGTTAACAATTGTGTGTACGTACGAAGAATGTAGTCCTATGGATCTTGCCATGTTTAGGTTATATTTGCTGATGCATGTAGACTTTTCATCAGAAAGTCTTATGAGTCATGGATGGAATCTGCACATGCTAAGTATGTCTCCCAGCAGTTGGATCTCAAATACAGTAACTGAGGTTTATTTCACCATGTGGTCCCATTTTACACCACTGGTGATGAGAACTGGGTTCAGACAGTAAACCATTGAATCATTTTAACAAACACTGAGTACCTACTATGTGTAAAATATGGTATCAAACATTGTGGTGAATTCAGTGATTAAAAATAAAAAAGACATTATCCTGTTGAGGAAACTAGCCTCTCAATCATTAATAGAACTTTTTGTTCTAACTGCTGAAAATTCAATGAACACATGCACCAACACTTAATTCCCTGAACAAATCTGAAGCCCCTTTTCCAGCTCATCAATTTTAGTATCTCATTTGCTTCTTTTAACAAAGACTATTCCTCTACTTTAACAAACAAACATATATTTGGTCTCTTCAGAACTATTAGTTTTTCTTTTCTTCTTCAAAAGTGTTTTTAAGTTTGGCTACTTTATATGTTGAAGTTTGTTTATTTTACAAGGGCCTCCCTTCCCTGTGGACCATAAAAGGCAATTCTGGTCAAGGGTGAGTGGAGAGACAGAAGAATCTTCAGTTATACTTAAGTATGAAAAGAACCTATAAAATTGAGCTGAGGTCATCACTCAACTTCTGGCAGGTTGTCACTCCTCCAGTTAAACTCAAAAAACAATCCTTAGTACTTACACCAGAGGAGTTTATAATCTACTTTGAGAAAAATGCACACATATATAGTCAGATATGTATGTATGTGTCTATATGTATACATACATATATTTACAACTCTGGCCAAAGGCACAATATGGTAAATATAACAGAAGGATAATATGTTATGGGTATAAGAAAAAATATTGTTTACTGGGGAGAATATAAATATTTTTATATTTTTAGTATAATATTTAGGGCAATAAAACTAGTTTCAAACTGTCAGAATTCAGTTCTGTTAATTATATTGATAGGGACTGGATCCAGCAAAGGCTGTGGATTATTTCACATATTAATTCTCTCTTTACCTTGGGTACCCAGTTATTTTATGTTGCTGGTTCTTTTCACTTGCAAAATCTTTCCTTGTGCATCTATTTTATGTCAGTCATTGCATTAGGTATTAAGGCAGTAGACAAGAAACTGAGGATGACCGTGTGGTGGTAAGCGCTTGGATGGAGGAACCCACAGGGCAACGTGGGAACAGGGGAATGACATCTAAAGAGAATTGGCTGCTTCAGACTAAATGGCAACAAGAGGCTTTAACTTTCTCTGTGCCATGGACTTCTTTGGCAATTTGGTGAAGCTTATAGGTCTTTTCATAGGATAATATCTTTGGATGCATGTAATAAAATACATGAATTTTCAAGGAAATCAAGAATAATAAAATACAGTTGTCAAAACATTTTTAAAAACAAATTTGTGCCGCTTTATTAAAGCGTTACAAACAAGATCTAGCAACAGACGTAACAACCAGTGTAGTTCTGAGGTGGTAATATGCATAAATATTAGTAGCATTTTGAGATCTATGCAACAATAGTAAGATGATGTAAAAATACCTGTGGTATCTTTTTATTGGTAGCAAAGTTGCTGGTACTGCTGATGCAACGGTGGTTGATGTTGACATTTGTAATTGAAGAAAAGTTAACTTTCAGTTAGATTTAGATGAAAATAGAGAAATAACTTTTTGCTCACCCAAGTTTACAGACTCTCTGAATTCTCTCTATGAAGTGATGCTTTGGGGAACCATGAGCTCCAGGCTAAAAGCCCCTGAATTAAGCTAAGTGTTATCTAAAAAAGTCAAACTCATTGGACTAGAAAATAGAATGGTAGTCACCAGAGAATGTGGGGCTGGTAAGATGGGGAAAGGGGAGATGTTGTTCAAAAGGTACAAAATTACAGTTAGACAAGAGCACAAATTTGCGAGATCTGTTGCACAACTTGATGACTGTAGTTAAAATACTGTATAATTTCAAATTTGCGGAAAGAGTAGAGTTTAAATGATCTCACCACAAAAAATAAGTATGTGAGGTGATGTGTATGTTAATTAGCTTAATCACTATACAATGTAAACATATATCAAAACATCCTATTGTACCCCATAAATATAATTATTATTTGTTGAAGTTTTTTTAAAGCTAAGTATAAGTACAATTTAGGTGGGGGATGGGAGCAAATATATTCTGCACAGAGGCCTCATATCTCTAATAGCAAATGTATTGTGCACAGAGGCCTCAGATCTCTGAATTCCTGAAAATTCTAAAAGACCTTTACTTCTTTTTTCTACATTTTTTTAATACCTGACAGTCTTTTTTTACTTTCACTTAGAGGTTTACTGTGTATTAGATGGAAGCAATATGCTTTGTTAACTATTATTGTGTCATTAGAATTGATAAAAACATTTCTATGCTAAACTTTAATCCTTGTCATTCTTTCTGAAAAGCAGTTTCCATTTGGAAATTTTGCCTTTAGCAAGTCTGTGGGGCAGGAATTCTGGTCAGATAAACTGAAAAAAAATTATGCGCCTTCCTCTTTGATTACTAATACATTCAACTTGGGTTATGTAATTCCGTATTCTTAAATTTCTTTTTTTAGTAAAAAAATTACTTAACTAACCTATGCTTCTTTTCAAACACTATTCATACAAAATATATGAGTTGAAGCACAATATAGAATTCATTATATTGTCAAAAAAATTATTGGTTACATGCTCCCACTCCATTGGACAGCTAACCTTCATTAGTGTTTGTGTATGTTATTTCAGAGTATGCACACACACACACACACACACACATACACACACATATACATACATACAGTTTGTTTTGTATAAGATAAATGATCATGGTATATATAGTTTGCTAATCTAATCGACCAGTCATATTGTTCATCACAGCCCAAATTAGATGTATCTTTACATTTACATCGTTTATTTTTCAGAGAAAAGCACCCTGAAATTTTTGGTTGAATTCTGAGTTGGGAAGATTATTATATAACCATTGGTTGCCATTCTTAAAAATGTTCATCAAGGCAAAACTGGGCCTGACACAAGGGAAAGGGCTTCTGAGGATAACGTAGCTTTAGAGCATTGGTGTGTGTTGGAGGAGAATTGAGTGACAAAATAGTTTAGAAGATAAGTGGTTAAGTTTTAGGAAGATAAAATTAATATGAAGGGAGAACAAGTTGCTGCTTCTCTACTTCAGTCACTGCCCTGACACTTTGCACAGCAATGCTTCAGAGGAGAAAGGAGATAGACTGTCAGTGGCTTGGTAGGTCAGATTTTTATGTCTCATCAGCCGCAACATATTATCTTCTCAAAGTCTTTGTGATTTCCTTTTTTTTTTTCCTGATTCATGTTGTACTTGTTCTGCACCAGCAAAAAAAAAAAAAAAAAAAGTAGCTAAAAAACAAATACAGGCATGCACACACATTCACCGTCCCCTACTTATATTTCGCTATTAGCTCTGTTACCAGAGACCTTCAGTGAGCTGTGAAGGTGAATAAACAGCCCTGACTAATTCATTACTACTCAACCTTTATTTCAAGTGAAGTTAAGAAGGTTATTTTAGGAAGAAAAGCTATTTTCAAGAACAGGTAGATAAACAAGTTAAAAAGGAGAATGAGAAATGTTTAAGGAGTAATATTAGGCTCTAATTACTGGGAATTTAAACTACAAACCACGTAGTAGGTGACACTGAACCCAACTGATCACCAGAAGTGTTGAAAACGTGGCCATCAGTCAGAAAGCCACAAATATGGGGACTCTGTTTTTGTAGATCTCGCTGACAGCTCTAGGCTTGGCAGCCTTGGGAGACTCATTTGTTGTTCTTGTCACTAAGTGATTATAACAAACACATGTTCTCAGGCAAATAGAGAATAACTATCTATCGTGGGTAGGTATGGTGTCCGTTGTGGCTTTTTTCTAAAATTGCTGTTGCATTGGTTTGAATTTACCCAAAATTACGTGTTGTGAAAAAAAGGCTACAATTCTACTTTAACCAGTTATCTATCTAGTAGTTTAATATATACGTTTCTGCTAAGGGGAAAAGAGAATAAATTAAAATATAGAGTGGAAATTATGAAACGAGTAAGGAAGAAAATAGGTGAAATTCTAGATTCACTTTAGCATGGATGTCTTGCCCACAGTAATAATTGAACTTTGAACACTGCTAGGTTCGGGAGGATTTATAAGAGATTGCTTAGTGCTATTTGTTTTAGTAATGCATTCTTTGATGTATACATGCATTTACCATCCTTGTTGTTTGACCCGCCTGATGGCTTTCATTCCACTGTGAGCTTCTTCAGGGAGGGGACAAAGTTCCATCAGCATGACCTACACCATGGTTGGTAGTTTTTCTTAAAAAAAAAAAAAAAGAAATGTAAAGAAAAAAACAAGTTCCTAAAAGTGTAATGAATTTCCTCTGTGATTTCTACAGTCAAAGAGGCCAACATGGTCACGTCTGAGAAAAAAATCATTAACAATGCTTAGAATGT